>NC_066541.1:8861135-8871135 GCF_024679095.1 Eriocheir sinensis | reverse complement strand
GGAGGGAGGGAGGGAGGAAAGGGGGGGAGGAGGGTCTCTGAATACTGATAAATGTTAACCAGTATTCACATTCTTTAATTAAAGGTGAGTGATGATAACGCAGGTGGAGCAGGTGAGGGAGGGAGAGAGAGAGAGATGGAGGGAAAGGGGGGGTGGAGAGAGTCAAAAAGAGGGGGAGGGGAAAAGGGGGGGAGGGGCCACGCATCCTCGCCCGCTGCCCACCGCCGTCCCACCTTTGATGTTCACTCCTGCCCATTACCTTCTCATTTTGCGTTTTTATTGCCCACACAGCCTTGTCCTGCCTTTGCTTGCCCGACCGACGCTGATGACGATAGTAGCGGTGAGGGGGGTGGATGGTGGGGGGGGTGGTAGCGGTGGTGAGGGGGAGTATGGGTTGGTGTCGGAAGGGGGGGGGGGGGGGAGGTTATATGTGTGTGTGTGTGTGTGTGTGTGTGTGTGTGTGTGTGTGTGTGTGCGTGTGTGTGTGTGTTTAGGCTTGAGAGGGGGAAATTGAAACGGTTTTAGTATGAGAGGGAGAGAGACAAACAGACAGACAGACAGACAGAAAACAGATAATGATGCAGGCAAGCGGAACACTCGCAGACGGACACAAGGAGGAAGAGGAAGACGTGACATAAACCGACACAGAAAACACAAACACAAATATTAACAAAAGATCCGTCAAAAAACAAACAGACACAAAGAGACAGACACAGACAAACATCAAACAAAACACGAGGCACAACAAACAAACACAATAAAAATAATAAAGGCGAAATAGAATAAAATTATAATACTTGAGTTCCCTTTCTCGACGCGGCCCCGAAAACAATTCTATTTTTTCTATCGACAATAGCAAAAGTATTTAATATTCTTTTATTGGTAGAAGTAGAGCATTTCATATTCCTTTTCTGGCGCAAGTAGAGCGTGCAGCGTTTTTCTGTCGCTGAATACAAGGTCTTTCACTTGTTTTCAGTGGCACAAGTAGGCCACTTGCTTTTTGTTTGTATTTTTTTGTGTAATTTTTCCCTTAGTTAAAATTGAAAAAAAATGTTTTATCACAAATATTTAAAATCTATTTTTTTCGTTGGTAGAAGTAACCCGCTTGTCTCCTCTAAATTGTTATATTTTCACTAGTAGAAAAAATGCTTTTCTCGCCATGAAAGAATCTGGCTCATCGTCACGAAAAGTCCACGACAAAAAGAGTACAAGAGAAAAGACACATTTTTCGCCGGCCTGAAATGAGTAATCACTTCTCAACAGTGGTAAAATTTGTCACTTATTTTTTTCTGTCAAAGTTCATCAATTATGTTTTCATTGGAAATAAACATTTTTCATGTGTGAATGTGAAGTATTCAGTTTTTTGCCCGAATAAGGACCGTGTTTTACGTATTATTAGTAAACGATTATATTTTCCGTCAACAAAGTACAAGTCTCTTTATCCCTGATAATTAAGTCTCCTCCCTCTCCCGCTAAAGTCAAACGATTTATCTTTTCATGTTCATTAGTAATTGTCATTAGTAAAAGAACCTTTAATTTACCATTGGAGGTAATTAACATTTTTACCAAAGCTAGAGCATCCAAAGTTTCCAGTGGTAGCATTATAATATTTATCCCTCTATGTAATAAATCGCTGTTGCCATTAGTTCACCCCTTCGTCGGTCAGTGGTGAAGGTCAAACTAATCCATCAGTTAAGGTGAAGCAATCAGATTTTTCATCAACAACATTGCAGCAAACCATATTCTTTTAATATGTAATGAATCGTTGTATTCATTAACAAATGTAAAATATTTCATCCATCACCGGCAATAGAAACACTCAAGGGCAGGCTCTCAACGTTTCAGTCAATATCGCGACACATATACATATCTTCTAACGGCAGTAATTAACTTTTGTTATAAGCAAGGGTGGAGAATTTTATATATTGGTTGTAGCCGACCTTTTCATTAATAAAGATAAATTATTCAAAGTTATCAGAAATGGAACGATGTCACATACACATTTTTTTCTGATAGTGATAATTAGAGTTTTGTCGTTAGTGTGTGGGCATAATTTTATTCATCATCGGTTATTGTTAAGAGAAAATTATCATTGAGAGAAGTAAAACGCTGAAAGTTGTTATCAGAGCTACACTGGTAGGAAAGCATAATTTCACTCGTCACTGGTTACAGTTAAAAGAAAATCACCAGTAAAGAAAGATAAAACGTTCAGAGTTCTCAACATAAATAATACGACGTTACATATCCGTTTCTTTCTGAAGATAATCATTAAAGTCTTGTCACTGTTAAGAGGACATAATTTTACCCGTCACTGCTTATAGTTAAAATAGGAATAAAGAAAGACAAATAGTTCAAAGTTGTCATCGGAAATATAATACACCGTCACACTTATTTTTCTGATGGAGATAATTAAGTTTCGTCATTGATGGTAAGAGAGCATAAATTACCCCCATCATAGGTTAGCGTTGAAATTTTCCACAAAGGTAAAGCGCTCAAAGCTGTCATCAGAAATAGTACATCACACTCATTCATTTTTTTTTTCTCTTGACAATAACTCACTTCGGTCATGAGTACAAGCACTTACATGTCACTTCCATCGCTATTCGTAACAGTCAACTTTGTTCATCAGAATGATAAAGTGTTGAAACCAGTCGGCAATAACAACACATTTTTTTTCTGTTACCACGCACTCCCTTTTGTCACTGGAGTAGATCAGTGTATTCATCACTGACCAAAGTTGACATTTCCACAGCAGCAGTACAATATTGCATTTTACCCTAAAGTGTTGAAAGAGGTCACCAATAACAACACACCACTATTTTTTTCTGTTACTATTCATTCCCTTTTGACATCAAGGTAGATCAGTGCATTCATCATTGAGCAAAGTTGACATTTCCACAGCAACAGTATAATATTACATTTAATTCCAAAGTGCTGAAACCAGTCATCAATAAGAGCACATCACCTTTTTCTGTTACTATTAATATCCTTCTGGGAATACAGATCATTGCGTTCATCACTGAGAACAGTTGAAATAATATATTCTTTGCCCTTGAGCTATTTCCGCTGCAGTAGAAACAATCCATCAGTAACAATACAACACTTCAGTATATTTTAAAAGGCAAAAAGTGGTGTTTCTCATTAGTAGACGTACGGCATTTCTACCATATTCTAACAGTAAGGCGAAGTCGTCAAAGTTCTCATCAATTACATTACAATATATTCTAACTCGTTATATTGTTTCGCCATCAATTTATTAAGAGTAAATTGTCCAAGTGCTCATCAAATATAACAATATTTTTTTTTTCTCGCCATATTCTTTCGTCTTTTAATAATTAAGAGTAAATTGTCGAAGTGCTCATCAATAACAAAACAATATATGCTCTCTCGTTATAATGTTTCGTCTTCTAATTAGTGAAAGTACATTGTTTATCACCAGCAAACTTAAAAAATCCAGAGCGTCCATCAGTGACCAGTCATATTCCTCTTTCCTATAGGCCATAAATAATTCGCTGTTGTTATTAGTAAGAGTACACCGCGCCGTTCATCACGCGTAATAGCCAGCATTTTTCATCAATACAGCGAAAGCATTCACAATCGTCATCAGTCGCGGGCCGTTCAGCGTCACCGTGTTCCCCCGCCGCGGCTCACACGCTTTTCATGATTCACCGGAAGCCCAAACCGCCCCTGCCTGCGAGCGTTCATCACGAGAATGCTTTTGATCGCAACTACCATCATTATTGTTATTATCATCATTATTACCATTACTTTTATCATCGTCCACTTCCGTGTACTCTTTTACCGACATTGTTCATCCTCCTCCATCTCTTCCTTCATCACGGGAATGCATTTGATCCCAATTAACATTACTATTATTATCATTATTACCATTGTTTTTATCATCGCCCATCTCCGCGTACTCTTACCAACACTACTCCTCTCTCTCCCTACTCCTTCACCTCCTCCTCCTCCCCTTCCTACTACCATTATCACTACTACTGCTATCATTGCCATGAATAATGATAATAAGAGTAATACCATTTTGTAAGCTTCTTTGTACTCTTATCAACACTGATATTCCTTCTCCTCCTCCATTGACATCGAATTACTTGAGAGTACAGAACGATATATACAGCCGCGGACGAGCGGAGCCACGAACGCGGCAGCCAGTTTCTTATTGGCGTTAGCCGGCAGAGCCAAAATGCAAGCTATACAAAATTGTATTATCACGTGGTTCGTGAGTGATATGGAAATTTCCGTGCATAACAACAGCGACGCGCCACGAAGATGTTACCATCATTGAGGACGAAACCTTACGAAGAGCGACTCGAGCAACTCAAAACCTCTTCACGTTGGAAAAAGAGACGACTGCGGGGAGACATGATACAAGTCTTTAAGTACCTGAAACATGCTCAGCAATGTTGATCACTCCAAACTCTTCACGCTACAAACTAACCCGAGGACAAGAAACAATGGAAAAGCAATTCAAGCAAAGCGATGCAATACCGACATCGGCAGGAGTTATTTCTCGAATAGAGTTGTTCGCCACTGGAACAGCCTTCCTGCAGAAGTGGTTAGCGCAGAGACAATCAACTCCTCCAAGAAACCGACTGATCAATACTTTACTGCATCGGGAGTGAATTGAACGTATCCAAGAGTAGGTACACAAGTGTTTTAATCCTTCCGGCAAACCACTCCTGTGCCTGACGGATTGATTAAATCACTGAAAGCAGGCAGCCTTGTAATGAGCCAACAGGCTTTCAGCTGCCTGCTCGTCCATGTTTCCATGTTTCTATGTTTCCTCCTCCTCCACCACCTCCTACTCCTCGTGCTACTGCAGCTACCATTGCTACTTCTAATAATATTGGTAATAATGGTAATACCAACCCGTAAGCTTCTTCGTACCTTTTCCCCAGCCCTTGCCAATCACAGGTAAATATTCTAATACCTGTCAACGAGAAAACGTCCGTGGGATTCATGAAGGACTCTTATCGTCTCCTTCGCTCCTTCCTTTTTCATCACTCCGGTCAGTAATAAAAGTTTGCTGACGCGCGGGTCTCGTCCACCTCCCCGCCATTATCATATTTCGTTATTTATGTCCGTTTTATCTTCATTACCGCACTTTTGTTTCCGCTTCCCCTTCGCCGCCCCCGTCTCCTCTTTTTATTGCAGTTCCTCCTCGATTGCCACTTAAGTTTCCGTGTCATTTACCTCACTCCCGTTTTCTTTTTCATAAATTCGTTTGATTTTTCTTGTGCTGTGATTCGTTTCGTCTTTTTTTTAACTCTCTCTCTCTCTCACGTATCATTGAACTTGCTCTAATTTTCTTTTCCATTTCTTTTTTCATGCGTTTTAAATATTTTCTTGAACTTTTGATTTTAACTTTTTCTTGCGCTTGGAAGATGTGAATTTTTAACGCTCTCTCTGTGTGTGTGTGTGTGTGTGTGTGTGTGTGTGTGTCTATCGTTCATTTATCTATCTCAGCTGTAAGGAGAATTTAGTGATCATAAATGATGTACGGAAGGAAGATGATGATGAACGAGGAAGAGGAAGAGGAGGAAGAGGAGGAGGAGGAAGATGAAGAGGAGGAGAAGGAAGAGGAGGAGAAGGAGAAAATGAGAGAGAGAAAAATGACATTATAAGTTGATGGATGGGAGGAAGGAACCAGAGGAGAAATGGAGGGAAAGAGGCGGAGGGAGGAAATGAGAGGGAGAGAAACGGATTAGAGAGAGAGAGAGAGAGAGAGAGAGAGAGAGAGAGAGAGAGAGAGAGAGAGAGAGAGAGAGAGAGAGAGAGAGAGAGAGAGAGAGAGAGAGAGAGAGAGACAGACTGACAGACAAACAGACACAGACAAAAAAAAGTGAGGGAGAAAAACATGAAAGATATATCTGCAAAACAAATATTACAAAAAAATCGACAGAAAAATATTACAACCTTGAGCGGAAAAATGATAAATATAACTAGATAGATAAATAGACAGATAGATAGATAGAGACAGATAGACAGACAGACAGACAGACAAGACAGACAGACAGAGAAAGAGAAAGAGAGAGAGAGGGGGAATGAAGAGGGAGGAGGAAAAATAAGAACAATATCAATAAAAAAAAATCAACAAAAAAAACATCCAAAGCTTAAATGAAAATACGGTTGACTGAGAGAGAGAGAGAGAGAGAGAGAGAGAGAGAGAGAGAGAGAGAGAGAGAGAGAGAGAGAGAGAGAGAGAGAGAGAGAGAGAGAGAGAGAGAGAGAGAGAGAGAGAGAGAGAGAGAGAGAGAGAGAGAGAGAGAGAATTATCTCCAGAGAACAGTCACGAAGGATTATAGATCTTATCATTTTTATTGCTCACACTCGATTAACCTGAAGGGAGAAAGGGAGAGAAGGGAGAGATGGAGGAGGAAGAGGAGGAGGAGGAGGAAGAGGAGGAGGAGGAGGAGGAGGAGGAGAAAGAGGTGGTGGAGGAGGAAGAATAGCAGGGATAAGAGAGGAGAGAGGAAGCGAGGGAGAAGAAAGGGGTTACATAAGGGTGAGTAAGACTGAATAAGGGGGTAAGAAGAAGGGAGAGAAGGAAGGAAGGAAGGGAGGGTGTACAGGAATGGGAAGAAGAGGACGCGAAGGGTGACATAGTATGAGAAAGGAAGGGAGAGGGAGGGATAAAGGGAGGAAGAGAAAGAAGAGAGAAAGGAAGGAGGGAGAGAAGGAACAAGAGAGATAGTGGAGAGAGAGAGAGAAGGAGAGTGGAAGGTAAAGTGGAGAGAATGATGGAGAGGAAGGGAAAGAGGGAGAAAGAGAAGGAATATAATGGAGGGTATGGTGGAGAAAGGAGAGGGAGGGAAAAAGGGAGGGAAAGAGAATAGGAAAGAAGGGAGATATATAGGAAATGAAGAGGGGAGGGAGGAGGAGGAAGGGAGGGAGATAAAGCCTAAACGTGTGAATGGTTGAGCGTTTTGAGGGAGGGAGGGAGGAAGGGAGGAAATGAGGGAGGGAAGGAAATGCGACGAAGGGAGGGAGGGAGGGAGGGAAAGAATAACGATGGTAGGCCGATGGAGGGAAGAAAAACGCGGGAGATAAGGAAAGGCGGGAAAGAATGAATGAGGAAAGGAAATATATGAAGGCGTGGGAGAGAGAGAGAGAGAGAGAGAGAGAGAGAGAGAGAGAGAGAGAGAGAGAGAGAGAGAGAGAGAGAGAGAGAGAGAGAGAGAGAGAGAGAGAGAGAGAAAGGAAGATAAGGATAAAAAAGAGAAAATTGAGAATGATAAGAAGCAATATGAACGAAAGGAGAAAATATAGGAGAATAAGAGAAGTAGGAAAAATAAGAGAAGTAAAAAAGGAACAGAGATAAAAGAAAGGAGGATAAAAAAAAGAAGAAGAAAGGAAGAAATGGAGTAAGAAGCAGAAGGAGAAGATAATAGAAAGACGGAAGATGATGCAAATGAGATGAACACAGAAAGAAATAGATAGAAAGGAACAGAAGGCAAAAGGAAGCAAAGGAAACGAAGGTGGATGGACGAGATAAAGAAGAAAGAAGAAAAGGTAAAAAAAAAAAAAAAATGGGCAACTACAAAGAAAAAAAAGATAAAAGGGAGGAAAAAATATGAGAAAATAATAAAACTTAAAATAGGAATGAATAATATAAGGAAGAAAGGAGCAAGGAAGACGAAAAGATAAAAGAAAAGGAAAAATAATAAAAAGTGATGGAAAAAAATACATATAAAGAGATAAAAGAAGTACAAACGAAAACAGTAAAAGAAAGTAAGGAATAAGGGAGACGAAAAGATAGAAGCAAGGAAGAATGGCAGAGCAAATACCTGGTCGAACAAAGGTTACGAAGTTTATGAATGGAAGGAAGGAAGAAAGGAAGAAAGGAAGTGCGGAAGAGTGAGGAGGGAGAGGAGAACGAAAGGAAGGAATACGTGAATTGAGTGATGAGAGAACGTACAAAGAAGGGAGAAAAGAAGGAGGGAAGGGTGCACATAAAGAAGGGAGAAAAGGGGGAGGAAAAGCTGGAAGAGAAATGAGAGGAGAGAGAAAGAATGAGATAGAATAAATAAGGAGAAAAAGGAATGGGAAGGGTTGAAGAGAAATGAGAGGAGATAGAAAGGAAGATGAAATAAATAAAATAAAGAGAAAAAGGGAACGGGAAGAGTGGAGGAGGAATAAAAGGAGAAAGGAAAATAAAATAAATGAAATAGAGAAAAAAGAATGGGAAGGGAGGGAGAAGAGGAATGAAAGGCAAAAGAAAGGAAGAGATGAAATACATGAAATAAGAAAAAGGAACAGGAAAGGTGGAGGAGGAATAAGAGGCAAACGAAAGGAAGAGATGAAATAAATGAAAAAAGGAGATAAAGGAAAGGAAAGAGAGGAGGAGAAATGAAAGAAAGGAAAAAAAATAAATGAAAAACAAGATAAAACACCGTGGGGAAAAAGGAACTAAGGAAAATGAAGACAAATTATGTAAGAAAAGCAGGGAAAAAAGGAAGGAGCACAAAGGAAAGAAGAGACGCAGGGAAGAAGGGAGGCCAGAGGGATAAGGAAGGAAGGAAGGAAGGAAGGAAGGAAGGAAGGAAAGAAGGAAGGAAGGGAAAGAAAATCATAAATAGTAAAGGAAGAAAGAAGGGAAAAGGTAGGGAAAAATAAGAAAAAATAAAGAAACCATAAAAAAAATAAAAGAAGAAAATAAAGAGAAGGGATGAGATAAAGAATGGAAGGAGAGAATAAAAGAGTAAATAAAGACACGGAAGAGTAAAGGAAGGAAGGAGGAAAGGAAAGAGCAAAGGAAACAAGGAGGAAAGGAAAGCGAAAAGGAAGGAAGGCGGGGAGTAAATAGTAAAGTAGGATAAAAGAAAGAACGAAAGAAAGGAGGATGGAAGTAGGAACAAGAAATGAGTAGGGAAAGAACGAATGAGTGAAAGAAGGAAGTAGGAGAAACAAAAAAATAATATCAATTAGTGAAGAAAACGAGAAGTGGAGTGAACGAAAGAGTGGAGAAGAGGAGAGGAGAGTGAACGAAAGAATGAAGGAAAGAAGCGAGAAGTGAAGGAAAGGAGCGAGGAGTGGACGAGTGAACGCAGCGAGAAATGGAGTGAAGGAAGGAGTGAAGGAAGGAAGCGAGGAATGAAGGGATGAAAGAGTGACGGGAAGGGAAGGGAAGGGAAGGGAGTGTCATGAGGCTGTTGAAGCAAGATAAGAACGTTGAACGAGTGTATCGTCTGTTTCGTTTTATGTCGCCGAGAAGCGAGGATGAAACACGCTGATGCAGGAGGAGGAGGAGGAAGAGGAAGCAGAAGAAGAAGAACAAGAACAAGAAGAACAAGAAGAACAAGAAGAACATGAAGAAGAAGAAGAAGAAGAAGAAGATGAAGAAGAAGAAGAAGAAGAAGAAGAAGAAGAAGAAGAAGAAGAAGAAGAAGAAGAAGAAGAAGAAGAAGAAGAAGAAGAAGAAGAAGAAGAAGAAGAAGAAGAAGAAGAAGAAGAAGAAGAAGAAGAAGAAGAAGAAGAAGAAGAAGAAGAAGAAGAAGAAGAAGAAGAAGAAGAAGAAGAAGAAGAAGAAGAAGAAGAAGAAGAAGAAGAAGAAGAAGAAGAAGAAGAAGAAGAAGAAGAAGAAAACGAAAAACAACAACAACAACAAAAACAAAAACAAGATAATGAAGATAAAAAAAGTACCAAACAAAGAACGCAAAATAATGATAAAGATGCAACACGCTGATAAAGAGGGAGGAAGTAAAAGAAGAAAAATAAAAAAAGAAGAACAATAAGAAGATGATGAATGGATAAAGAACTCATCACCAAACAGAGAACGACCAACAAAGACGACAACAAAAATTAATAATGACACTAATATAAATACAAACGATAAAAGAAAAACAAAATAAACAAAGAGCAATAAAAGGAAGAGATGAATTTAGAGGAACCAAAGAGCAAGAAAAAAATGAGAAAAAAAAGAGCGGAAGGAAAGAAGGAAGGAAGAGGGAAACGGTCGAAAAAGAGGACGGGGAAAAAAAAT
>NC_066541.1:8816135-8856135 GCF_024679095.1 Eriocheir sinensis | reverse complement strand
GGACGGCCCGCAATTACGGTGATGACAGGTGGAATGACAATGGCGGAGGGAAGCCACGTCGTTAGCCTTTCAATAGCGGCGGCGAGAGCAATATTGGTAGCAATGGTTGTAGCTAAACAGATGCTGGCGGTGGTGGAGGAGGAGGAGGAGGAGGAGGAGGACTAAGCGATGAAATGAAAAGGGATGAAAGGGTAGGAGGAGGAGGTGAAGATGATAGATAGCATTGAAGAGAAAGATAAAAAGGAAATGAAGGAGGAAGGACGGATGGGAGGAGGAGGAGGAGGAGGGATATCGGTGAAAAGGAACATGATTAGGAGATGAAATGAGAGAGGATAAAAGGGTAGGAGGAAGAGGTGAGGATGATGGAAGGGAGATAAGATGGGAGATAAAGAGGAAAAGAGGGAGGAACGAAGGATAGAAGGAAGAGGGGAAGGAAGGAGAGTGATGAGGAGAAGCAACACGAAAAGGGGATGAAAGGATAGGAGGAGGAGGTGAAGATGATGGATGGCATAGACGAAAGATAAGATGGAAAATAATGAGGAAAAGAAGGGAAGTAGGAAGGATGTGAGGAAGAGGAGGAGAAAGATAGAGATAAGAAGAAACAGGACGAAAAAGTGATGAAAAGAAGGTAGGAGAAGAGGTCAAAATGATGGATAACATTGAAGAGAGATAAAATTAGCGATAAAGAGGAAGAGAGGAAAAGGGGGATGGTAAAGAAGACGGGAAGTGGAAGAGGGACAGCGATGAAGAGGAAGAGGAATGAGATAATAAAAAAGGTGATGATGGAAAGAAGAGGAAAAAAAGAAGAGAGATAACGTGAAAGTGAAGAAGGAAAAAGATGCAAAAGGCGATGACGAAAAAGAAAAAAGGAAAAAGAAAGAAGGACGAATGTGAGAAGTGGACATGAAATAAAAGGAGAGAAGAAAGAAAGGAAGTGGAAGCAATTGAAAGAAGGCGCGAAGAAAAAGGAAAAAAAATGACGAGAATAAGTGAAAAGGAGAGACGATGGAGGAAAAGTGAGAAACAGAGCAGAAAGAAGAAAAAAAGGAAGATAAAAGAATAAAAGAAAACAGAAGAAAGAAGACGGGAGAAAAGTGGAAGAGGAAAAGAGGAAGAGAAGGAGGGTAAGCAGTAAACAGTTTGAGGAGGAGAAAAACAAGAAGAAAAAGAAGGAAAAGGAGGAAAACAGTATGCGTAGGGAAAAAGAAAGAATAGGAAGAAAAAAGAGGAATAAGAAAAGAGGAAGAGGAGGAGGGTAAGCAGAAACAGTTTGAGGTCGAGGAAAAAAATAAGAAAAGGAAAAAAGGAGAAAAGAAACAAGGGAAAAAATGAAAAACAAACATGAATAAAAACAGAAAAAAGATGACGGGGGAGAAGCGGAAAAAGAAAAAGAGAAAGAGAAGGAAAATAAGCAGAAACAGTTTGAGGTCGAGGAAAAAAATAAGAAAAGGAAAAAAGTAGGAGAAAAGAAACAAGGGAAAAAAATGAAAAACAATCATGAATAAAAACAGAAAAAAGATGACGGGTGAGAAGTGGAAAAAGAAAAAGAGAAAGAGAAGGAAAATAAGCAGAAACAGTTTGAGGTCGAGGAAAAAAATAAGAAAAGGAAAAAAGGAGAAAAGCAACAAGGGAAAAAAATGAAAAACAAACATGAATAAAAACAGAAAAAAGATGACGGGGGAAAATTGGAAAAAGAAAAAGAGAAAGAGAAGGAAAATAAGCAGAAACAGTTTGGGAAGGAGAAAAAGCAAGAATGAAAATAAAAAGGAGGAGGAAGACAGGATGCGTAAGTGAAGAAAAAAGAAACAAAGGAGTGAAATGGAAGAAGAAAAGGAGAAGAGGAGGGCACAAACAATCTGAGGACGAGGAAAAACAAAAGGAAAAAGGAAAAAAGTAAGAGAGAAGAAACAAGGAGAAAAAGAGGAAAATACAAACAAGAAAAAAACAGAAGGAAGAAGACAAGGAAGATGTGAAAAAGGAAAAGAGGAAGAGGAGGAAAGTAAGCAGAAGCAGTTTGAGGAAAAAAATAGAAACAAGAAGACCAAAAAAAAAAGGAGGAGGGGGAAAATAGTATGCGTAAGAGAAAAGAAAAGAAACAAGAGGAGAATAAAAGAAGAGGAAAAGGAAAAAAAGGAGGAGTGTAAGCAGAAAGTTTGAAAGAAAAGGAGAAAAAGAAAACAAGAAGAAAAAACAAAAGGAAAACTATGCATAAGAGAAAAGAATAAAAGAAGAGGAAAAGGAAAAAAAGGAGGAGTGTAAGCAGAAAGTTTGAAGAAAAGGAGAAAAAGAAGACAAGAAGAAAAAACAAAAGAAGGAAAACTATGCATAAGAGAAAAGAAACAAAGGGAGAAAGAAAAAGAAGGCCTGCAAAGTTTCCATCGTGCATAGTTTCGCTGATGACACTAAAACTTTATCCCGGGCAGTGCAAACAACGAGGAGAGCGACACCGAAAAATTATTAGTAATACACAAAACACGCCGAGAGAACAAGGCTGGAGGGAGGGAAGAGAAACCCATTACCAACACAAACACAACCCTCTCTCTCTCTCTCTCTATCTCTCTCTCTCTCTCACTCTTTCTCTCTCACTCTCTGTCTCACACCCACACACATACACACACGCACACACACACACACACACACAGAGAAATGATAACGCCAGCAGTGAGGACGTGCTGGTGGTGATGCTGGTGGTGGTGATGCCGGTGGTGGTGAGAGAGGTAGCTAAGTGTGGGAGGTGGGTGGGTGGGAGGGGGGATCGAACTGGGGACGGGTGGCGGTAACAGTACACTCAGCGCCAATAGAGAAAGGCGACGCGGCAGCAATATTAACTCGCTCCGATTATGGAAGTTACAATATTCGGTTGAAACTGCGCCGGACTGACTTGATGTATGGGGCAGAATGCAGCTGTGGCGGCGGTGGTGGTGGTGGTGGTCGGGGTGGCGGTGGCGGCAGTGGTGGTTGGGAGATAAAGACTTCTAAGAGGAGGAGGAGGAGGAGGAAGAGGATGAAGACTAAGAAGAAGAGAAGGAGAAGGAGGTGGACTTTGACTTCACAAGGGAAAGAGGAACACACACACACACACGCACGCACACGATCAATAAGTAGTGTCGCTCAGAACACTTCCAGACTCTCTTATAACCTCTAAAACGGCGCCTTGGACTGTGAGAGGAAGCACGGAAACTCGGAAACACGAAAGAGAAGGAAGCAGCAAAGAAGACAGGAGCGGAGAATAGACACTGACGGGAGATGAGGGTGGAAGAGGAGAAGGAAGAGGAAGATGATTAGCACTGGGATTGGGATCTAGAATAGCCACTGTGGAAGATAAGGCCGGAAGAGGAGAAGAAAAAGGAGAAGGAAGAGGAAGAGAATGGCCAGTGACGGGAGTTAAGGGCGGAAGAGGAGAAAAGGGAGAAGGAAGAGGAAGAGAACGGCCAGTGACGGGAGATAAGGGCGGAAGAGGATAAGGAAGAGGAAGATGAAGAGAATGGTCAGTGACGGGAGATAAGGCGGAAGAGGAGAAGGAAAAGGAGAAGGAAGAGAAAGACGAGAATGGCCAGTGACGGGAGATAAGGGCGGAAGAGGAAGAGGAGGAGGATTGGCACTTGAATAGGGATCGGTGTAGTGAGAGCATGAAGAGGAGTACTGACTGGCATTGAACTGTATTGGGTGCCACGGGAAGGGTTTAGCGAGGCACTCCAGGATAGCACGTGACACCAGGCAATATGGTGTCACTCCGAGGACGGCTGATACAGAGGGTGCGAGAGAGAATATTAAAGAAGTTATACATGGCGATGCTGCAGTGGTGGTGGGAGGGGGCGGGTGGTGGGGGAAGAGAAGATGGAAAAGGATCAAAATTGCAAAGATGAAAAATAGTAAGGAAAAAAAGAAAGACCAAGAAAAGTGTGAGCATGAAATATTGATGAGAGGTAAAGAAAGGAAGACAGAGGAAGCAGGGAAGGTTTTGGTTGTGGTAGTGGTGGTGGTGATGGTTGTGGTGATGGTGGTGGTGGTGGTGGCGAAAGTGGTGGTGGTATCATTAAGACATCATACCGTCTTCATACCCCAAAACAAAGACATACCAATACGAACAAGAGGGAAGAAAAACGAAAAAAAAAAAGGCCAAATCCCAGCAGTGATTTTTTTCAAGGGCATAAAGAGGATGGACCCAAAAGCTACAATAAAGAGGAAAGAAAGCCATCAACATATTGCTCATGAAAAAAAAATAATAATAATAAAAAATGATACAGGTTGATAAATAAAAAGTCTGACTGGTTGATTGATAAAGATATACGGGTAGATAGAGAGACAGACAGATACACAGAGAAACACATATAGACTAACAGATAAATACATAGAAAAAGAAGACCCGAAAGCAAGAAAGAAAAAAGAAAAAAAAGATACATAAGTAGAATAATGAACAAACATGCGGAAAGATAAATAAACAGACGCAAAAAACACATAAATAAATATACCACGAGGAAAGAAATCAATAAACAAAATTAAATAAAAAAACACAAACAGAAACAAATGTACAACCAAACACACACACACACACACACACACACACACACACACACACACACACACACACACACACGCACAGGTAACTAATTTCGGGGGACAAGATGTTAATTACCGCCGCCCCTGATACCTGGCGCTCCTTGGCCCCAAGTAGTGGCGGAGACGACAACAAAGAGGCCGCAGGCGACCACTTCGTATTGACAGCTTCTGGGAACGCGATAAGGGACGAGGAGCGACCTGAAGCCTTTTAGTGGCGAGGCGCTGTCAGGGAGGAAGGGGGCAAGGTAAGGAAAGGTAAAAGGTGAAGGTAAGTCGTTGCAAGGTGAAAGGAAGGTAAGGGGAGTGAAAGGAATCTAATATGCAATGCTCAGGTGAAAAAATGATGGTCCAGAAAGGTACACCGAATTGATGCAGTAAAAAATATGTTATTGATAGGAGAAAATGTGAGAAAGGCAAAGTGTAGGAAGGTTGAATGGAAGGGGAGAGAAGGTAAAAGGAAAAAAGGAAAAAGATGAGGAAGATTGTTGAGAGGTGCAGGAAATGTGAGGAAAGGTAAAAGAAAGATAGAATGTATAAATAGCACAGAGATAGGCTTAGGCAGGGGAGGAAAGATGCAGAAAAAGAGAAAAGTAAAGGAAGGCTATTGAAAAGTGAAAAGGAAGGTGAGGAAAGGTGAAAGTAATATAAAAAAAATGAAAGTAGTTTAAAGAAAGGCTCAAGGGAAGAAGATAAAAAGTATGGGAAGAATATTGAAAGGTAAAAGAAAGTGTGGAAAAGGAAAAAAGGAAGGTCACACGTAAAGGAAGCTAATAGAAAGGCTTAAAAGGAGGAAAGGAAAGGGAAAGTAAAGATAAAAAGCAAAGGAATGTTATTGAAAAGTGAAAGGGACGTGAGAAAAGGTAAAACGGAAGGTCACATGTAAAGGAAGTTGATTGGCAGTTGATTTGGGTCGAAAGAAAAAGTAAAATGAAATGAAGGCAAAAGTTGAACGAAAGGTGAAGGTTAAGCGAAGACGAAGGCAAGATCAAACAAGAAAAGAAGACAAAAATAATGGAAAGAGAAGAAAAAGACAGAGGAAGAGAGAGAAAAAAAGGTAGAAGAGAAAAAGCCGACGGTAAGTTCAGTCTAGAAAAAAACGACAAAAATAAAGGAAAGAGAAGAAAAAGACAGGTAAAAAAAATAGAAGAAAAAAAAAGAAGAGAATATCAAGCAAAAAAAAAAACGAAAAAAATAGGCAAGAAAAGGAAAAAGACAAAGACAACGAAAACATGAAAGAAAAAATAAGTAAAATCAAGCAAAAAAAAGAAAAAAGAAAAGAAAAAAAAACGAAAAAAGGACGAAGGTAAGAGGAAGATAGAAAATGGAAAGACGTAGATAGAAGTTAGTCAAGGGCAAACATGGGGAAAATGAAGTAAAGGGAAGGACAAAGCAAACGGAAGAGACAGAGAAAACAGAAACAAGAGGAAAGTTAGCCAAAGGGAAAGTTAGGCAAGGGAAGGCAAGAGAACAGGAGGTAAGAGGAAGGGAGGGAAGAGATAGGAGGGCAAGGGGAACAAGAGGAAGGAAGGCTAGTAAGAGGAAGGAGGGCAAGGGGAAGCGGCATTATGCGATATTAGTAGAATAAAAAGAAATTGTTCGGTACGGTGAGGGGAGAAAGGGGAGGCGAGGTGAGAAGGGGAAGGAAGGGGAAGAGGGCATAGCAAGCAAATGCAGAGAGGGGAAGAGAGACGTACAGGGGAAATGAGAGGGAAGGAACAGACAGCGAAAAGAGAAGAGACAGATAGACAGTGAGAAGGAAGGAGATAGACAGATGAAGTAAGGAGAGACTGAGAGAGACAGAGAGGAAATGAGGGAAGGAATGTGAAAGGATGAGGAATGGACAGAAGTGATACAGACAGACAGACAGACAGAGGGGAGAGATAGAGAGAGAAGGAAAAGAAGGAGAGAAAGGTAGGTAGCAAATAGAGGAGCCAGGGGAAGTATGAAGGGAGAAAGGAGGAAGTGAGAGAAGGAAAAGGAAAATAAGAGGAAGAAAGGAGCAGGATACAAAAGTGATAAAAAACAAAAGAAGGTAGAGGAGATAGAAACGACGTGAAAAAGAAAAGATAGACAGAGGTGAGGGAAGTAGAAGGAAACGACAGGGAGGAATGGTTAATCAGGGGAATAAAAAAAGAGAAAAAAATAAAAGAAAAACACAGAAGGAAAAACAAAGACAGAAAAAGGAGAAAAAAGTACAGAGGGAAGCTGCATAAAAAAAAGATATGAGAGAAGGAAAAGATAATAATGGAATGAGAAAAAGAAACGAAAGTGAGAAAGGGAAGAAAGGAAGGAAAGGAAGGAGACAAAAAAAGAGAAACGAAGCCTAAACAAAGACAGACGAAAGAGGAAGAGGAAGAAAAGAAATATGGTTACATCTGAAAAGGGAAAAGTAAGGGGAGGAGAGGGAAATGAGGGGAGGAAAAACAGCAGAAGGGAAAGAGAAGCCAGAAAGAAACGGAAGAGACAGAAAACAAGAAAAGAAACCTAAACAAAGACAAACGAATCAGGGAGAAAGAGATAGAGGGGGGATTACACTAGGAAAGGGGAACTGAAGGAAGGGAAGGAAAGGGGAATAGAGGAGAGGGAAAACATGAACGGGAAGACAGAAAGAAGAAAGGAGGATGAGAAACTGAAAACAAGAAACGAAACCTAAACAAAGACAGACAAAACAGGAAGCGAGAGAAGGAGAGAGATAAAAGGAAAGTGAAGTGAAAGAAGGGAAGGGAAGGAGAGGGGAATAGAGGGGAGAGGTAAGTGTTATTGGGAAGCCTGAATATTATACTGGATACCAATTAGGGGGGTTGGGCGAGTGTCAAGTGTTACATCAAAGTAGGAAGTGACAATGGAGAGCACAGACGGAGGCACAGAGAGAGAGAAAGGGAGTTAGGAAAGGAGGACGGGAAAGACAAGAGCGATGAAAGAATGAAAGGGAATGAAAAGGTTATGACTATGGGAAGTATTGTTGTGGTGAAGAGGTGGTGGTGGTGGTGGTAGTAGTAGTAGTAGTAGTAGTAGTAGTAGTAGTAGTAGTAGTGGAGATGGTGGTGGTTGTTCTTCTTATATCTCTTGTTGTTGTTGTTGTTGTTGTTGTTGTTGTTGTTGTTGTTACTGAAAAAAATTATGCGAGAGAGAGAGAGAGAGAGAGAGAGAGAGAGAGAGAGAGAGAGAGAGAGAGAGAGAGAGAGAGAGAGAGAGAGAGAGAGAGAGAGAGAGAGAGAGAGAGAGAGAGAGAGAGAGAGAGAGAGAGAGAGAGAGAATAAGAGGAAAGGGAGCAAGGCGAAGATGAAGAGAAATAAGCAGGAGGTGAAGGAGGAAGAAGGAGGGAGAGAGGAGGGAGAGAGGGAGAAGGAAGGGATGGAGGGAGGGGCTGTATTGAAGTGTAGTGGCCGGAAAGTGAGGGAGAGAGGGAGGGAGAGGGAGGGAGGCGGTAAGCGAGAGAGAGAGAGAGAGAGAGAGAGAGAGAGAGAGAGAGAGAGAGAGAGAGAGAGAGAGAGAGAGAGAGAGAGAGAGAGATACTACATACTAACCTTTTACACACACACACACACACACACACACACACGCACACACTGACACACACGAACACACGAACCCACACACGCTATCTTTACGCTATATACAAGCCCGTGAAAGCCTACACTAAAGGGATAAGGAAGACGTAAGATTCCGGCCATGAAAGGAGGAAGAAAGAAGAGGATCGGAGTGAAGGAAGAAAGACGATTCGAACCGACGAGCGGAGGTTCAGGGGAGAGAAAACCGTGAGGGAAAGGAAAAAAAAAATATGGGGAAGAGGAAAAAAGTGAGAGGGGAAAAAAGAAGGAAAAGAATGAGCCCCATGAGCGGAATAAATAATGGGAGACAAGAAACCGGTGTCGAAAGAGGGCTAGAGAGAGAGAGAGAGAGAGAGAGAGAGAGAGAGAGAGAGAGAGAGAGAGAGAGAGAGAGAGAGAGAGAGAGAGAGAGAGAGAAAAGACCGACACCGAGACAGACAGGGAGACAGACAGACAACAGACAAATACACACGATAATAAAATACACAGACAAACAGATGCAGACCCAACACGGACAGGAGTTAAATCACAAAGAAACAAACAAACAAACAAAAACATGGACTCAACGTAAACGAGAAAATCAATCAAAACAAAATAAAATAAAGCAAAAAAATTGAGAAAGACGAACTAGAACTATTAAAAAAAACAAAAAAATAATAAAATTCAGGAGGGAAAAATAAAATATACGATGTAGACATTCACGGTGGAGATAATTGGGGAGTAAGGAGGAGAGGAAGGAGAGGAAGGCAAACAAGATGGGAGATTATTATTTTAAGAGTGAGCGAGTGAGTGAGTGAGGAAGGAGGGAGGGAGGGAGGGAGGGAGGGAGGGAGAATGTGGGTGAAAAAAATGGGAAGAGAGAGAGATAAGGGCAGTAAATTAGGAAGGTGAGTGAGTGAGTGAGTGAGTGGGCGAGGGAAGGAAGGAGCGAGTGTCTGGATGAAAAAAAAAGGAAAATAAATATATGATAGGGAGGGAAAGAAAAGGGAGGAGTGTGGGGGTGAGTAAGTGAATGAGAGTGAGTGTAAAGAAAAATGAGTTAGTGAGTGTGTGATCAAGTGAAATAGGGAGTGACTGACCAACTGACTGAATAGGTAAATGGGGAAGGAAGTAAGGAAGGGAGTGAATGAGTGAGTGAGTGAGAGTGAGTGAGTGAGTGAGTGAGTGAGCGAGTGACAAGAAACGGAACAGAGTTGGAGAAAAAGTGCGAGACATTTGTAAAAGAAACGAGGTTGACGGACTACGTAGGAGAGAGAGAGAGAGAGAGAGAGAGAGAGAGAGAGAGAGAGAGAGAGAGAGAGAGAGAGAGAGAGAGAGAGAGAGAGAGAGAGAGAGAGAGAGAGAGAGAGAGAGAGAGAGAGAGAGAGAGAGAGAGAGAGAGAGAGAGAGAGAGAGAGAGAGAGAGAGAGAGAGAGAGAGAGAGCTGAGGGAAAGGAGAGACTCAAGGAAACATACAAACAGAGAAAAAGGCGATAATGATGATAATTATGTTGATAAGAGGGAGGACAAAAAGAAGAAGGAGGAAGGAGACAAGAGGGAGACAAGAAGAAGAAGTAGGACAAGAACGAGGAGGAGGAGGAGGAGGAGGAGATGGAGGAAGAGGAGGAGGAAGAGGAGGAGAAGCATCCCATTAAACCAGAAGAAGTAGAATCCATAAGAAAACAAGGTAACGTGGAAATGTCTTTACGAGTTTGGGAAGGACGAGAAGACGGGACGAAAGGAGGAGGAGGAGGAGGAGAACGACGAGGAGGGGGAAAAGGAGAAGCGAGGAAGAGGAGTTAGTCGACGCCCCACGTAGTTTGGGAGAGTGTGAAGGACTGGGAGAGTGTGTGAGTGGGATGGGAGGGTGAGAGGCACGCAGGAGGCATAAGAAGTTGAGGGAAGGTGAGGGAGGGAGAGGGATGGAGACGAGGGTGAGGAAAGGGAGGGAGAGGGAGGGAGGGAGAGTGAGAGAGGAAGCGAGATGGACACCCAAACAAACACGGAAGAAAGGGAAGGGACAGTCAAAGGAAGGGATAAATGGAGAGATAGAGAAACTAAAAAAAAAAAAAAACATGGAAAGGTGGAGGCAGAAAGAAAGAAAAACGAACAAAAAACTAGTAAAAAAAAAGAAGAGATAAAAAGAAAGATAAAAACTCGTTACAAGGAAAAAACTCAAAACGTCGCAACCAACAAAGAAAAAGCTTCAAAAATATGGAGAAACGAGGAAAAAGTGAGAGAGAGGAAGATAGCGGCGACAATGGACGGTATGAGAGACAGAGAGTGAGCGAGAGAATGAAAGAGAGGCAGTAGACCAAAGAGATGAAGGCCGAGAGAGAGAGAGAGAGAGAGAGAGAGAGAGAGAGAGAGAGAGAGAGAGAGAGAGAGAGAGAGAGAGAGAGAGAGAGAGAGAGAGAGAGAGAGAGAGAGAGAGAGAGAGAGAGAGAGAAGGCGGAAGAGCGTTTTATATATATGCCCACACACACACACACACACACACACACACACACACACACACACACACACACACATACATACATACATACATACATACATACATATATAACAGACACTGAAATATACACAAAATATCGGTAAGTTAAGACAGAAGAAAAATAATATAATAAAAACAAGAGAAGTAGAAATCATTTGCAAAGAAAAAAAATATATAAATAAACAAACAAAGAAACAATACAGCGAATAACATTTAAAGACAGACAAAGACAAAAAGAAGGAGGAAACAAACGAGCCAGAAAATAACACCAATACACATATAGAAAGAAGAATATATGGAGGTGCAGGGAAATAAAGAAATAGAAGAGAAAAATATTGAAGAGGAGAAAAAGGCGAACCGAAAAGAGGATTACAGAGACAGCCGGACACACACACACACACACACACACACACACACACACACACACACACACACACACACACACAAATACGGAGTCGACATAATAGGCAGAACAGGTAGGTAGTTCCCTTCGAGCTCACCTGGTGTAAAAATAGGGAATATAAAGTGCCACTAATTAGCTAAAGAACACCTGGAGGGAATATTATGAGGCAGGTAAGGGGAAAAATTATACATACCTGACGTCGCTGGAATAAATAGAGAAAAAAATAAAGTATAAACCGGATGACTTTAAAATTCCCGGGACGCATCAATGATTCAGTACGGTTGAAAGTACTGACTGTGAAAAGTACGCAGTGATACCCTTTGATGGAGGAAGAAAACAGGTTAAAAATAATCCCTAACGGGAATAAGAATGAAACAAATATATAGAAAGAGATAGACAGATAGATAGATTGATAAACAGAGATAGACAGAGATACCCTTTGATACAGGTAAAGAAAAATTACCCCTTACGAGGATAGAAGTAAGATAGATAGAAAGACACAGGCAATTAGATTTAGAAAGATAGAGAGGAGGAGAAAGCGAGGGAGAAAGACGAGATAGAAAGATGCAGATAGATAAGGGAAAGAAAAGCAAGAGAGAAGAACAACAGAGGAAGAAAAATACGGGAGAGAATGACGAGAGAGAAAGACACAAACAGATAAAGAGATCAAGATAGATATAAAGGAAGGGAAAGCGAGCGTGCAAGCGAGAGAAAGAAGAGAGAGAGAACACGCCTGGAAAAGTTTGCAAAAATACCCGGGACTTTTAGACAGCAGTTAACGGTGAATTAAAAAGGATATTGCCTCTTTCACTACGAGAGTTAAAGCTTTCACCGACTCCAGACCGAAAAGCCAATATGCACACACACACACACACACACACACACACACACACACACACACACACACACACACACACACACACACACACACACACTCACACAATGGAATATAAAGTTACCAAGAATGCCTAAGGAAGGGAGTGTAAAGCAAGATGTAAATAAATACTAAAAGAAAGTTTACGCACACAAACACGAGCAGTAAGTGAGAGACGGAATGGAGTGTTAGAACGCAGGTAAATGGGTTCAGGTCGTCCTAAACTCTCTCTAAAACGACTGAACGACCCTCAGGAAAGTTATTTTAAAAGGTTGTTGTGCAGGGCAGTTGCCAGGGAGACTAAGAACGCCACACCTTTTCCAGGGAGAGAGAAACAGCAAGCGAAACGAAAAAGAAAAAAGGAAAAAGGAAAAATAGATGAAAAACTGAAAAAAATACAAGATAGACCAGAAACAAAATAAAGGCGATAAAAAACATTGCAACCAGGAACAAAAATGAAAAACGGTGGATTTGAAACAAAAAAAAAGAAAACAAAAAGTGTGCGAAGCTAAATAAAGAAATGAAATGGAAAACCAAGCAAGGACAAAAAGAAAACGTAACCTGAGTAATGGCTTTTGAATTTCTTACTCGCACTGCGCTCCCTGACCGCTCCCGCCCACCCCCCAAAAAAACAATACACTGCACGCAAGACAAAAAGAAGAAACAACACAAACAAAACAATACATAAGGAAACAAAGCAACAACACCCACCTGCACTCATATAAATCCCCGGAACCCACGAAATCGAGACAAATAAATTCTTAAAAGGAGACAAAGAGAAACGGAACACAAACAAAACAATCCATAAAACAACAACACAAGAAAAAAACAAAAACAAAAACAAAGCTACACCAAAACTCCCCGTATCGATTACAAATAAAAAAGAGAATAGTGATTTACCTCGTGACCTTTCAACACACTCTTAGTAATTTGACGGAGGTGAGAGAGGGAAGGTGAGAGAGGGCAGGTGAGGGGGAGGAAAGGGAGAGGGGAAGTAATTTGGAGAGAAGGGGGGAATAGGCCCAAAGAGAAAGAGGGGAAGGAGGAAGCAATGGAGATAGAGAAGGGTGGGAATAGGACCAAAGGGGAAGAGGGGAAGGGGAGGGAGGGAAGGGGAGATGGAGGACAGGGAGAGAGAGAGAGAGAGAGAGAGAGAGAGTGAGAGAGAGAGAGAGCGTGATAGAGAGAGAGAGAGAGACGAAGGGGGCAGTGAATGAAAGGGGTGGTAGTAGGAGTAGGAAAGAGGATATTGAGAGAGAGAGAGAGAGAGAGAGAGAGAGAGAGAGAGAGAGAGAGAGAGAGAGAGAGAGAGAGAGAGAGAGAGAGAGAGAGAGAGAGAGAGAGAGAGAGAGAGAGAGAGGGGGGGGGGGGCAGGGGTGGAAGGAGGGCATAGAACTAACGTAAAAGGTTTTTGAGGTTACGAAAGCGGCGTTTTGTTAAGGAGGAAGGGAGGAAAGAGAGAGAATGAGGGAGGGAGGGGAAGGTAATACAAGGAGGGAGGGAGGGCGGGAGGGAGTCTATGAAAGGAGGGAGGGAAGGATATAGAGAACGATGAGGAATTGAGGTAACTATCCAAACGAGAGTCTATAAGAGGAGGAGAGAAAAAAAAAAACGTATCCAGATTCTAAACGGCAAATCAGTAAAACGAGAACGGGAAAAAAAACATAAACGGATAAACTGATAAAGCACAACACGGAGATAACAAAGGGAAAGAGGAAAAAAAACATACATAAGAAGAGGGAAAAAAAACGTACTAAATCTAAACAGCAAATCTGAAAAATGAGAAAAAATACATGGAAGGATAAACAGATAAAAAAAAATAGAGAATAATAAGAAATTGCGAAAACTATCCAAGTGAAATCTATTATATAAGGAGAGAAAAAAAAACGTACCAGATTCTAAACAGTAAATCAGTAAAACGGAAAGAAGACAAAAAGACATAGAAGGATAAACTGATAAAACACAACACGTAGGTAATAAAGGGAAAGAGAAAAAAAGAGAAGAAAAGAAACAAGCAGGAGAGGGAAACAAAAGGAGTTTTAAAGTAGCGCCGAACGAAACAATGGAGAAGGGAGGAGAAAGTTAATGAAGACACGAAAAAGAAAGAGAGAATAATGACGCGTAAAAGGAACGGAGAAAAATGTGAAATGGACTTGGCAACGCGGAATTAAAGACACGCAGCGAAAGAGGAAGCAAGGGAATAAAGGAGAGCGTAATGAAGATGGAATGGGGGAGTGAGAAGATTAATTGGAGATAACTGGAGAAATAAAATGTTATCGGACCAACGACCTAAGAAGGATGGAGGTAATAATGGCGGGGAGGAGGAGGAGGAGGAGGAGGAGGAGGAAGAGGCAGGGTACGGGAAGAAAAGAGTAAATGCTGCAGTGGGAGGAAAAATAAGGAGAAAAAAGGGAGGAAACCAAAAAGTAAGATGAAGAGATGAGAAAAAAAATTTAATGGAACTTTAGCAAAACAAAGGATGTCATTTCCCTACAGATGTTGCCCTCACACCACCACCACCACCACCACCACCACCAACAACAACAACAACAACAACAACAACAACAACAACCACGACCATCACCCTTATCACCACCACCAGCATCACCACCATCTTCACACCACCACCACCACCACCACCACTCTTGACCTGCTCCCTCGAGGGCTACTCATTAGACTCAGGTGTGTTATTGACAGGTATTTCAGCACCTCCCTTTGTCCACACACACACACACACACACACACACACACACACACACACACACACACACACACACACACACACGCACACATTTAGCAATCACTTGACTAAGAACCAAAACGACTTACATAATGAAGGAGGTCGAAAACATAATCAAGTCATTGGTCGACCTAGAAACACAGGTGTTCGGCTATTAAGGGCTCTACCTGGCGTTACCTCTAATTTACGCTCGCCAGTTAATTTATTGGAACTACCTTTGTGTCAATACTGGCTACGCCCGCTCATAAATCTGTGTAGGGCAAAGACAAATGTGAAGGGGGCACTAAGACTGTCCCGGATCGAAGGGGTTCAATTATTACTACAGCATCGGGTTAGCCAGCACGTAAACTTCCAGGCGCCTCAGTAAAGCTCGAAGCAGAGTGTTAATACTTAATTTGCTGTCTCGAAGTTCGCAGAAAAAAAAGTAAAAGTTTAAAGGCAAAAACCAAGAGCGACTATTACAGCAGTAACAAAAACTACTACTACTACTATTACTACTACTACCACTACTACTATTACTACTAAGACTACTAATACTAATACTAATACTAATACTAATACTACATAAAAAAACTATTGCAAAAAACACAGCACCGCCATTAACAACAACAATAAAACAACTGGGAAACAAAAGATAAGAACAACAGACAATAAGTTTTCTTTCTCTTTGTTACAAGGCAACATTTAATGAAAATTAATGAAAGCAAAGTGAAAATGGAAGAAGGTAAGTGAGGAAGGTGGTGGTAGTGGTGGTGGTGGTGGTGGTGGAGAGGGGTGGTGATGGTGGAGGTGCAGGTGGTGGTGGTGGTGGAGAGAAAGAAAGAAAATAAGAAAAATAAGAATGCTGAATTAACGAAAACAATGAAAGGAAACACAAAAGACTGAGATGAATGCATGGAGAAGAAGGAACAGAAGGAGGGAATGGAAGACGGAGAGAGAGAGAGAGAGAGAGAGAGAGAGAGAGAGAGAGAGAGAGAGAGAGAGAGAGAGAGAGAGAGAGAGAGAGAGAGAGAGAGAGAGAGAGAGAGAGAGAGAGAGAGAGAGAGAGAGAGAGACAGAGAGAGAGAGAGAGAGAGAGAGAGAGAGAGAGAGAGATGCGGAATTGGCAGAAACAAACAAAGAGACATACACGAACACACAGGATAAAACGATACAGACAGACAGACACTAAAAATACAGATACAGCCGCTTAAAAAGAAACAGTACCCGGGAATTGAATGGCGACTACGAGTGACAGACGCTGAAAGAAAAATAAATACAAAATAAAAATATATAAAAAGAACGGAGGAGGGAAACTGAGATATACTCGTAAAGAAAGAAAGAAGATTGGAAAGAGGGAGACAAGGAAGGAATGGAATAATAGGGAAACGAGAAGGAGGAAGAAGAAAATAATGACGAAAAATAATAGAAACAAAAGTAAAAACAATACAAGAACAAAAATAAGTAAAACAAGCAGAAGAACCATTAGAAGAGGAAAAAACAGGAAGAGAAGAAGTACTACCAGAAAAGGAGTAGGAAAGGATGAAAAGGAGACGAGGAAGAGGATGAGAGCCGCCTACCTTTGAAACTCCTCTTGTAGCCTTCAGTTTGATGGAGCGTCTGGAACAGAAAGACCGTATTGGCATCCTTCCAGTGAGGAGGAGGAGGAGGAGGAGGAGGAGGAGGAGGAAGGAAGGACACGAACGAGGGAGACTGTGAGATGGAAAGGAAAGAGGAATAAAATAAGAAATGTGATAAAGAAACAACAACAATAATAATAATAATAATAATAATAATAATAATAATAATAATAATAATAATAATAATAATAATAATAATAATAATAATAATAATAATAATAATAATGGAGGTCAGATAATCAAGAAGGAAAGAAATATTGGACATCTAAAAGTTAAAAATAAGCTTCCTACTTGAATATGTCTTCTAGCAAAACCAATAATTAGAGAGAGAGAGAGAGAGAGAGAGAGAGAGAGAGAGAGAGAGAGAGAGAGAGAGAGAGAGAGAGAGAGAGAGAGAGAGAGAGAGAGAGAGAGAGAGAGAGAGAGAGAGAGAGAGAGAGAGAGAGAGAGAAAGAAAGAAAGAAAGAAAGAAAGAGAGAGAGAGAGAGAGAGAGAGAGAGAGAGAGAGAGAGAGAGAGAGAGAGAGAGAGAGAGAGAGAGAGAGAGAGAGAGACTAATGACATCACTCAGACTAAGGAAAATAAAACTTGGAAAGAGAACATTCAGGTTGATCACCCTTAATTATTCAAGCAGGTACGCTCCCCTCCCCCCACCCACCCACCCCCGGCCACCTGACACATACATACGAGACATTCATTCCTTACTGTCATCCCTCCAGTCATCGTCTTTATATCAAGAATTTGGCTCAGTCCGCGAGGAACCGTTTTCTGCGAGGCGGCGAGGCAGACCACGAAGAAAACGCGCACGCCAGCAACATAATACACGTACACTATAGCCAAATAAAAAACTGAAAAAATAAATAAAATACTAAATAAACATTAGAACAAACAACGAACACAAACCTAAATAGTGATTTTAAAAACCTAAAACATAAAAAAATAAGTAAAATGGATAAAAAAATAAAACACGAAAAAATGTTGTCAGTAACAAAACAAACACGCAGAGACACGGCAGACCTCGTCGACAGACCGACTTTGTCGTCTCGTCTGACGCCAGCCGATAGAGGCGATCTGTCGGCACCCTGCTACGGGTCGTCATTGGCAAAGGCCCGTGCTCCCTCATTTTAGTCGGAGGTAAATCTTTAACAACAACAACAACAACAACAACAACAACAACAACAACAACAACAAACACAACGAAATAAAGTGATGTAGACAATATTAAAAACAATAAAACAAACAAATAACTGGATACAAAAGCAGAAAACAAATGAAACAAAAACGAAAATGTTAGAAAAAACAAAATAGAAAAAAAAGAATATTAAAAAAAACGAGTACATCAATAAAACTTGGACGTGTACTATTTCAACACAAACTTCACAGATCATAAACTTCCCCAATCATAACACAAGCTGCGTAAAAAATAACATAAATCCAAACACACTCCGACGTGAAAAACGAAACTCACAGAAATGGCAATATAATACACGACAAATTAGCGTCAGGAATACAAGCAAAACAGTAATATAAGTAATGGAAAGACTGGTGCGAAAGTTTGTCTCATTTAAGCGTATTCAAGTGTATTCATGTGTAAGTGTCTTTAAGTTACGCGTTTCTTGTTATCACTGAGAAAAATAACGTGAAAAATAACAAAAAAGTAGAACACCAGTTAAGCAAAACACAAAATAACATCAAAACAGTGACACAGGCGAGCACTGCGCCTTTCCTGCAGTGGCTATGAATATTGGAGGAGAAGGAATTAAGTCGAATGAAAAAGTAAATATACAACTCGTCATAAGCTCGTCCCCGGCACGGCGACGGTTCTGTTCTATCTTACAGGAATAAAAAAAATAACTCATGCTAGTTTTTGCGTTCAGACACGCACGCACGCACGCTCAAACTCATGCAAAGATAACAAGTAAACAAAGTAATTAAACATCTATTCTCACTCATACCTAAATAACAAACACTAAGAAATATTATCACTCGTGTACAATAGATAAATATATGCACGCTTGATAACATACGTACATACATCTACAAATACATACATAAATACATACATATATACATACACACATACATACGATACATACATACATACATACAAACTTCATTCATACATATATATTTACACACACACACACACACACACACACACACACACACACACACACACACACACACACACAAACATAAACAACATACACACATCCTACATACTCACGCGTACATAATCAGGACGCACACACATGACTGCACTATACACGGCGGCTAAAAAAGCATTAATACCAAATCCAGTTCATTAATTAACCGATAATTACCTGAAATGCAAGTTTAATTAAGTGCCATTAGACAGGTGTGCCATAAGGGCGAGATTACCTATGGTTAGTATAACATTATGGCCATGCATATCTTACAGTATTTAGATATTTACACAAGCTGCTGGAGCAAGATACGGGCGACGCTGGTGGAAGTAATATTATCGTTATCAGTATTAGCATTAGCAGTAGGAATTGTGGTGGTCGTGGTGGTGGTGGTGGTAGTAGTAGTAGTAGTAGTAGTAGTAGTGGTAGTAGAAGTAATAATGACACTTTCAACAATAATAGTAGTAGTAGTAGTTGTAGTAGTAGTAGTATTAATAATAATAATAATAATAATAATAATAATAATAATAATAATAATAATAATAATAATAATAATAATAATAATAATAATAATAATAATAATAATAATAATAATAATAATAATAATAATAATAATAATAATAATAATAGAAATAGTAGAAGTAGTAGTAGTAGGAGTAGTAGTAGTAGGAGTAGTAGTAGTAGTAGTAGTAGTAGTAGTAGTAGTAGTAATAATAATAATAATAATAATAATAATAATAATAATAATAATAATAATAATAATAATAATAATAATAATAATAATAATAATAATAATAACAACAAAAACAATAACAATAAAAAAGCAGCACAAGTCTCTGTAAAACAACACACATATTGACAACCCCGGAACACTAACACAACACCAACGCTACATAAAAAACACCACGACCCAGCATAAGCCAATACAATAATAATCACACACACACACACACACACACACACACACACACACACACACACACACACACACACACACACACACTCCTCCCTCGCCCTGACCTTTCAATAATCCTCAAAAATAATGATTCAGAAAAATACAAAAGCCCAGTAAAATATTTCCTAAAAAATCACAAATATAAAATACTAGAATATGTCACACGGCGGGCCACAGGCAATGTTCCAGCCCCCTTCTGTGTGTGTGTGTGTGTGTGTGTGTGTGTGTGTGTGTGTGTGTGTGTGTGTGTGTGTGTGTGTGTGTGTGTGTGTGTGTGTGTGTGTGTGTGTGTGTGTGTGTGTGTGTGTGTGTGTGTGTGTGTGTGTGTGTGTGTGTGTGTGTGTGTGTGTGTTACTAAGGATAGAGGTGATCTCCGCTTCTATTTTTATTTGTGAGGTAAAAGAAGAGAAAGGAAAGCCGGAATGTTAAGAATAAATAAAAGCGATCCTGGTTTTAATTTTAGTTGTGACCTTTGTAGTGGTGGTGAAGGTAATGGTAGTAGTAGTAGTAGTAGTAGTAGTAGTAGTAGTAGTAGTAGTATATATTTTTTCTTTTTGTTGTTGTTGTTGTTGTTGTTGTTGTTATATTGTCGAAATAGTAGTAGTAGTAGTAGTAATAACATTAATAACCAAAACAAGCACCAGAACCAGCACCATCACATGCAAAGACAGACATAACAGAAGACCGTTCGCTACATTTACATTCACCTTAACATTCACGGTGACAAAGTGGCACTAATCCAACTCCTGACTGACACCACTTGGGCCTACCGCCTTGCCTCAACACGTGCCAAAAGTTACCACGCGCCTCACATGCCTCGTCTAAAAACAAAACAGTAACACACTCACAATATATCGCTGCGCACAACAATACGACACGAAATACGATACAGTCGCTCCCTTATACACTCGAGAAGATTTAGGACACGCTGCGTCTTCTTTCAACAGTATTCCCGCTGAGGCAGACCTAATTAAAACACATAAATACACACACACACACACACACACACACACACACACACACACACACACACACACACATACACACGAGGCAATTCCTAGGTACAGTATGCCACGAGATAGGATACGATCTTCACATACACACTCGCTAAGATTTAAGACACTATACTTCTTTCAAAATTGCTTCCTCTAGGACAGACCTTGAAATAATAGGAAGCCGAAATGTACCGCCTCTTACAGTAATATAACGCAAAACACAAAGCAATCCTCACCTATACATACAACAAGATTCAGACTTTATCCTCACTCTAACAGACCTAACTTGAACAAAAAGTCAAAATGTATCAAGTCTTACAGTAATATAAAGCTAAATATCCGATGCAGTCCTCACCTATACATGCAATGAGATCAAATTAATACTTTATCCTCGCTATAACAGACCTAACTTAAACAGAAAGTCAAAATATATCAAGTAAGAATATCAAGTCAGAATATAAAGCTAAATACGATGCGGTCCTCACCTATACATACAATGAGATCAAAACTTTATCCCTGCTAAAAATGACCTAACTGAAAAAACAGACACGCCCGAAATGCATCACACCCGGCGCGGAGTATATCAGCGAGTACAGTCTCATCTTCACCTACACGTACGGCAAGATTTAAGACTCAATACGTCTCCCTTTAACATTATTCCCGCCAAGACGGAGAGTCCACTGTGTCTTCGGGTTATGTGGATTCAGTTTAACTTTGCCCTCGTACAGGTGATGGCTCAGGTGTGCTCGCTACCTGCCCCCCATTAACTGTATTGGCACCGTGTCAAGATCTCGCCAGCCGTCACCAGCAGAGGAGATTGTGTTGCCTTACTCGCGAAGATACGGCGGCGCGTTTAGCTTGAAGTCTTCGTGTTTTCTTGTGCTTTTACGAAGGTGGAGACACGCCAAGAGTGATAAGAAAACAAGCCATTACTCCGAGCACTAAAGGGAAGATTCTCCGCTAAAAGACGCATGGAGTTTCTTTATCGTTTTACATAGATGGATGGTGCTTGCGTGAGGGTGATTTTGTTTGTCACATTTATTAGCATTGGCAAAAGGAATTTCTTAGTTTGTGAGGGCATTCTAATAGAGACATGAAAATTCTTTATCATTTTTTCATCGATGAATTGAGACGGGTCATGTGTGCTGCTGGATTCCCTTTATCACAATTTGAGAAAAGTATATTCTTAATTTGTAAAGATACTAGTTTTTATATTCTTTATGGAGAGAGTTCAATATTAACAGTAATACATAAACTAAAAAGCTAAGCGCCGTTTAAAGGAGATATACAGAAGAATTGACAAATGGATTTCCTTAATTCGTGGAGGTATTGTCTTTTTCTCCATATTAATAGTGGCAGTTCAAGGCTTGGAAAGAAGGTCAAGAAGTAGAGTAAGACGCTGAAGGCGGCAGAAGAGAGAGGGACATAAACTAGCCACCATGACCCTCCCCTTTAATATGCACGCCATTAAGATGGTAATATAGATAACCAAGGCTTCTGTATGGCCGTGAAAAAGTAGAAGGGAGCCGGCTGACTTTTTTATTTCCTCTTTTAAAACTTGAAGACTTTCTCTGACGTGTAGAAGGGGAGGAAAAATAGGAGAGGGAAAGAGGGGAGAGGGAGAGAAAAAAACAAACTAGTGAAATATGGCACGTTTGGACCGTAGACTTTTCTCCGATAGCCGATGATTTGCCTGTTCGTTTGATGTTTTCTCTTTTTTTCTCCCTCAAAGTAATTTATGGCTTCTACATTAAGGCGGTTCTGACAGCAGGGGGGTGGTGGTTCCTACGCGAAAGTCTTTGTTTTATGCGTTGGAGAGTGTGGAGGTAGCGGTGGTGATGGTGGTAGGCAGTGGTGATGGCAGCTGCGGTGGTGGTGGCGGCGGCGGTAGCAATGGCAGCGGCGGTGGCGGTGATGGTGGTTGTGGGGAGTTTTCAATAGGTTAAGTGAAGTGGAAAAAGGAGAGGGAGGTGAGGGTGGAAAGTGTAGGAATTGTATGGCTAAAGCGAGAGAAATGGGGGGAGGATGGGTGAGTGAATGTGGGTGGTTTGGGGGGAGAAGGGGGAGAGAAAGGAGGAAGGAAGGAATGAAGGAAGGAAGGAAGGAAGCAGGTGAGAGGAGAAGGAGGAGGGTCGTGCCGGGGGTGAGAGGGAGAAGGGGGTAGCAGGAGGAGGAGGAGTTGGTTGGAGAGATTCGTATTTGACTGGAGGCGGTTAAGAGGGGAGAGAAAGCCGTTTGGAGTTGTTATTTTTCCGAGTATTTGCGGTTTAGGAGGAAAGAAGAAAATATATGGCGAATCAACAATACTGGAAATTTAAGAGGTGGGCGCAGACAAAGAGTAAGAGAGTAAACGATTGAAGTAAAAAGAAAGGAAAAGTAAAAAAGGTAAAAGGAAAGTAAAAGTGAAAAACAAACATCGAATCAACAATACTGGAAATTTAAGAGGTGGGCGAAGATAAAGATTATGAGTAAGAGAGGAAACAAGAGAAGTAAATGGAGTGAGTAATTATTGATCGCTGAGGAAGAAGAATAGAAAGAATTGAGAGGAAAAAGGAATGGGGAACAATCAATGGGAAACTAAATAGAGGTGATTAAAGATGATGGAAGACAGAAATAAAGAGCAAGAAGATTAAGTAGGTAGAGTGAGGAATGATTACTACCACGAAGAGGGAGAGACGTAAAGGGGACGTGCAAGAAAAAGAAAAGGAAAATCAATACAAACTAAATACAGGTGTTTGAAGAGATAAAAGAAGATGCGATTACGAGTTAAGTGGAGTGAGGAAAGACTGATACCACGAAAAGGGAGATAAAGGGGAGGGGACTAGAAAAAAATCAATGAAGGGACACGAAATAAATATAGGTGATTTAAGAGATGGACGAAGATGGAGATAGAAGTTACGTGGAGAGAGGAAAGATTGATACCACGAAAAGGGGGATAAAGGAGACGGATTAAAAAAGGAAAATAAACATCAATAAAGGCACACGAAATAAATAATGGTGATTTAAGATATATAAGAAGATGTGAGAGTGTGAGTTTAGTGGAGCAAGGGAAAATTGAAACCACGAAAAGGGGGAGAAAAGGAAAGTAAGTAGAGGAAAGGAAAATCAGTAATGGAAATCAAACTTAATTCTAGTGGTTTAAGAGATGGAAGGAGATGAGGAATAGGAGTAATTGGATAAAGTAAGTGGGGGCTAAAGGATTGACGATTCGAGAGAGGTTTATGGGGATGGCTGCTGATTAAATGTAGGTGGTTAAGGAAAAATGAGTAGAGAGCGGTGGGTGTCCGGCTGACTGTACGAGGTTGAAAGGAGAGTGGATGGTGGTGGAGAAACTTGCCTGTATGTGGTAAAGGAAAGTGGATTAGGTGGTGCGGGAAAAGTTACTCAGTGTATATGATTAGAGTAAACAAAGTAAGAAAGGGGAGTGAGTGTAGAAGTTGGTGGAGAGTACGAAAACTTAGTCAGCGCTCATGATCAGAAAAAAAGAAGCAGGAAAGGGGATCGTAAAAGGTGTTGAAGAGTACCTGTGTTTGGAGGTGGTAAAGGGACGTGGAGTAAGCAAATGGGGAAACTTAGTCAGCGTTCATGATTAGAGAAAAGAAGTAAAGAAATAGAGTATAAGGTGGTGGAGAATGTTTGGGTGTCTGTACATGTTAAAGAGATGTAAGGCAAACTGAAGGTGGTGAGAATGCTTGGGTGTCTGTACATGTTAAAGAGAAGTGAAGCAAACTGATGGAGACTGTACCAGACTAAACAGGTAGGGGTGTAAAGGTAATCCTCCAGAATATTTAAGGGTAAGGAAAGATGAATAGGAATAGGGAAACAGTAAGGGGTAAGGGGAAGAGACTATACATGTTTAAGGGAAGAGGTGCTAAGGTAACGGGCGCCAGAATGATTTTTAAGGGTAAGGAAAGATGAATACGTATAGGGAAGCAGTAAGGGGTAAGGGGAAGAGACTATACATGTTTAAGGGAAGAGGTGCTAAGGTAACGGGCGCCAGAATGAATTGAAAGGGTAGGGAAAGATGAGTAGGAACAGGGAAGCAGAGGGGGTAAAGGGAAGAGGTGGTTTGACAGGAAAAGGTTGATTGAGTGTACATGATTAAGTGGTGTCGCGGGGAGCAGGCGCCGGGGTGAATAAACATGATTAGGGAAAGAGGAGCAGGAATGAACGAGGCGGTGAGAGGGGGTCAGGGGGGTGAGGGAGCTCGATACCAATGGGCGGGGGGCGGAGGGGGAAGCCAACTGACACTCTCATAACTTGTCTGAACACGTAGGAAAAAGTTTTGTGAAAAATTAAATCGTAAATCAGAAGAATCGGATTCGCTCTCGCAACACGCATACAGAGTGGCTGACTGATTGACTGACTGACTGACGTGCGGACTGATTGACTGATGGACGGACAGGAAACGATGCAGAGTACACGCTCGCACATGGCAACAACAGACAGGCAGAGAGGGAGACACGCAGACAGAATTATCAGATAAACACACACACACACACACACACACACACACACACACACACACACACACACACACACACACACAAGCACGAGTACAAACTTACACACAGACAGACAGACACAGACACATAAATTAGAAGCAAACTGAATCAGAGAACGAATCTGTACGAAATATGAACAATTAAAATGAAAATAAATAATAATGATGATAATAAATACAAAAATATTAATAAAAATAGTCACCTCCACACCTCCGCCAAGAAAACGCCACCAAGACACACAAACAAAATAAAGAAAAACGGCTAAAAGTCTGGAGGAGGGAGAAGAAAACCTAACGTGCTCCTCCAACTCAAGAGAATTTTATCAGCGCAGTTTCAAAACACAACGAATTTTTCAAAGGACACGTCCCCGGCGGATTCCGAAGGTCCATTGTGTTTTGTTTATTCGCTTTATACGACAATATTCGTATCTTTTCGAATATTTCATGTGGGGGATACATTTTTCAAGGCTCGGGGTGCGGTGTAGCATTTTTGCAATTCCGTCTCGCCCCTTCCTTCTCCCCGTGGCTTTTAACGTAATTCCCCGACTCACATTCCATTTATTTTTATCAATCTTTTCCTCTCCCCGTGATTTATTCCTCCTTTCCATCACCACTCGCTCCCATTATTATTGCGTTCCCTTTTAGCAATCCGTTGAGCCTCTTATAACTCATCCCTTTCAGTTTGTTATATTTTGGAATCGCACGCCTTATACTTTTAGCAAATCTTTACCATTTTATTTTGCTGGTTTGTTATCATTTTTATCTTATCCTTCTTTCTTGATTTATTGTCCTTTTTATAGCTTGTCTATTTCATTTTGATATTTAGGAATCGATCGTCTTATACTTTCACTATAATTGTTTCTTTTTTTTTGCTATCTATTCCCTCTCTCCACCGCCATTCTCTATCATTATTGCTATCCTGTGTTCTGAATCTATTGTGCCTTTCATAACATATTTCGTTGTTTGCGAATCGAGTTTCCGACATTTTTACCAATTCTTTCCTCCGTCTCGCGATTTATTCCTCCTCTCCATCGCCATTCCATTTCATTATTATCTTATCCATCTTTACGAGTCCGCCACTCCTCTATCTATTTTCTTTTTTTTTGCTTTCGAGTCATATTTCACACAATTTATTTTATCAATCTGTTCCTCTCTTCGCGATTTATTCCTTCTCTTTATTGCTTTTTTATCTTACTTTATATATCTATGTATGTAGCTTTCTTTATTATACATTGCATTCCTCAAGACTCATATTCTATCCGTTTCTACCAATATTTTCCTCACGGCCTACCTCTCCTTTCCGTCGCTTGTTTATTCAATTAATATTTTATCCCCCTTTTCTATACAGGTTTCTCTTCTAATCTTTTCTTAATAATATTTCAGCATTTTCACAGATCCTTTCATTTCCTCACAATTTATCATATTTCCCCCTTCCTTCAATTATCAGTCTCTTGCGCAATTATTTTATTCTATCTTTATAAATTTACTCCTATTCTTATATTCTAATCATTTACTTCCCAAATTTATCATATTTTCCCCTTCCTTCAATTATCAGTATCTCCAGCAATTATTTTATTCTTCCTTTTATAAATCTATTCTTGTTCCTATATTTTATTCCTTTCTTTCCCAACACCGAACTACTATTCCCTAACAATTTTATTCTTCCATTCCACCGTGTTCCATTCCCTTTCTCCCTTCCCCCGCGCCGATAAACTCCCTTTTATTGCACCTTTCTCTCCACCTGCCACGTAAAACTACCTTTCTCCCATTATTACTATCCCTATTATGTCACCCCTTATTTTGTTCCACTCGTGCCTTATTTATTGCATCAGGTCGCACCGCCGCTGTTTAACCCTCACCTAACCTCTGTAACCCTACCTTCCCCTTAATTCTTCCCTTCCTCTCCCCTTCTACCTGTTCCTTCACCTGCCCTTCCCAAAGCCTGACTCTCCCTATGCTTAAAACTTTCCCTTTCTTTATGCCTAATTTGGTGTACGCCTCCTCGTCGCTCGCTAAACCTAAGCCTCGTCTATTATAAAATGCTTCTTTCCTGATAATTATACTCTGTTCCCTCATTCTTCTTGCCCTCCTACTCCTACTCCTCTTCTTTCTCCTTCTTCTCCTCCTCCCACCTGTTCTATATTCGGGCTACCTCCTCTGTTCATTCTTCTTTCTTTTTCTGAACCTTATTTTTTTTGGCAGATATTGTCCTGTCGCTTCGTGTCTGTATAAAACTTTGTAATGCTATTTTTCACTTTTCTATTCGTGCTCCTCCATCTTCCTGTACGTCTGCCGTCTGTCACAACTGATCTTATATGTCTGTCAATGACATTTCCCACTTCTGAGCCTCACTTTTCTCTTACAAACAGCTACACACCTGACACAAAGCTGCCACACTCAGTTTTTCTCACGTCCTCCTTTTATTTTTTTATGTCTACCATTTTCAACGATTGATTTTTTTCCACCTATTATTGTTACCCTTTTCTGGACCTCTCTGTTGGTTTCCTTTGGGTTGCTCGACTTAAGACTGCTACCTTCATCTCTTTCATCTCTTCTCTCTTCTAAATTTTTCGGTGTCTCCCCTGTGTCGCAATTTATATCATCTATTTATCATTATTTCCCCTTTCTGAGCCCCTTTTGTTTCTCTGTATAGCAACCAGTCTCACAAGAAGGATATCAATTTCAAAGCATTTTATTCCTTTTCTCTTCTATCCCTATGTTTCTTCCTTCCGTTTGTCACGAATTATCTACTGTACCTTTTAATATTTCCCTTTTTGGACCGCTTTTTTTTCCTCCAATAGCTCCTCTTCTTTTCCCTCTCTATGCTCCTTGCTTTTCTTTTCGTTTTTGTTTTTTGTCCTTGAGCTATTTCCTTTACTATAAAAAAAATATCTACTCTACGTATTAATATTTCCCCTTTTTGTACCTCAATCCCTTTCTCAATCTATAGCTACACCTCTCACGAAAACGCTTCAACCCTCACCGTTTCCACATGTCCGTCCTCTCCCCTCCTGCCCTTTATTTCCCCTCTTCCCGCTTCCTTAACCTTCGCCTCTGATCCTTGCCTTCCCTTCAGCTTTGCTCCGACCGTTGCGCCTTCACCGTCCTTACCTAACGGCCCCTTCTCCATAGTTTTAGCATTTTCCTCCCGCCACCTGCTCCGAAACCTTCCCTTTGTCGCCGTCTTGCCCGCCCTCGCCTCTCTTCAAACTTTTCCCCTCGCTTCCACGCCCAAAGTATCGCTGAGTAACTATAATGAACCCGATATTTATAGCCGCCACACTCTTCCTCCGCGGCAGAGTTTCCAAACCCTTTTCATCGAGGATTAATCTGGTGCCTTTCGCCTGAATCCTAATTAAGGGGATTGAAGCTTATTAAAAATCCTTGAAATCCTAATTAAAGGGGTTCTACGCTGTATATTGCCGTTAATGAGGACCTGAAATGTATCTGTTTTCTGGAAAATGTCTCGTGAACGCTGGAATGATGCATAATAAGAAAGCGTTAAAGAAATATTTATGGAAAGCGCGGAAAGTACGAATACGACGAAAAAAGCAACATTCCGGATGAGCGAATACTGTGAGAACGGATCAACGACGTCAGAGGAAGGAAATAAAACGTAGCGGATAAAAAAAAAACATATGACATTACAAAAAACAATACCTGACGCTGTTCTTTTTTAAACGGATTAGATTCTGCAAAACACCGACGGACGATGATACGCAAAAAAAAAAAAAAAAAAATACGATACACAATACGCGATGACCGGTGGGAACAAAAAAAAAAAAAAGACACGTTAAAAACTATTACACGTCATTTTCCCTTTTTTTAATCAATGACTCCGCAAAAATCTAATGCCTGACAATGATACAGACGAAGGTTGCAATACATAATACATCACAAACAAGCGAGTAACACGGAGAAAAGTATTAGACGAACAAGAGCCCGGGCGACGTGAATGGAGGAGGCAATTACAGGTGTTATTGTGAGGGACAGGTGCGAGAGAGGAAGATTATTTAATGGTTGCGAGATGGAGGGAGAGGAAGAGTGGAGCGAGGAAAAGGATTATCAATAAGGCGTGGACTGGCTGGGAGGGGAGAGAAATATTACGAGAAACAGAATAAATGCGAGGGAGGGAAGTGTTGAGGGAGACGAAGCACGAAGGACTGGTGAAAGAGAGAATGAAAAAAAATGTGCAAGAGGAAAAAGAAACCTCACGACGAAGATAAATAAAAGAGGATAGGAAATAAAAAGAAATGTGAAACGGAAGGGAAATCATAGCAAGAAATATTATGAAAAACGGAATAGTGAGAGAGGGACGAGTTAAAGGCGATGAAGGACGAAACAGTGATGAAAGAGAGATAGGAAATAAATAAAAAATGAGAGAAACGATAGATAGAAAATAGAAAAATGTGAGAAACGATAGATAGAAAACAGAAAAATGTGAGAAACGATAGATAGAAAATAGAAAAATGTGAGAAACGATAGATAGAAAATAGAAAAATGTGAGAAACGATAGATAGAAAATAGAAAAATGTGAGAAACGATAGATAGAAAACAGAAAAATGTGAGAAACGATAGATAGAAAATAGAAAAATGAGATAAACGATAAATAGAAAATAAAAAATGTGAGAAACGATAGATAGAAAATAGAAAAATGTGAGAAACGATAGATAGAAAATAGAAAAATGAGATAAACGATAAATAGAAAATAAAAAAATGTGAGAAACGATAGAAAGAAAATAGAAAAAATGTGAAAAACGAAAGAGAAATATCAAGGAAAGATATTACGAAAACAAGAATTAATGTGAAAGAGGGAAGTGTTGAAGGCGACGAAGGACTAATGACTGATAAAAGAGATGAGAGAATATAAAGCTGTGAGAAATCTAAAGAGAGATATTAAGGAGAAATAATACTAGAAACAGAATAAATATAAGAGAGGGAAGAGTTGCAAAAGACGAAGAAGGGAAGAATCATAAAAGAGATACGAAATAAAATATAAAAAAAAGATGTATGAGACGAAAGCGAAACCTCACGACGTAGCGAACAAAGAGGAATGTCGAAAAAAAAAAGCCAGAAAATTTAAAGAGAAAAAGGAAAGGCTTAATAACATGGGAGGGTAAAATTTGAGGCGAGAAAAATACGTAAATTAGAGTGAGGAATACGAGAAAAAAAAAACGACGAAATGGACGTAATAATAACAGACGAGAATTAACGTGTTTGAACATGAAAAAAAAAAAATATGGAGTCCGGGAGATTTTCAAAACCCGCGTTTACTCCCATTTACTGATTTTCTCTCCCTTTCCGTTCTCTCTCGTCTCTCTCGTCTCTCTCTCTCTCTCTCTCTCTCTCTCTCTCTCTCTCTCTCTCTCTCTCCGTTCCAATTTCACTTGCACCTTTAATTACGCCGGTCTCTGGTTTATGTCCGGTTCCTTCTGTTCTCTCTCTCTCTCTCTCTCTCTCTCTCTCTCTCTCTCTCTCTCTCTCTCTCTCTCTCTCTCTCTCTCTCTCTCTCTCTCTGTTTATTTATGTTTATTTTCCCGGATTTCTATTTTTTTCTTCTCTTCTCTTCCCTTGTTCTCTTCTCTCTTCTTTGCTCCTATCTTCCTCTCTCTCTCTCTCTCTCTCTCTCTCTCTCTCTCTCTCTCTCTCTCTCTCTCTCTCTCTCTCTCTCTCTCTCTCTCTCTCTCTCTCTCTCTCTCTCTCTCTTCCTCAGCTTCCTTCTCTCCAATCCAGGTGTCCTCAGCTTCCTCTCTCTCTCTCTCTCTCTCTCTCTCTCCTCATCCCTGCCTTCCTTCCCTTCTTCTACGAGTGTATATACCTTGCTTGCTTGCTTCAGGTCTTCGTTTCATTCCTTCTTTCCTCTCTTTCTTCGTTTCTATGTTTTCCTTTCGTTCTTGCTCCCCTTTGCTTGTTTTCGTATTTTTCTTTCTTTATTTTTATTTTCCTTTTCTGTTTTGTTTTCTTCTCAGTTATTTCTTTCCTTTTTTCTCTCTTTTTTTTCTCCACTTTTTCCTTCCTTCCTTCCGTCAATTCCTTGTTTAAACTTCCCTGTTCGTCCTTTAAATATTCATACAGCATTTTTCCTTCTTTCCTTCATTCCATTACTCCTCTTCCTCTTCCTTCCTTCCTTCCTTCCTTCCTTCCTTTTTTCCTTCCTTTCTTCCTTTCCCGCCTTCCATCCTTCCTTCCTTCTTTATCAGACATTGCATTTCTATCTCTTCTTATTTTCTTCCTTCCTTCCTTCCATTTTTCCTTCCTTTCTCCCTTTCCTGCCTTCCATCCTTCCTTCCTTCCTTCCTTCATTATCAGACGTTGCATTTCTTTCTCTTCTTCCTTTCTTCCTTCCGTCCTTCCTTCTTCCTTCCATCATTCCTCTCCTTCATCCATCCTTCCTCTCTTCCCTTCCTCCTTCCTTCCTCCTCCTCCGTGCTTCCATTAGAGACGTAGGGCAGCCTCCTTCTTCACTACACCCTGTTAGAAAATTAACCCGGGAGCTGTGCGGAGCCATTATCAGACCCGGGCGATGTATAGCCTTCAATAAATCCAAGGGAAGGGAAGGAGAGAGAAAGAGAGAGAGTGAGAGAGAGAGAGAGGGGGAGAGTGAGTGAGGGCGAGTGAGTGAGTGAGGGAGCGAACCAAAGAGGACTGGGGGGAGGGGAGGGGGGGAAGGGGTGGGTCAGAGACGTTGAAAAAAGGGGAAAGCTAATAGAGTGGGAAGAGAGAGAGAGAGAGAGAGAGAGAGAGAGAGAGAGAGAGAGAGAGAGAGAGAGAGAGAGAGAGAGAATGAGAACACAGATTGAACACGAAAGGAAGAGAGAGGAGAAAGAACTCGACGAATGGATCCAGAAAGCGATAAAACAGGTGAAGAGAAGAAAGGAAGAGAAAGAGAAAGAGAGACAAACAAAAGAGAGAACGAGAGAGAGAGAAAGAAGATGTCGAAGGAAGAAAGAATGATCACGAAGCTTCAGAAAGGAGGGACGGAAAACTACAAAAGAAGAAAGGAAAAAGAATGTCGGCGGGAGGGAGAAAGAAAGAGGGAGACGAGGACGTAAGAAACGGCATTAAAAAGAATAATTTGGTGCAGAGAGCGAGAGGGAGAGAGAGAGAGAGAGGAGGCAATGAAGGGAAAAGCTGGAGGGCGAGAGAGAGAGAGAGAGAGAGAGAGAGAGAGAGAGAGAGAGAGAGAGAGAGAGAGAGAGAGAGAGAGAGACAGACAGGCAGATAGAGACAGACAGGCAGACACACAGACACACAGACAGACAGACATAGACAGACACAAATACAGCGACAGACAGACAGACACAGAAACAGAGACAGACAGAGAACAAACAGACGAACAAACAAACAAACAGAAAAGTCATTGCCGAGCCAGACGCCCAAAAAAGTCAGTGAGAGAGAGAGAGAGAGAGAGAGAGAGAGAGAGAGAGAGAGAGAGAGAGAGAGAGAGAGAGAGAGAGAGAGAGAGAGAGAGAGAGCATTATGGGGGGAGGGGGGGGGCGTAGCACAGAGGAGCGGCACAACACAACACAACAAGGTCTTCTTAATCCAGCCAATCAGAGGGCGTTGGCGAGGCTTATGAGGGGATCTGCCGCCGCCCAAAACACTCCTGCGCCCTCACCTGCAGCCACACCTGTCCTGTCTTCCCTACACCTGCCTGGCCTACACCTGTCCTTTGCTGTTCTTCCGTTCCCGTCTCTGATCTTTTAATATTTCTTTGAGCCTGTGTTTATTTATGTCTTTTCCTTACTATTTGTCTTCTTTTCTTGTATGTTTCGTTTTATATATTTTTTCTTTTTTTGTATGTGTCCTTTTTCTGTCCTTTTCCTTTATATCTGTCTCTCTTTACTTTCTTTCCTGTTTGTATCGCTTTTTATTTCTGTCTTAGTCCCTTTTCATCTGTTTTATCCTGTCTGTCCCCCTATCTGCCATTTTTCAGTGCCTTTTTTTATCATTTTTGAGGTTTATTTACTACATCAGCCCTGTTTCTACTTTCTCTTTCATCTTTACCACGTTTTGCTATGTTCTTCTTCCTCATATCCGTTTCTGTCCTTTTATCATGCCATTATCATATCCTGTGCTGTTTTTCCTCTTTATTCTTTATACGTCATTCTCTCCCTCTCTCTCTCTCACTCTCTCCTTTAAACTTTCTACAAACATGTCTGCCAGTCCGTTTCTGACATTCCTTTCCTGCTTTTATCAATTTCTGTGTCTCTTTCCCCTCTGAGTACTTATTCTATCCTTCTCTCTTTATCAACATGTCCGCCTGTCCATTTCTAACCCTCTTTCATGTCTTTATCGCAAGGCCGCTTATGTCCTTGCTTCCTGTCTTTATCATTTTCTGTTTTATCTTTCCTCTCCATGTTCTCTTCCTGTCCTTCCTCTCTCCTTCAAACTCTGTACAAGCGTGTCCGCCTTTATAGCTGTGCGCGACATGCTTCAGAGGGCGTTGAGCACCGAGGCTGAGGCCCCTTCAAGCGTGAGGCACATAGTTCTCAGGCGCCACTTCCCTAATAGCCTTTCTCTCTCAAACAGGCTCCGACAATAAGGAGAGTCTTCGGTAATTGCCTGTTTTCTTCTTATGGTTATTTTTCGTTATTTCAATTGTACACTAAGACTGAATGTTATCATGCAGACTCTTGACGAATATACCGTCAATTCTTTTTCTTACTTTATTTTCATCGATCAATACAAATGTCTCGTCTATTCGTGTCTCATTCTTCCATATCTATCAGTCATTCCTCCTCTGATTCTCTATAAAGATTCCTGCCTCCACATCTACCTTTTCATTTATTATCATTATTATTTTCAGCCATTATCATAGCTGTCTCTCATACTTGTGTCTCTTTTTTCCATGTCTTTCTTTCGTTCTTCTTCTAATTCTCTTCAAACCTTCCTTCCTCTACATCTACCTTCCCCTTGGTCTCTTTCTGCCTTCTTTACCTGTCAAAGCTCCCCACACACCTGTTCATCCTCTCATCTTACCTGTGTCCCTTTATGTCCCCCTACTTGTTATTCCTTCTCTAACCGCACCCGCCTGCACACCTCAATACCCTTCCCGCCCACCTGTATCTTATTTTGGTCTACCTTATTATACTTACCTGTCCAGTTCCATCCCCACCTTTCATACCTGCGTCCCTTAACACCCACCTTCCTCACCTTTCTATAAGCCTCTTTTCCTCGTTATTTACACCTTAGCTAGTATCAAGTTCCATACGTCTTCCTTTTTATAATACTTTATCCTGGCTTTCCCTGTGCCATAACGTCCAACTCTGTAACAGCTTTTATTTCTACACTTTTTTACCTGTGTTATTGGTTTTCTCTTCACCTAGCCTCTTTCACGTCCTCCCTATCTTAGTCTAGCCTTAACCCAACCTATCCCTATCTTCCCTAGTCACTATCTTATCGTATCACTATCTTAAAATATCCCTATCTCAACCTAGTGTCTTTCTCATCCTCCTTCTCTCATCCATGTCTTCCATGATCCCACTTTCTATACTTTCATACGTTTTCGGTCTCCTATCTCTTTCCCTGCGTCCTAACTTCCAACGCTGTAACAGTTTTCTACCATTTTACCTGTGCTCTTCATTCTCTCTCTACATAGTCTCTTTATCATCCTACTTCTCTTACTCGTGTTTTCCATTTTATCTTCCACATCTGTCTTTCTCTATACCTCCCTCTCTCTCCCACTGGTCAATTCCCTTACACCTCCTCTCAGTCATGTCTTCCATCCTATCTTCTACATCTTTATCTATACCTCCCTCTCTCTCCCACTGGTCATTTTCCTTACACCTTTTCTCACTTGTCTTCCATTATATCTTCTTCATCTTTCTCTGTACTTCCCTTTCTCTTCCATTAGTCATTTTCCTTACACCTTTTCTCACTTGTCTTAAATTATATCTTCATCTTTCTCTGTACTTCCCTTACTTTCCTATTAGTCATTTTCCTTACACCTTTTCTAACTTCCATTATATCTTCATCTTTCTCTTTACTTCACTTTCTCTCCCATTATATCTTCATCTTTTTCTGTACTTCCCTTTCTTTCCCATTATTCATCTTCCTTATCTCCATAACTGTCCTCTCCCTATTCTCCATTCGCCTACCGATTCACTGCCTCATACCTGTACAATAACGTGCCCCTCATTTGTCATCCTTCCAGTATCGCACATCTACCTGCCTTCCCATCTCTATTCCGGTCCTCTTTACTTTCTAATAATACCTTTTATGGCCTATATATCCTTACTTGTCTCATCATTTGTCGTCCCCCTAATGTCACACGTCTACCTACTTCTTATCCCTTTATCTGTCATATTTGCCTTCTAAAAATATGACTTATGGTCCATATATTCTAATCTGTCTTCTCATTTGTCATATTCCCAGTAGTACTCATCTCCCTACCTTCCTATCTCTTTTACCGTCTGTTTACGTTCTAAATATACTTTTTATGGTCTTAACATTCTTACCTATTTTCTCATTTGTCACCCTACTAATATCACATATTTGCCGATCTTTTCATCTCATTATCTGTCCTGTTATCCTTCTAATAATAAAAATTGTGGTCAATACACTCTAATTTGTCTTCTCATTTGTCATCCTTCTAACATCACACATCTCCCTAACTTCTTATCTCTCTATCTGTCCTGTTTGCCTTCTAAAATTACGTCTTTCGGTCTAAATATTCCAACTTGTCATCTCCTTTGTCATCCTGCCACTCTCACTCATCTACCAGCCTTCCCGTCTCCACTCCTATCCTGTCCACCTTCTAAAAATACCTGTTATGGGCTATATATTCTAACCTGTCTTCTCGTCTGTCAGTCTCCCAGTCTACCCGCCATCCCCTCTCTATTCCCGTGATGCTTACCTTCTAAAATTATCCGTTATGGTATTTATATTCTTGCCTGACTCCTCATTTGTCATCCTCCCAGCCTTCGCATCACCATTCCTGTGCTGTTTGCCTTCTAAAAATACGTCTTATGGTCTCTATTTTGGTGCCTGTCTGCTCGTTATGTCCCGCTCCCAATGCTCTCATCTACCTACTTTCCCATCTTCTTTCATGGCCTCTTTACCTCCTACCAATACCTGTTATGGTCTTTGTTTTCTTGCCTGTCTCGCCACAACCTCTATCACCATTTTTTTTTTTAAGAACTCATACTCGTTTGTCTCTTTCTCTCTCTCTCTCTTTCTCTGTCCCTCACATACCTGCCTTATTTACTGTTATATATCTGCTTTGAGTGTTATTAACTTCACCATCATGCCACTTCAAATTATACTGTCACTTTCTTTTTCGCAATATCGCTTTACCGTGTTTTTATCTCCATCTCTTTCCTATCTCCGTTTTGCCATCACCCATACCTGTCCTTCCGTTTCTTTACATCTAATACATTTTCATTTTTCTCATCGTCACGTCACTTCCTGTCTCACTTTTCCTCCACAATATCGTGTTACTGTATCCTCCTCTCTGTCTCTTTACCGTCTCCGTCTTGCTATCATCCACACCTGTCCTTCCATTTGTCCATCCAACACACCTGCTCTTTCCTTCATCGTCAAGCCACTTCCGATCTCAGTTTTCATCCGCAATATCGTGTTACCGTGTTCTCCTCTCTATCTCCCTCCTATCTCCGTCTGCTATCATCCGCACCTGTCCTTCCATTCCTATCCATCCAGCACACCTGCCTCAGCCCAGTACACACCTGCCCCTTCCTGGACTTTTTTCCCTTCCTCCCCCACTTGAGTTTCTGACCTGCATACATGTCCCTCTACATTTTATTTGTATTTGCTCTCTCTCTCTCTCTCTCTCTCTCTCTCTCTCTCTCTCTCTCTCTCTCTCTCTCTCATGTATGTATGTATGTATGAATGTATGTATGTATGTAGCTAGGTACGAGTGTGTGCGCGCGTGTGTGTGTGTGTGTGTGTGTGTGTGTGTGTGTGTGTGTGTGTATGTGTGTGTATCTGTCTTTGTCACCTCACCCTCTCACGCACACGCCTGCCACACTCACACACACCTGTCTATCTCTTCACATTCCTTCACAGCTGTCAACCTTGAAACCACTGCGTCCTGAGGTAACCCGGAACACCTGAGACCGTGAGCAGGTGACAACTCTCTCTCTCTCTCTCTCTCTCTCTCTCTCTCTCTCTCTCTCTCTCTCTCTCTCTCTCTTCCCTTCATTAATAAGTAAAGGTTCACATTTGACCAACCAGAAGGCGCCTTTGTTATGTAAGATTTCATTTCGGACATTAAGTTTTCAGACAAGTTCGCCCCACTCCTCTGACACATCTTATTATTATGCATGGGTTTTTGGCGTCTTGGTGTACGTGCGTGTGTGTGCGTGTGCGTGGGGGAGGTGTGTGTGTGGAGGGGGGGGGGGGGAGGGAGGTGTGTGTGTGTGTGTGTGTGTGTGTGTGTGTGTTCAACTGCTAAAAGGGAGAAACTTGTTAATTCCAACCCTTCTCGCCACCTTCACATTCTCACATTCCCCCTTGATCTGATATGCATTAAGTCTCTCTCTCTCTCTCTCTCTCTCTCTCTCTCTCTCTCTCTCTCTCTCTCTCACTGTCTTTATGTGCCAACTTTCCTACTTAAGATTGACCCATTGTACTTGGAAGCAGAAGCAAAGGTGTACTTAAGAATTTTTCGTTCCCAATGTCTTTTTCTTTTTTCTTTCCCCGCCTCCTTTCGTTTGGCATTCTCTTCCTCCCTCCGTTTGGTATTTGTCTGGCATTTCTAGTCTCGGGTGACCTTTGGCCCTGCATACTCGGCTCCGTTTGAAAATAACTTTTTTTAATGGTTTAACCTTATCCTCGGTGTCGTCAAGACTACTAAATTATACATGAAGGGTGATATGCCGGAATGTATACGTAGAAGGACAGGAATATGTGTATGTATGCAGCTGTTCATGAATATAGGTATGAAGGTAGTTTGGTTGGTAGGTGTGTATGTCTGCATGTATGTATGTACGTGAGCATGTTTGTGTGTATGAATGTGTATGAAGCGAATAGAAAAGTAAACAGGAAAGCAATCTCCGCTACGGCGTATTTATGAATGTATTACTGCATGCGTGTGAGTGCAATAAACTTACAGGAGGTGACAAGTGCACACGCCGAGATAACACAGTCATGCACGTACACACGCACAGCCACACTCATGCAAAAACGCACACGCAGCCAGCCATACAGAGACACGCACACGCACCGCTCATGCATACAGAGCAGCACTTACACACACACTGCACAAACAACACACACACACACACACACACAGACACACGGGGAAGACCATGACGTAACTCCTGCGTACACACACACACACACACACACACACACGGCACAAAACAGTACGAAGTCGTCACCCCCCCCCCCCACACAACTACCATCTCTACCACCACCACCGCCACCAGCTAGTCCTTACGTAAACAGGGTTGGAATTTCGTAAATAAATAGAATGGTCAATGTACACCCATTTTTTTTACTTAATGGGCCAACCTGAGCAGCTGTAATGGAATTTTGCTGCACCAATAGAGTACGACACGCTCTCCCGGCAGCCAGCGACGCTCGGGACTGCCAGGCGGTGGGGGGAGTCGCGGCCGCCTTCTCAGGTGCTAGTTGGCACTTGGCCGTGGCACTGTCAACAAGTGGGTCTCCTCGGCGCCTCAGGATTTACCGCGGTCAGTGAGGCTTGAGTGGCGATGAGCGGCGGTGGTGTGCGGGGCGTCCTGCTGCAACGCGCCGCCGCCCTCGAGGAATGACACCGCGGCCCTTACTTCAGGTGCGTGTGTATGTTTGTGTGTGTGACTGAATATACGCGTGCCTTGCTACTCTTACTACAAGTACTACTACTATCACTACTACCACTCTTATTACTACTGCCACTATTTCTGATCCGGCCGCGTCCCTCCTCCAGACGGTATCAGGGTCGGCGCGCGGCGGGGCGGAACGCGAGCAACAAATATTTAGGTGGTGTCGTGAAGTGATTAACGACTCGACGCGCCTCACGGGACCGGGGGACAGATACCAGCGCGGGGAGGGCACGGGGGGCGGGGAATGTAGGAGCGAGGTACGTGATGGAGAGGGGGTATAGTACAAGGGGTCGTGGGCAGTGACATGGGCGAAGGGGTTAAGAGAAGACAAGGTGGTGGTGGTGACGGTGGAGGTAGAGGTGGAGGTGGGTGGTGATGGTGGGTTAGGAAAGGCAAATTAGAACCTACTGTGCGAGGGTGGAAGGAAGAGACACGAAAGATAAGGAAGCAAGAAGGAGGTGATGATGTGGAAGAGGAGGAAGAGGAGGAAGAGGAAGTTGATGATGATGATGATGATTGTGGTAATGATGATGGTGGTGGTGGTGGTGGTGGTGGAAGCAAAGACGATCGAAGGAGAAGAAAGTACACCAACAAGACGTAATAAGAAACACTAGAAAGATGCACCAATAAAACTTAATTAAAATGAGACTTGAAAGACGAGGAAGAAGAAAGGAAGCCAATGCGAACAAGGAATAAAAGAAAGGCAAGAAAAGAGGAAGGAGGGAAGAAAGAGGGTGGGATGAACAGGAGGCAGAGCAAGCAAGGAGGAGGAGGAGGAGGAGGAGGAGGAGGAGGAGGAGTAAGAAAGGAGGAAACAGCAATAGTGATTAGGGAGGCGGCGAAACAGATGGACAATTAAAACAAGGCGAAATAACAGTAAATAAAGGAAAGGGAGAGAATAGTAGGGAGGGCAAGGCTGAATAACAGGGGAAGGAAGCAATAAGGAGAGAGCAAGAGGGGAGGTAGGAAACAAATGAAAAAACGGAATAACACGAAGAACGGAGACGCACAGGGAAAAAAACAGGAATAACAAGAACAGGAAAACCGGAAGAGCAAGACAGCAAGAGAAAAAGATAGACAGACGTAAAATTGAGATAATAGTCGCAAACGAAAGAAAAAAAAGAGAAGTAACAAGAACAGGAAAACAGGAAGAGCAAGACAGCAAGAGAAAAAGATAGACAGACGTATAATTGAGAAAATAGTCGCAAACGAAAGAAAAAAAAGAGGAGTAACAAGAACAGGAAGCAAAAGAGAAAACGGGAAGAGGAAGAGGAAGAGGCAGCAAGAGTAAGGCCGGGCAAGATAAGCAAACAGAACAAGACGAGAAACACAAACTAAAGAAAATGGGAAGCCTGGCAAGACGGGCGAGTAAAACAAAATGAAAAATAAA
>NC_066541.1:8758635-8811135 GCF_024679095.1 Eriocheir sinensis | reverse complement strand
TCAAAAAAATAAGCAAATACACAGAAACCGAGCAACGGACAGACAGACAGACACTGACACAAAAAAGAAAAATGTATCCGGCAGGAATCCAGATTTTAAAAATGTTGAGTTATGCAAATGCCTCAAAGGTGAGCGAGGAGAGGGACAGAAATAATACCCTCCACTTAATTGAAGGTAGACGCGCGGAGGACAGGGCTACGTACGAACACACACACACACACACACACACACACACACACACACACACACACACACGGTCACGGTAGCTCAGGGGTAGAGCGTCTGGCTCACAATCAGAAGGACCGGGATTCGATTCCCCGGCCGGGTGAAGATAAGTTGGGTTTATCTTCTTTCACGTGTAGCCCCTGTTCACCTAGCAGTGAGTAGGCACGCGACGTCAGGCAAGGAGTTGTGACGTTGTCGCGGTGTGTTGTGTGTGAGTGGTCTCAGTCCTACCCAAAGATCGGTACTATGAGCTCTGTGCTCTTCCGTAGGGGAACGGCTGGCTGTCTCGAGAGAGACCCGCAGGAGACCAAGAGGTGAATTACACACACACACACACACACACACACACACACACACACACACACACACACACACATACACACAAACTAGGTAAACTAACTCACAAACTATCTGTAACACACACACACACACACACACACACACACACACACACACACACACAAACTAGGTAAACTAACTCACAAACTATCTGTAACACACGCGCACACACACACACACACACACACAGGCTACACAGAGTTCACAAGGCACACACACACACACACACACACACACACACACAGGCTACACAGAGATCACAAGGCACACACACACACACACACACACACACACACACACACACACACAGGCTACACAGAGTTCACAAAGCACACACATACACACACACACACACACACACACACACACACACACACACACACACACACAGGCTACACAGAATTCACAAAGCACACACACACACACACACACACACACACACTCACACCATAGAAAGAGACGCAGCAGCCATTGAACGGACAATCAAACCCAACAAAATAGCAAAAGCGAAATGTAAAAACAAAAAACAAAACAAAAATACATACAAACAAAATAGAAAAAAAATTGGAAAAGATTATAAAAAAATCCTATTCCGCCGCTTTCCCCGTGTAGAATATTAACACGTTTATTATTTTTCACCCTCCCGTGTTGATGGCGTTTTCTTTTTGTTTTTTTTTCTTTTATCTTTCACACTCTTCATCCTTCCCGGCCACTTGCTTCCTCCCTGATTTATATCTTGCTCTTTTTATGGCCTCTTTAAACGATTACGAAGGTGGGGGGAGAGAGAGAGAGAGAGAGAGAGAGAGAGAGAGAGAGAGAGAGAGAGAGGTGAGGATAAAGAAGATATTTGATAAGGTGAAAGAGGAGCTGGACGAGGAAAGGGATAAAGCCACCAGGTCAAATTGAAGGAGGAGGAGGAGGAGACGGATAACTTGGGCGGATGTAAGACGAATGTTGTGGTCACGCAAGGCACCTCAGACACCTCTAAATTGCTTTCCAGCCTCCCACACCTGCCTCTGCTATGCTATGCTCCCTCCGGTCTCTCTCTCTCTCTCTCTCAGCCCTAACATTTTTCAGCTCTGTTGTGAAGGGAGTTGTCGTCTCCCCCGCCGCCGCCGCTGCAGGAAGTGGGGCCGGAGGGGAGGCTGCGCTAACTGCTGCCGTCATTAGGGAGGGTCGCGCCGCCCCTGTTGACATGCCAGACACGGTAGCCTCCTCCTCCTCCTCCTTCTGACTCCTGTGACTCTCCTCCCTCAGGTTGCGTCTCCGAAGGACAGCCATGGGTGTGTGGGCTGCGTGTCTCGTCGGTGCCCTCGCCCTCCTCTGTGTCCCCGGCCCTGCCCACGCCCAGGTCGGGCTGCGAGCGGCGCCCCTCATCAACAACCCCAGAATGCACGGCGCCAGTGTGCGGGAGTCGGTGGGGCGCGGCGTGTTCTCCCGCTGGCCCCAGGAGGAAACCCGCCCCCACAGGAGCCACCGGAACCACAGCAGCAACATTGAGCATTCCCTGGCGGCCATTTTCCGGGGTGTGGCATACGGCATCTCCACCACCCCCACCACCACCACCACCACAACCACCACCACCCCGACCCCCACCACCACCATCCCCCACCCACCCACCTCCCCGGCCAGCGGCAAAGGTCACGCCGGGTCACCGCGGCCCCGGCCCTCCACGTGGCCTGAACTCGATGACCTCCTGCTGACCCTCGACAACCGCCCACATGACGTTTACCCGGACCTGTACGAGGACCTGGTCGGGGACGTGGTGGTGGAGGGCGCCGAGGCGGAGGAGTCGTGGGCCGGGTCGCTGGGCGTGGCGTGGGCGGTGCACGTGTACTGCTCGGCCAGCATGTTCACAGTGGTGGGGCTGCTGGCGGTGCTGCTGCTGACGGGGGTGCGGGGCGCCGGCCGCTTCCTGCCCCTCGGCCACCACCTCGCCCTCCACCTACTGATGCTCGCTGCCGCTGTCTCCCGCTGCCTCCACCTCTTTCACGACCCTTACGGCACGGAGGACAAGCTGCCCGACGCCGTGGCGGGGGTGGTGGAGGACGTGGGCTGGCCCTGCCTCACCGCCGCCATCGCCGTGGTCGTGATGGCCCTTGTGCAGGCTTGGCGGTGCCCCCCACACCCGCCCCCCAACCACGCCCCCATCACTCTTACTATCATCACAGTCTTCCACTTCCTGGTGGCCGCGTCAACTCACGTGCTGGCCAGTCAGTTTCCGAAGCATGCGGGGCCGCTGAGGGCAGCCTCCCGCACAGCGACAGCGGCGTGGGGCGGCGTAGTGGGTCTTGGGAGCTGCGTGGGCACCTGTCGCGTGATGCAGGCACTACAGAACGCCCCCAGCCTTTTGACGGTGACGGTAGGGCGCCCCACCCCCGAGTGGGTGATGCAGCACAGCTGTGCCTCGCTGCTGTACGCGGCGCGGCTCACGCTCGTCACCACGTTGGTCCAGGTGCTGCTAGCGGGCCTCCATCTGTACGGGCTGCTCGGCTCCCTGATCACCACTCGCCTGCCGCCGCCTCGCCCATGGCACTGGTTGGGCTTCCAGAGTGCCAGCAGCGGCCTGGAGGTGCTGGCGTGGGTGATGCTGGCCCTCATCTCCCTCCCCAGCCTGAGGGGATCGCACCGGAAACGGCGAGGCGAGGCGGCGGCGTGGCGGGACCTAAGGGAGGACACGTGCCGCTGGTGCTGCTGCTGCCGCCAGTGTACGGACACTCCCAGCAGCTGCCGCCCCACGCAGGAAGAAAGTAGCCCCTGCAAGGTAGTTCAGCCGCGGGAGGTGCGGCCCTACCCCTCCTCCACGGCACCTTCCTGCAGCTCGTCGCCTTATAAACAGGCTTTGTTGAGGTCAACTGGCTCTGACGCGCACCTGCTGTGGAGTCACGCCCGCGCCCGCGACGCCCCGACCTCCAGCTGCTCCTCACGCCCATCCTCAATCACGATCAACAACAACGACCTCCCAAGACTGAACAAAACGCCGGACCCCTACACGGCACCCTCGGCGCCGCCCCACGAGGCGCTGCAGAGCTACGAAAAGAAGGGAGCGGCACAGGAGAAGGCCTCGAAGCAGTCCTCGTCGGAGGAGCCCAATGCCTATGACCAGCACCTGTACTACAACGTGCCGGTGGTGACGCCCGACAGCAGCCCCAAGTCCTCCCCGCGGACAAAACAGAGCGCAGAGAGGCCGTCAGAGCGAATATTACAAGGCCGCCTGAGTGTTGACCTACACGGCGGCGACAGCGATGACGACCGCCCGAGGAGCGAGCTGGCCAGCCTCACCGACTACAGCTCCACGGAGCCAGCCTCCCCGGGGGCCCAAGGGGAGCACGACTGGTCCAGGAACACCACAACCACCTGCTCCTCCGTCAGTGCTGCCAACAGCTTTGACCTGAGGATGTTCGAGGACAGCGACGGAATCTACTACCAAATACCCTACATACAGACGCCTCCGCCGCCCCCGCCGCCGCCCCTAAACCTGCGTCACCCTCACCAATACTACCCCAGCCGCAGCCTGGCGGGTTCCTTCGCTGAACTGCAGGAGGTTAGGAAGGCTCGGCCAGCCCAGGAGTCTCGTGGTGAGGCTCAGCGGAGCCACCCAGACCTCGTGACACAGGCTGGAGCCAAATGGTCACCGGCCCCGCAATGGGTACCCAAAGGCCTCCCGCGAGGATACTGCACCTCAGCGGGACCCGGCGCGAGGCTGGGCGGCACCTCCGGCGACACACCGCTCGGGAGCAGACCCCAGCACAGCAAAGCTGCTTACAGGGAGCAGTCAGCGCAGGGGGCCGCGGGAAGCTTCACACGCATGGCCGCCGCTGAGCATCACCGGGGATATGACCATCGCTCTCTAGGGAACCTCACTGACCCCAGCCCCTCGGTGTGGCAGCAGCAGCAGCAACAACATCAACAACAGCAGCAGCAGCAACAACATCAACAACAGCAGCAGCAGCAACAGCAACCTCAACAGAATCGAAAGCCGCGAACCTGCGGCCCCGGCCAGGGGCCAGGCTTGAGGGTGGCCCCGCCCCTCGCTGCACCGGACGGGGACGGGTCCGGCCGGGCCCCCACACCCCGCCCCCTCGACGCAGCGCCGCCACACCGAGTTGACGGTACCACTCAGACCGAGGTCCCTGCCGCTCCACAGTCCACCTGGCCGTCTACGCCCTCCCCGCCCCCTCCCCTCCACCCGCCCCCAGTGTTCTTCCCGTCCGAGGGCTTCAGTCCAGACGCCGAGTGTCCTCGCGACAACAACAGCCGAGAGGCCCTTCCAGCAGAGCCCGGACGACGCGACTCTCAGGTAGACGACCCTCAGCGCGGCGGTGAGGGGCGGCACCGCTGGGCACAGCCTGCACGGCACCACCACCACGGCCAAACTCACGTCAGCGACCATCACGACGCCGCCCAGTACCAGGAGGCTCGTCCTGGTGACAGTCAGCAACAAAAACCCGCTCGTAGTGACCTTAGGCACCGCGAGGTTCAGTGTGGTGAGTCCGGGCAAGTTTACCTTGGTGACCCAGGACAAAACGGTTATTCTGGCCCTCCGTTCCAGAGGGACTGTCCTGGTGACCGGGAACACAAAGACGTTTACTTTGGTGACGAACAGCATGGCGAAACACGTCCCCCTGAGCCTCGGCCACGCGACCCTCGGCACGGTGACCGTGGACACCCAGAGCTCCACCCTGGCGGCCATCAGCGCCTCGGAGCCCATCCTGTTGGCAATCAGACTCCTCAGGGACCACGGGCGATGCAGGAGGGCCACACCAGCGATCCTGGTGAGCGGCTGAGCCGAGTTGGTGATACGTTGAGTGAGGCGCATGACACATTTTCAGACAGTGACCTTCTCTAAGGGGCCTGTGGCTGGCGAGGTCACGAGCGCCGCAGTGACCTACGAACCCTTTTTGATATGGCGACGTGACTTCCGCTGACACCCATGCACGACCCTCCCCCGACGACACACTAGCTCCCTCCGTGCGCCCTCCACTTCTTCCTTATCTCCCGTCTGCTCCCCCCCGCCTCAGGCCCGCCGCACCGCCCTGCTTCACCCTTCCAAAGTGTCTAGTTCTCAGTTTCGTAAAGCAACGTTGTTTCGTGCCGGAGTGAATCATGCCGAGGGAGCGTTAAGAGACACTTTCTCTCCCTGACGTGGACGAATGCGAGCACGACGCGGAATGAACTCAAGAGGAAATGAAGGATGAGCAAAGTGTTGTAATAGTTACGTATAGCCACCTCTCTCTCTCTCTCTCTCTCTCTCTCTCTCATTCTCCTAAAACTGTCCCCGCTCCAGCTAAAACACCGCCTCCAGTAACTAAGGAGCGCGGGGTTGCCACACTCACAGAAAACTGGAGTTGATCAAAATAAATCGTACGAACAAATAAAACCCCCTCTAGTCCCTCCTCGGGTGTGTTTATTCATGACAAAGCGATTTTTTTTCCTATTATTCTCCTTTCCTCTCGGGAGAACGAACAGAGAATGAACTATATTTGTACACGAATCAAATTTTACTGTGATGATGCTATGTAAAGTTAAGAATAAAGATGTTGATAGTTTAGACATGAAGGTGTTTGTATTTCGGCCACAAAACAATAGTAAAAGTAGTAGTAGCAGCAGTAGTAGTAGTAGTAGTAGTAGTAGTAGTAGTAGTAGTAGTAGCAAAAATAATAATAATAATAATAATAATAATAATAATAATAATAATAATAATAATAATAATAATAATAATAATAATAATAATAATAATAATAATAATAATAATAATAATAATAATAATAATAATAATAATAATAATAATAATAATAATAATAATAATAATAACCCCATCTTCCGCCTCAAATTTCCTCCTGCATTCCACTTGATCACTAATTATTCTCATTCTTTAACACTCTCTCTCTCTCTCTCTCTCTCTCTCTCTCTCACCCGCGCTTGGATTTATTGCACCATTGTGAGTATTTATGAGGGAGGTAGAGGTGGAGGAAAAATGTAGAGATAGGGAGAGAGGGTGAGACAGAGAGAGAGAGAGAGAGAGAGAGAGAGAGAGAGAGAGAGAGAGAGAGAGAGAGAGAGAGAGAAAACAGACCCCAATACTCAAACCTATAGGCACACAGAAGCTAAACAGAAAACCAAACAGATTAACAAACAGACACACAGAGATTGGCAGGCAGGGAACGGGCATGTAGACAGACACAGAGAGGTCTACAGATAACGATAAACCCTGACAGACAAACGGCAGAGAGGGCACAGACAGACACAGATAATGGCATACAAAAAAATAACAGAACCAAACGAAGGAACAAAAGGGAAAGTTGATATAAAGAACGAGAGAGAAAGGAGAAAAAGCGAGGACATGAAAAAAAAAAGACATGAAATAAACAACAGAAAGGCTAATATAGAGAACGAGGGAGAAAGGAGAAATAGTGAGGAGATAAAAGAAACAAAAAAAGAAATGAGGAAGGAGATACAAAAAAAGAAGGCAAAGGAAAAAACACTGATAGACACTAGATAACACACACACACACACACACACACACACACACACACACACACACACACACACACGGGACACACCTGGGCGCCTTTCTCAGGTGTGAAAGGAGAGAATTATCGCGATTCCTGTTAATGGAGATGACTTCCTTCCAGCCGATCCTGAACCCTGATTGTGTGTGTGTGTGTGTGTGTGTGTGTGTGTGTGTGTGTGTGTGTGTGGAGGGAGGGAGGGGGGGGCCGCGTCAGTTCCTGTGCGTTTGAACTTTTATTTTTGCTTGTGTTTGTTCATTTCCTGGCCAGAGTATTTTTTTAGTGTTTGTGTTTGTTTGTGTTTCCTTGTGTTTGTTTTCGTGTGCATGAGTGACAGACAGGCAGACAGAAAAAAAGACAGGTAGACAGACAGACATAGACAATGATAGACATACACATTCATACAAATTGACACATGAACAGACAAAAAAACAGCAATAGCGATAAACGACTGAGAGAGCGAGAGCGAGAGAGAGAGGAGGGAAAGAGAATGAGTAAACGATAAAAAAAAATATATGAAGAAAGAAATATTTTGGGAGGGAGAAACAGAATTGGGGAAAGAATTATACATGTACGGGCCTAAAAAAAAAAATGCAAGAGAAAAATTATGAAATCGCAAAACAAAATGTGCAGCAAAAAGACAATCGAAAAAAAGAATAGTCGAAAGAGAGAATTGAACAAAGACCCAAAAAAAAAAAGTTGAAAAATTGTGTGAACATGAAAATAAAAATATGAAAAAATAGCATTACATAAAGCGAGCCAGCCAACGAGAGAGAGAGAGAGAGAGAGAGAGAGAGAGAGAGAGAGAGAGAGAGAGAGAGAGAGAGAGAGAGAGAGAGAGAGAGAGAGAGAGAGAGAGAGAGAGAGAAGAGAAGAGAAGAGAAGAGAAGAGGAGAGGAGAGGAGAGGAGAGGAGAGGAGAAGAAGAGAAGAGAAGAGAAAACAAGGGAAGAGAAGAGAAGAAAAAAGAAGAAATCTGGGAAAATAAACTTAAATAAACAATAAAAGAGAGAGAGAGAGAGAGAGAGAGAGAGAGAGAGAGAGAGAGAGAGAGAGAGAGAGAGAGAGAGAGAGAGAGAGAGAGAGAGAGAGAGAGAGAGAGAGATTTACAAGGGCGCTTACAGCCATCTCGCAGCCTTATCAAGTTAGCCAGGCCTGAAGGCAACACAAGACTAAGGCGAGGGCAAGGCAGGGCACGCCGGGAGGGAGGCGCAACACAAACACAGAAGACACAACACAACCAACACAGAACACGCAACACAAACAACACGCTACACACATAGGAGACCTCTCTTTCGGCCACCTCTTTGGATTTTTTTTTTAGGAGCAGCGAGTAGCGGGTTTTTTTTATTATTGTTTCCTTTTTCGTGTGTGCCCTTGAGCTGTCTCCTTTGTTGTAAAAAAAAAAAAAAAGGATCACATAGAAGAGGCAACACACGAGCAACACAGATACCAGAACCAAGAGACATGAGGCACAACACATACAGCAAACAACACACAGTAAGACACAACACACAACAAGGATCACACAGAAGAGGCAACACACGAGCAACACAGATACAAGAACCAACACACATGAGGCACAACACATACAGCAAGCAACACACAATAAAACGCGGCACACAAAACACACAGCACACAACAAAACGCAACACACATAACAGGAAGCAATACTCACACCAAGGAACATACACAACAAGCAACACATATAACAAGACGCAACAAACACAACAAGCAACACACACACACCAAGCAACACAATATTAAGCAACACACAAGACTTATGGCCGTACATACCTCCGTCCTCCTGCTTTATTTGACTCCCTTCTGCTTTTCCTTCTTCCTTCCTTCCATCCTTTATTTATTCCTTTCTTCATTCATTCGTTCATTCTTTCAGTCATTCCTTTCCTACTTTTTTTTTATTATCATTTCCTTTCTCTCTTCCTTTCTCTCTTCACTCAATAATTCCTTTCGTACTCTATTCCTTCCTTCCTTCCTTCCTTCCTCCCATCCTTCCTTCCTTCCTTCCATCCTTTCTTTCTTCCTTCCTTCCTTCCTTCTTTATTCGTTTCTTTCATTCCATTCCTCCTTTCTTCCTTCCTTCCTACCCTCCCTCCTTCCTTCCTTTCTTCCTTCCTTCATTCCTTCATTCATCCATTCATTCATACCCCTTTTTCATTATTCACTCTTTTTCCACTCATATTTTTCATAATCAATCTTTCTGTGTGATTAAAATTATGATCTTCCTCTATTTTTTTATCCTCCTCCTCCTCCTCCTCCTCCTCCTCCTCCTCCTCCTCCTCCTCCTTCTCTCTTTCCTCCTCGTCCTTGATGAATGAATAGATGAATAAGCTATTGAATAAGAGAAAAATAACAGGACACTCAACTTTCCTTATATCCTCCTCCTCCTCCTCCTCCTCCTCCTCCTCCTTCTGCTCCACCTCTTCCTCCTTCTCCACTTTCTCCTCCTCCTCCTCCTTCTGCTCCTCCTCTTCCTCCTCCTCCACTTTCTCCTCCTCCTCCTCCTTCTGCTCCTCCTCTTCCTCCTCCTCCACTTTCCTCTCCTCCTCTTCCTCCTGCTTCTCCATGATGAATAAATGAAGAAAATGTAGAAGAAATATATTTATAGCCGAGTGCACGGGGCAAAACAAAATAAATGAGTAAATAATACAAACGAACGCGTGTTTTTTGAAGCAGTCGGTAAGTGTTTGAATTAATATATAAACAAATGAATGAATATATGAATGCATGAATAAATAAATAAATAAGTAAATACATAAATAACGACGACGACACTGAATGCTTGCTGGAATAAAAGCTTAAAGAACAAATTACCTCGTTAACTAACTTTATAATTCCCTCATAATTCCCTCATTTGCCCACTCACTCACTCACGCATTCACTAACGCACTCAACTGGCTAATTAATGCGCTGACCTCCGCTTACTCACTCACGCGCGCACGGACTCCATCACTCACTTCCTCTCAGACACACACACACACACACACACACACACTCTCACTCACTCACTCACTCTTCATTCATCCTTACACTTTGTCATTCACGCTCCGTTATTAACTCATACAGTCACGCCCACTCACTAACGTACTCATTCACTCACGCACACTCACTAACTCACTCATTCATTCACTCAATCACTCACTCATTCACTCCTTACTTATTCACAAACTTGGTCATTCTTCTCTTATTAAATCATACCGTCACACACACTCACTAACGTACTCATTCACGTACACTCACTCCCTCACGTACTCACTTTCTCACACTGACTCACCCACTCACTCACATATTCACGCACTCATTAAATCCATCTCTCCCACTCTCCCTCTCTCCCCGAATTTGCAACTTTATAATTAACTAACAAACTAAACTTGCGCACTTCATTTCCATACTGAGATCCACCCAAAAAACACAAGCGTAACATAACACAAAAAAAACACCCAAAAAATAAAATATAACACACGGACCTCAGTGGATAGAAGTTTTGACATGAATGCAACTAAAACAAAAAGGAAAAAACAGGGCATAAAACAAGACACAAATAAGCACAGGCATTCTTTCCTCTTCCCTCGTCCGGGCTCTTAACAACCTCGATGGGAAGGCAAGAGCATAAACCAGGTAAATTTAAACAGATTACACCTTGGTTTTCCTTCCCTTACTTATCTTTCTTTATGAAGCTGCAATAAGCGGACGCACTCATTCTCCCTGTTTTTACTCTCGCTCTCTTTCTCTCTGTTTCTCTTTCATCCTCGCTTCCACTTAAGTTTTATTGTCTTTATTTTCCTTCCTCGAGCATTCATATTTCTTTCTTTTATTTGTCTTTTCCATTTCCTTTCCTTCTTATTGTGTTATTTAGCTTGTTTCTTTTTTTTTTTTTCGTTGTATATTCTCTTTCCCACTTTCTCTCCCTTGGTTCTATTTTCTTCTTTTATGTGGATTTTCTTGCTTCCACTTTATACACATCGCCTTGCTTTTTTCTCCCTGTTATTCCCCGGCCTGTATTTTTTTCTTTTTTTCGTTCTCTTCTCTCCTTTCTTCCATACGACTTACCTCTCTCATCCTTACTTCTTTCTGTTTTCTTTTCTCATCTGTATCTTTTTTTTACTTCCACTTCGCTTTCATCGCCCTCTTTTCACCCTCTCTATTCTACTCTTATTTCAGTACTAATTCTTCTTTTTCTTCTTTTCTTACCTACTATTTCCCTCTCTCATCCTTACTTCTTTCTTATTTATTTTCTCATCTGTATCTCTTTTTTTCTTATACCTCATTTTCATCGACTTTTCTCTCTGTCTTCAATTTTACTCCCATCGCTATTTTTCTTCTTTTTCTTCCTTTCTTACTAACATGCTATATATCTCTCTCATACTTATCTCTTTCTATTTTCTTTTCTCGCCTGTATTTATTTTTGCTTTCGCTTCATTTTCATCATATTTGTGTCTCCCTTTATATTCTTTTTAATTCCTGTTCCTCTTTTTCTTTCTCTTCCTTTCTCTCTTGCTTACTATTTACCGCTTTCTCTCTCTTTTTATTTAATTTTCTCAAGTATATTTATTTTTGTTTTCACTTCATTATCATCATCTTTTTGTCTCCCTTTATATTCCTTTTTTAATTCCTGTTCCTTTTTTTCTTTCTCTTCCTTTCTTTCTTGCTTACTATTTACCGTTCTCTCTCTCTCTCACTCTCGTTTCCCCACATCCACTTTATTTTTACCCGCTTGGCCTGCATCCTGCGTGTTTAAATAGTGCGGGAGATTAAAAAGAGAAGCATTAGTCGTGTTGCCTCGCCTGCTGTGGCTTACTTTGAGGGCTCCTGGGTACAAGGGGGCGCCCATAAAGCTCGTGCCGCTATCCCCGCCGTGCTGGCTTTGTCTCGGGCGCGCGTGAGTGTAGACTAATGACGAAGCAACAAGAGATTAAGTGATATAAAACTTCACCAAGACAAAGGACGGCTAAGAAAGAGCGAATGAATAGATGCCTGACCCAGCCTCTTTTGACATTGATATAATAATTCCCCTTGAGATATATTGCGGAAAAAGTTCATGAAAAAAATATATAAAGAGGAACGAACAAACAGATGACTGAGCCTCCTTCTTTTGACACTGATATAATAATTCCTCTTGAGATATATTGCGGAAAAAGTTCATGAAAAACATATAAAGAGGAACGATCAAATAGATGCCTCACCCTCCTTCTCTTGACAGTGATATAATAATTCCTAAAAACAGGTATACTTGGCTCTTAAGATTTTGTGATACATAAGTTCAGTTAATAAAAACTATAAAAGAACGAACAAATAGATATCTGACCCATCTTCTTTAAAGTGATGTAATAATTCATAAAACAAATCACCATAAACTAGGATAGCTGCCTTTTGAAATCAGGCTATATAAAAGTATTTTAGAATAAATAAATAAAAATGAACGATGAAAAACATTTTTTTTCTTTTTTTACAGCAGAGGAGTCATTTCAAGGGCATAAAAAAAAGGAAATAAATGTGAAAAAAAGCCAGCCATGCCTGACCCAGCTTCTTTTGAGTGATATAATAATTCCTGCAAAAATAAAATATCATAAACCGGGATAATTGCCTCTTGAGATTAAGTGATTTTCAAAAGTTTCTTGAGACAAACAACTAAAAATAAACGAAACAAATACACATCACGCAACTTCCTTAGCCAGTGATAGTAATTCCTATGATGAAGAAATTACATGAAGAAATTACAAAAAAGAGCGATATTTCCTCCATGAGATTAAGTGATTTAAAAGTTTGAGACAAGCAACTAAAAAAGAACGAAACAAATAGACCAACGATGCAGTTTCTTAAGACAGTGAAAGGATTATTCCGTGAAACAAATTACGAAAAACAGAGGCACACTCCTTTAGACACAATATTTTAAAGTTTGTAAAAGAACTAATATGAAATCAACAAGTCCAAGTAACACAACTATTAATGTGAAGCAATATAAAGCACTTCTTCAACACCAAGTACGAAAAACAGAGGGACACTCCTTTAGACACAATATTTTAAAGTTTGTAGCTAAAAGAACTAATATGAAATCAACAAGTAACACGCAACACAACTATTAATGTGAAGCAATATAAAGCACTTCATCAACACCAAGTACGAAAAACAGAGATCACATGTGTAAATAATTAAGTAAAGATAAATAATACGCTATAGACACGACGCAGTTGCTTCAAATAAAGTGGATAAAGCAAGGGTAATTGGGGACACACCTAAATGAACCAGTCCACGGCTAAGACGAAGAACGACGCAGCTCCATAAAGTAAAGTAACATGCAAAAGTTACTTCACAAATCATAAAAAGAGAAACTGAGAGAACTGTTGACGGGTAATTAAAAAACAAGCGGGTAAGTAAATAAGCAGATGCCCCAGCTCGTAAACATAAAGTAACATAATACAATTGCTTCAGAACAACTCATAAACAAAGTAACTGAGAGGACTGCTGACGTATAACCAAGTATCAAGTGCTTAAGAAAATACACGAGTGACGCAGCTTCTGGTAAGGAAATACAAGACGCATCCTTGAAAGAAAGAAAAAAAAACTAAACAGGAATCCTTCAAAGAGTAAAAAAGAGGGGTGGATGAGTGGACTCCGGAAAAGTAGGGATCATTCAGAGACTAAAAAAAAAAAAGGGGGGGGGGGGATCATGCGAAGAGTAAAGAGAGAGAGAGAGAGAGAGAGAGAGAGAGAGAGAGAGAGAGAGAGAGAGAGAGAGAGAGAGAGAGAGAGAGAGAGAGAGAGAGAGATCATTCAAAGAGTAAAGAAAGGGGTCATTCAAAGACTTAAAACAAAGGGAATCATTCAAAGAGTAAAGAAAGAGATCATCCAGAGAGTTAAGAAAGGGATTAATCGAACATGCAAAAACACAAGGAGCATTCGAAGAGCTAAAAAAAAATAAGTAAATAAAAAAAAGAGGAATCATTTAAAGAGAAACTAAAAGAACAGAGATAATTCGAAGACCAATAAACGCGGATCAATCGAGGAGCACCCCAAAAAAAAAAAAAAAGGATCATTCGAAGAGTAAAAAATAAATAAATAAAAAGAGGAAGCATTTAAAGAGAAACTAAAAGGACAAATCATTCAAACATTACAAAAAAACGCGGATCAATCGAAGAACACCCCCCAAAACCCAATAATAATCAACTTCATATAATTAAGAAGCAGCTCCACAATTAAGAATACAAATGGCGCAGCGGCTAAAAATATAGTAATAAAAAGCTGAGGTAATGCCTGACATGTAATTACCGAACGAGTGAGTGCACGACGCATATACAACGACTCCCGCGGTGCTGAAGATAAAGTCACATAAAGCAGAGGTAATTACGGCCATGATTAACGAACAAGGACAGAGCTAATCACATGTAACGTAACTCCTAAGAATCAAGTGTCATATTGTACGGGTTATTACAGACACAATCAACGGTCCAGTACATAAATGACGTAGTTAGCTGGAACAGAAAAAAAGTATTTACTGATACAATATTTAGATGCAAGACGCAGTTCCTAGGTAATAAGTGTCACATTGTACTTATTATTGCTGATTATTACCGACACAATCAACGGACAAGTACGGAGATGTCCTTAGCTATAAAAAAAAAAGTGTAATTACTTGGATATAATTGAAATGCGAGACCAGGAAGTAGTGTCCATATAACGCAGTTCCTAAGTATTAAGTGCTACCTTGCAGAGTTTATTACTGACCCAATCAACGAACAAGGATATAAATGACGCAGATAACTTTAAAAAAAAATATAAAAAATAAAAGCACCAGTAATTACTGACATAAGATTGAGATGCAAGAGTTGTAATTCATGTCCATAAAACGCAGGTACTAGGTATTGTTATATTGTAGACGTTATTCCGTACACAATCAACGGACAGGGACAGAAATGACGCAGTTGGCTGAAAAATAGAAGCACGGGTAATTGCTGGCACGAAAATTAGATGCAAGAGCAGAAAGTAATGTCCTTATAACGTAGTTCCCAAGTATAAAGGTGTTGCGATGTACAGATTATTACGGGCACGATCAACGGTCAAGTACATAGGCGACGCAATTAGATAAAAAAATAATAAATAAATAGAAATAAAAAGCATCAACTGATATTCGAGAGCTGAAATTAACGCGGTTCGTAATCGTTGAGTGTCACTTGGTAGGGATTATTACGGACACAGTCAACGGACGAGTGCATGGTCAAGTACATGAATGACGCAGATGGCTAAAAAAAAAAACTCGGGTAATTACTGCCATAAAATCCGGATGCAGTAGCAGGAATTAACGTACATACAACGCACTTGGGTAAAATATAATGTAACGAAAACTGTGGCAATTGGTAACGCACAATGATTACCAAACAGGTGCACGGATAAAAAGACATTATTCAGCCATTTAAATTACCTGGTGAACGAAAAAGAAGACATATCATCCACCCATTTAAAACACCAAGAGATCTAACAAGGAGACATCTCACTCGGCCATTAAAAACATCCCGTGCATAAATAAAAGGTCATGTTATTGAGCCATTTAGAATATCGCGTGCATAAAAGAAGACAAATCATCCAGCCAAGTGAGGGGATACGATCATGTTATTGAGCCATTTAGAATATCGCGTGCATATTACTAAGCCATTTAAAATATCACGAGCGCCAACAAGAAGACAAATTATGAAGCCGTTTAAAGCATCAAGTGAGGGAATAGGAAGTCATGTTATTGAGCCATTTAGAATATCGCGTGCATGAAACAGAAGTAATATCACTAAGCCATTTAAAATACCATGAGCAACAATAAGGAAACAAATTATCCGGTTATTTAAAACATCAAGTGAGGGAGCAGGAAGTCGTGTTATTGAGCCATTTAGAATATCGCGTGCATGAAACAGAAGTCATATTACAAAGCCATTTAAAATACCACGAGCAACAATAAGGAAACAAATTATCCGGTTATTTAAAACATCAAGTGAGGGAGCAGGAAGTCATGTTATTGAACCATTTAGAATATCACGTGCATGAAACAGAAGTCATATTACAAAGCCATTTAAAATACCACGAGCAACAATAAGGAAACAAATTATCCGGTTATTTAAAACATCAAGTGAGGGAACAGGAAGTCATGTTATTGAACCATTTAGAATATCGCGTGCATGAAACAGAAGTCATATTACAAAGCCATTTAAAATACCATGAGCAACAATAAGGAAACAAATTATCCGGTTATTTAAAACATCAAGTGAGGGAGCAGGAAGTCATGTTATTGAGCCATTTAGAATATCGCGTGCATAAAAGAAGACAAATCATCCGGCCATTTAAAGCATCAAGTAAGGGAATAGGAAGTCATGTTATTAAGCCATTTAGAATATAGCGTGCACAAAACAGAAATCATAATCACTGAGCCATTTAAAATATCACGAGCGCAAACAAGAAGACAAATATTCTAGTCATTTAAAACATCGAGTCCACGAACGAGACAACAAATTACCCAGCCGCCTAAAATCAAGTAATGCAAAGGACAGACATTCGCCGACACGTAATCAGCGCTAATGTTCGGTTAAGTTGACAAAGGGCGCCGCTGTAGTTGTAGATGAAATAACGTTACGCGGGGATGATTACCGACGTACAATGAACCAACAAACGCGGGAAACAGCGTACATAAAAAAAAAACCGCCTTTGCTCATAATGAATGTTGTAAAAGCAGGGCTAATTACTGACACAACCAACGGACGGTCAGGTAAATAAATGACGACATGCAATTACCTAACAAATACAGGAAATCAACATGTATAAAAACGCAGTGGCTCATTATTATTTATGAAGATGAAAAATATAGTAGGAATGAGCATAACAAACGGACATTCAAGAGCACGAATAAATGTAAATATATAGCAGCTCACTGAAATAAATATCGGAGTCTGGGATAATTATTGACGCGATAATTAACCAACCAAGGAGTGGAAGAATAGGAAAAACATTACTCGACGTTTGAAATGAGTGATCAGACTAATATTCGAGAGCAGGAATATAGTTAGGTATGAAGCAGGGCCTTAAAATAAAGATCGGAATCTGAGGTAATTACTGTCGCATGATAATTAACTAACAAGTGAGAGCACGAATAGGAAGACAAATTACCGGCCTTTTAAAATGGAGTAATCAAACTAATATGCGAGGGTAGAAATAAAGTTAGGTATAAACCAGCGCCTTGAAATAAATAATGGACACTGGGTAATTACTGACGCACGATAATTAACTAAGAATTGACTGCACGAATAGGAAAACAAACTGCTCGCCGTTAGAAATGAGAGTAATGGAAAGGACGAATATTTGCTGAAGTGTAAGCATTGACAGTGAAGGACGAAGTTGATAAATTACTAAGTTGTTTATGTTAATGTTAAAGACGATGAGTATACCCAGCCAGCACTTGAACCACAGGCTTAGCGCACGCCACCACCCCGCTATACAGAGGTTCAAAGTGAGATGCTTATCCTGCACCTCACCCAACCTCCGTTCAGCGGGGTGGCGGCGTGCGCTAAGCCTGTGGTTCAAGTCCTGGCTGGGTATACTCAACCGCTCTTTTTTTTTGGCCGTTAAAGACGATGACAAGTAATGAAACAGACAGACAGAAAACAGACGAACAAAGGTGAAAAAAATAATGTTAGAAATGATGACAAATAGTGAAACAGACAAACAAAACAAACAAAAATGCAGAACAAAAACGAAAAAGGAAATGTTAGAGACGACGACAAATAGTGAAACAGCAGACAGACGAACAAAGACGAAAAAAGTAAAGTTAGCGAATATAACAAATAAGGAAACAGACAGACAAACAGAAAGACCGACGGACAAAGACGAAAGCATCGCCGCCCTTCTCGCCACTCGGGCGGTAATTAACGACCACGAGCAAGAATAAATATACATAGAACGCAGTTGTTTAAAATAAATTAATATATAGCAGGAGTAATTACTGCCCGCCTCTGCGCTGTGAGGATGGCGGTGATGTTTACCCGGCGCTCGCCTTTTTAATGTTTGTCTGTACGTTGCCAAGATAACTTTTACCCTGTCCGCCTTTGTCTGAAAAATGTCACGGATGTCACAAGCTGATACGCTTTTGGAGAATGATATAAGCTGAATGATGGCAAATAAATGACGTTTTACGGTCTGAAACTGTCTGTCCGTTACCGAAACATATCGTCACCCTCATAAAATAATTGCCAAAGTCATTTTTCAGAGATTTCCAGGTTTTTGTCTACATAAATTTTTCAACATGTGACGCCCATCTTTGTCCAGTTGCCTTGGTCATTCAGCGTTTGAGTGTTCTAGAATTGGCCTTTTCATTTCTGCCTAAATCATAGGCCAAATGAGATAATGACAATTGATGAGTAGAAAATAATGATTTAGGCGCTTTGTTTACCAAGGTGACGATATCAAATATGGATTTACACACAGTCACCAAATACACACAAGAACATCCTTAGGTGAACGCCTCAGACTGATTACCTTTTGCAAACTCTGATAAAAACTAATTGAATGACAGCGGATAAATAAAGTTTGTCTGTTTGTCTGTCTGTTTGTCCGTAACCTAATGATTAGAAAAAATGGATTAACGAAGTCAGCAAATACACATGAAAACATCCTTACGTGAATGTCTCAAACGGAATAGCTTTTGGAGAAACTCAGATAAATCAAATACAATGATGGCGAACAAATAGTTTCTCTGTTAGTCTAATTGTTTTGTCCGACCTTCAACAAAATGTCAAAAAAAGGATTAACATTTACTCTCCAGACATAAAAACATCCTTGGGTAAATATTTGAAACTGATTCGCTTTTTGAAAACTGATGAAAACAATTGAATGGAATTGAATGACGGCAAATAAATGAAGAAAAAACAGACCGGCTGAATGACTTTGCATGACCATATTATTATTATTATTATTATTATTATTATTATTATTATTATTATTATTATTATTATTATTATTATTATTATTATTATTATTATTATCATTATTATTACTATTATTATTATTACTATTACTGTTATTATCATTGAGATCCAAGAAAGCGCATCAAGGAAAAACGAAAAATTTCCTCCCTCGATAAGCAAACATGGATATGAAAAACAAAAGACAGTGACAGAAAAGAAAGGAGAGTAAGTGGAAGGAGGAAGGGACACAGAAAATACCTAATGAGTTAACAGGAGAGTGTTTCCAGGACAGACCACGAGTGTTTTAACAAGGCATCGAGAGTGTCTGAGAGTAGTTCCTTCTCTTCTCTTCCCTTCTCTTTCCTTCTCTTCTTTTCCCTTCTCTTTTCTTCTCTTCTTTTCTTTTCTCTTCTCTTTCCTTCTCTTCTCTTCTCTTCCCTTCTCTTTCCTTCTCTTCTCTTCTTTTCCCTTCTCATTCCTTGTCTTCTCTTCTCTTCCCTTCTCTTTCCTTATCTTCTCTTCTTTTCCCTTCTCTTTCCTTCTCTTCTCTTCCCTTCTCTTTCCTTATCTTCTCTTCTTTTCCATTCTCTTTCCTTCTCTTCTCTTCCCTTCTCTTTCTTTCTCTTCTCTTCTTTTCCCTTCTCTTTCCTTCTCTGAATCCTTGTTGAATGAATGGATGAAGGAATAAATGCAAAAAAGCCGCAGCTGTTAATATGGAGTAATTAAACAACGATAAAAAATGTCAGATAATTAAAGTACCTCGCCTGAAAATAAAAAGAAATATAAACGAACCTGCTTAATGAAGTTAGATGTTTACAAAGAGCATTGAAAAAAAAATACTTCCTTCCTCCACGGCCTAATGACAGAGGAAGTTTTTTGGGAAATGTAAAATACAAAAACGAGACGAACTAATGATAAAGTAATTAATAAACATCAGTGCACCCCCGTCATTCGTTAAAAAAATATATATATAACGCAGGAATTACTAATGACAAAGGATTAATTATATAAATGTTAATGGCACGAGTTCCGCAACACGCCCGGGAAAAACAAAAAAAAGCTCACGGTCAACACCACGACAATTCATTATAAAAGCTAGAATCTGCACAAAAAATAATAATAATAATACAACAGAAAAATATTGATGTCAGAAATTTAAGCATTATAAGCAGAAATACAGGAAAAAGTAAATAAAAGGAATTAATAGAAAAGGAAACGAAGAAATACAGGAAGAAAGAAAGCGAGGAAAACACTGAATTACAAACAAAACAAATACAAGTAAATAAAAAAGAATAAATAAATGAAAAATAACAAAACGCAAACAAAACAAACATACAAAAAATGCACAAATCAATGTAGTCTAAATAACACCACGAAGACAACCAACAACAACAACAACAACAACAACAACACTATCATCACCTAAAGCACCATCATCACCATTACCACCACCACCATCACCACCATCACCACCAATAAAATAAAAACACAAAAAGACAAAAAAAAAAACCATCTCGCAGAAGGAATCCAGTCATAATGGGTTTGGGAGTTGTAATTGTAGGCAAACCTGAGTCATTTTGTTCTCTCTCTCTCTCTCTCTCTCTCTCTCTCTCTCTCTCTCTCTCTCTCTCTCTCTCTCTCTCTCTCAAAATCACGGGATAACATTACATCACCAGGAATTACCGGATGAGAGAAAAATATTAATAGTTATAAATCCTAGAAGGGGAATACTGTTTTATGTGTGTATGTGTGTGTGTGTGTGTGTGTGTGTGTGTGTGTGTGTGTGTGTGTGTGTGTGTGTGTTTGTGTGTGTTTGTGTGTGTGTGTGTTTGTGTGTGGAGAGAGAGAGAGAGAGAGAGAGAGAGAGAGAGAGAGAGAGAGAGAGAGAGAGAGAGAGAGAGAGAGAGAGAGAGAGAGAGAGAGAGAGAGAGAGAGAGAGAGAGAGGGGGGGGAGGGGAAGGAAGGGAAGGAAGGAAGTGTGTGTGTGTGTGTGTGTGAGAGAGAGAGAGAGAGAGAGAGAGAGAGAGAGAGAGAGAGAGAGAGAGAGAGAGAGAGAGAGAGAGAGAGAGAGAGAGAGAGAGAGAGAGAGAGAGAAGAAGGTAGAGAGAAGAGGGGAGAGCGGCGCATCAGGACACCAGGGAAAGGAACTAAATTAAATATCACTCATTTGGAATTCTTCTACTTACTTCTTTTAGAGCGACACGTAGCTAACATTTTCTCTCCACGGACCGTCTTTTTTTATCCTCACCCCCGACCGACCGTCTCTCCTCCGCTCTCATCTGGAAAGAAAAAGATAGAAAATGAGGATAAAAATAACTAGGGTCTCTACCTGTGTATTAATCATCCCATAAAGAGAATTTACTTAGTTTGTTGATTTTTTCTCCTCTCAGATTGACTCTCTTTCTCGCCTTGAAACCGAAAAATGAAATAAAAACGGAACTAAAAAATATAAGACTGAAATAACTGAATAAATATGCGGCGCTTTCCTGCTGAGCTCATCTCCGTAGCTTTGATCTCTCTCGCGTTCGACCTAGAACAAAAAATAATAATAATAATAAAATAAAGCAGGAAAGATGAAAAAAAAGGCGATTTACTTCCGTGCTCATCTCCTTAGCTTTGATCTCTCTCGCGTTCGACCTAGAACAAAACAAACTAAAAAAAAACAAAAAAATAAAAAGTTAAAATAATAAAATGAAGCAGAAAAGATGAAAAAAGGCGATTTACTTCCGAACTCATCTCCGTAGCCATGGTGACCTTTAAGGGATATAGTCTCTCGCCTTCAAAATAAAAAAATAATAAACTACAAACTAAACTTAAACAAAATAAATAAATAAAAAACAAAATTTGAAAGAAATATATAGCGCTTTACGTCCATGCTCATCTCCGAAGCTATGATTTTTATGCGAAATACTCTCTCTCTCTCTCTCTCTCTCTCTCTCTCTCCCCCCCATTCCCATTCCCATTCCCATTCCCACTCTCTCCTTCAAACTAGAAAATAAACTAAAAATAAAAATGTATGAAAATGCGGCGCTTGACCTCTGTGTTCATCTCCGTAGCTATGACCTTTAAGCGAAGTCTTTTTACCTCCCCCCCCCACACCTGGCCGCAGCATCACTCCTCATCATCCGGGTAATGACGCCACTTAGCCCACCTGAGTGCCCCGCCAGGTGATTTGAATAAGGTAAGACGCCACACACTGCACTCATTACGGCCTAACAACACCCTACAGGCACACTCTATTAACCCTCACCGCCGCCGCCCACGCATATAAGAGTACACACACACACACACACACACACACACACACACACACACACACAACACACCTGTACACCTGTCGATACCTAATAGACAGAGAAACACATACATATACACATACAGATACATAGAGACTTACACAAATCCAAACACACATACACATACACATACTAAAAACGCAAGAGCATCAGAACACACACACACACACACACACACACACACACACACACACACACACACGCTACCACTTAATATTCAGCGTGCAAGCCCTTCACAAAATCGCCCACACCCCGGAGCACAATAAAGAAATATTCCCTGCACTTCCGAACGAGGGAAAAGCTAAGACTCCCATTTTTCCCGGGCCGGCAATCCCTCGCGGGGGGACTGAATAAAACCTCCAGAAAAGGACAGATAAAAGAATAATGTTGAACTGCAGGTGTTAGGCGCAAAACTGACCCTGCGACTCCCCCTTTCAGAACGCTCTCTTTTCCACTTTTTTTGCTCTCTTTCAAACTGACCGGTACTCCCTCCCTTTCACCTCTCTTTAAACTGTACCTGTCTATCTCTCTGCCCCTCTCTCTCTCTCTTTTTCCATCTCTTTTTGCCTATTCCAAAACTGACCCTGCGACTCCCCCTATCAGAACGCTCTCTTTTCCGCTCATTTTTTTGCTCTCTCTCTCTAAAACTGACCTGTACCCCCTCCCTCTAACTTCTCTTTAAACTGAACCTGTTTATCTATCTGCTCCTCTCTTTCTTTTTCCATCTCTTTTTGCCTATTCCAAACTGACCCTTCGACCCCGCCCTTTCAGAACGCTCTCTTTTCCACTCATTTTTTTTCTCTCTCTAAAACTGACCGGTACTCCCTCCCTCTCACCTCTCTTTAAACTGAACCTGTCTATCTCTCTCCCTCTCTCTCTTTTTCCCTCTCTTTTTGCCTATTCCAAAACTGACCCTGCGACCCCCCCCCCCCCTTTCAGACCCTTCTCTTTCCCACCCTTTTTTGCCCTCTCTAAAACAGACCATACTCCCCTTATCCCCCTCTCTTAAAACTGAAGTTGTCTATCCCTCTCCCCTCGTCTCCCTCTCTATTCCCCTCTCTTTTTGCTCCTTCTAAAACTAACAGTACTCCCCCTCCACCCCCTTTTATTACCCCATTGACCTCTGAAAACTGTGTCTGTTTATCCCTCTCCCTTCCCTCGCCCTCACTCTTTTTCCCTCTCTTTTTTATACCTTTTCTAAAACTGACGAAACTCCATCCCCTTCTCTCTTTCATCTTTCCATTTACCTCTCAAAACTAAACCTGTCTGTACCTTTCCCCTCGTCTCCCCTTTTTTCTCCCTTCTCTTTTTTTTCTATTCTAAAACTGACAGTACTCACCATTCCCTCCCCCTCTCTTTCATCTTTTCATGCCCCTTTTAAAACCGAACCTGCGATCACTCATCCCTCTCTCTTCCCCACTCTTTTTCCCTCTCTAAAACTACCAGTACTTTCGTCCCTCGTCTCTCATGCTTCGCTCTACCTCTCAAAACTCAATCTACGACCCCTCACCGCTCCCCCCACCCGCCTTTCTCCCCCTTCCCTTCACTTAAAACTTAAAACTTCCCTTAGTCCCTTATTTCATCTCTCTGGATCCCCTCTGTACCTTATTCCACCGCCTACCCCACCCCTCCCTCGCTCCCTCTCAAAACTGAATCTACGACCCCTCCCCGCTCCCCCCACCCGCCTTTCTCCCCCTTCCCTTCACTTAAAACTTAAAACTTCCCTTTGTCCCTTTTTTCACCTTTCTGGACCCCCTCTGTTCATTATTCGACCGCCTACCCCACCCCTCCCTCGGTACATTCCCTCCCCTTTCAGAAACTAACCTGGCACCCCCTTTACTTTCCTCCTTTCTCCCTCCCTCTCTCTTCACCCTCTCCAGAGAAAAACTTTTCACCCTCCTCCTCTTCCTCTTTAAAACCTCTTCCTCCTCCCCCTCCCCTCGAACGACTCCTCGCACTCTATTCCTCTCTCCCTCCTCTTACATCCCTCACCGTCCCTCTCAGCCTCTTCCTCTTCCTCCCCTCACCCTAAAATTCACCCTTACTTACCCCAACCTCCTCTCCCTTCCTTCTCTTTCCCTCCCTCTTTGAAAATGACATTGGCTCTCTCTTTTCTCCTTCTCTCTCCCTTTTCTTCGTCACTCCCTGAAACTGACCTTGACTCTTCCTTTTCTTCCTCCCTCCCTCTTTCCCTCTCTCTCCCTGAAACTGGCCCTGGCTCTCCCTTTCCTCTCTCCCTCTTTCTCTCTCCCTAAAAACTAACCCCGGCTCTCCGTTTTTTTCTCTCCCTCCATTTTCCTCCATCCCTGACACTGACCCTGGCTCTCCCTTTTTTCCCTGCCTCCTTCTTTCTCTCCCTGAAATTAACACTGCCTCTCCCTTTTCTCCCTGCCTCCTCGTTCCCTCTCGCACTAAAACTAATCCTGGCTCTCCCTTTTCTTCCTCCCTCCCTCTCTCTCTCTTTCTCTCTCTCACTGAAACAGACCCTGGCTCTCCCTTTTCTTCCTCCCTACCTCTCTCCCTCTTTCACTCTCGCCCTGAAACTGACCCTGGCTCTCCCTTTTCTCCCTCCCTACCTCCCTCCCTTTTCCTCTCTCCCTGAAACTGACCCTGACCTCTTCCCCTCTTCCCCTCCCTCCTCCTTCCCACGTGCATACCCTCCGGCTGAAATTGGCCTTGCTCCTCCTCCTCCTCCTCCTCCTCCTCCTACTCCTCCCCCCACTCCTTCCTCCTTCATACCTCTCCTCCTCTCGTCTGGCTGAAATTGACCCTGCTACCCACTCTCCTCCCTCCCCTCTCCTCCTCCCCCCTCCGCTCTTCTCCCTCCCTCCCTCCCTCTTGCTCTGCCTGAAACACTTTCCCACTTTACGTAAAATAAGCCTAACACACCATTTGACATGCTAACACGACGCCCGGCCACTCGCTGGGCGCGCAAAACCCATTCGCGAAAAAAAAATAAAAAAAAATAAAACTCCAAAATTATCTAACTTTCCTCGCATCAATAATACGTGGAGCGCGGCGGCGGCGGCCAAACACTGGGGGGGGGGGGGGGGGAGTAAAGGAACTAAAACAAATAATAAAAAACATAACAATAATAGCGATGATAGAAGGGAGGGAAGGGGAGGGGAGAGGGAAGGGAGGGGAGGGGAGGGGAGAGGAGGGGAGAGGGAAGGGAGGGGAGGGGAGAGGGAAGGGAGGGGAGGGGAGAGGGAAGGGAAGAGAGAAGAGGGGAGGGAAAAGGGATGAAACGGCAAAACAAAGGAGAGGAAATATTAGAACAGAAATAATACAAAATGATAACAAAGATGGCGATGATACGGAAGGGAGGGAGGGAGGAGAGGAGGAAACAGCATAACAAAGGACAGGGAATAAATGAACAAGGAAATAATACAAATGGAAGCAAAAACAGCAATGATGGGAGGGAAGAGGAGGGACGGAGGGAGGAAGGAACGGAGGGAAGGAGGGACTGGAAGGGAAGGAAAGAGGGACTGGAAGGGAAGGAAAGAGGGACTGGGAGGGAGGGAAGGAGGGACTGGAAGGGAAGGAAAGAGGGACTGGAAAGGAGGGAAGGAGGGACTGGAAGGGAAGGAAAGAGGGACTGGGAGGGAGGGAAGGAGGGACTGGAAGGGAGGGAAGGAGGGACTGGAAGGGAGGGAAGGAGGGACTGGAAGGGAGGGAAGGAGGGACTGGAAGGGAAGGAAAGAGGGACTGGAAGGGAAGGAAAGAGGGACTGGAAGGGAGGGAAGGAGGGACTGGGAGGGAGGGAAGGAGGGACTGGAAGGGAAGGAAAGAGGGACTGGAAGGGAAGGAGAGAGGGACTGGAAGGGAGGGAAGGAGGGACTGGAAGGGAAGGAAAGAGGGACTGGAAGGGAGGGAAGGAGGGACTGGAAGGGAAGGAAAGAGGGACTGGAAGGGAGGGAAGGAGGGACTGGAAGGGAAGGAAAGAGGGACTGGAGGGGAGGGAAAGATGGGTTGGTGGAGGAGCGATGAATGAAACGGCCTAAACAAAGGAGAGGAGATGAAAGAACATATGAATACAAGTGATAATAATAATAATACCAATACTAGGAAGGAGGGAGGGAGGGAGGGAGGGGTGAGAGAATGGGAAGGGAGGGAGAGGTGGAAGGGAATAAAGAAAAGGAGAGGGAACAATACACCTGACAAAAATAATAAAAAGAACAGTAATAATAATAAGTAATAATAATAATAAGCAATATGAACAGTAATGATGGAAGAAAAAGAGAATGAAGGAAGGATAAAAAGGGATGGAATGGAATAAAAAAAGGAGAGGGGAAAAAAAACTAATAGAAAAAACACCGATAATAATGATAAGAGTAATAATGCGAAAAGAGGTGAATGGGAAAGAGGGGAAGGCTGGAAGCAGATAAAAAGGAGAGGTAATGATGGACCTAACAGACATAACGCTAATAATAATAATAACGAAAAGTAGAGGGGAGAAAGGACTGATGGGGCGGGGATGAAAAGAATAAAGAAAATAATGCTACAAAGGAGATAATGCAAATGATTCTAATAACAAATATGAAAGGGGAGAAAAGAATTATGGTGGAGGGGACAAAGAAACTAAGCAAAAAGGTGCAATGTAGAGATCATGCTAATTATAAGGACAACAGGAAAAAGAGGAGGAGGAGGAATGTGGAAAAGGAAAAAATATACCAAAAAAAATCACTACATAAAAATAACGCTAATGAAAGCAATAAACGCCAAAAACGGAAAGAGGAAGGAACGATTGGGACAAGAAATAAAAAAGGTAAAACAAATAAAAAAAAAATAATACAAAAATCGGCACAAATATTCGTAACAACAGCAATAAAGAGGAAAGGAGAAACAGAACGGACGGACGGACGGACAGACGGAGGTAAAAGAAAGTGAGAGGGAAAGCGATGGAAAGGTCAAACAAATAAAATAAAAACTACAAAAATCAACACTAATATTCGCAACAACACCAATAAAGAGGAAAGGAGACACAGAACGGACGGACGGACGGACAGATGAAGGCAAGGGAAAGGGAAAACGATGGAAAGGTTAAACAAAGAAAAAAAAAAGCTACATGGCAATAACTCCGGCAAATGACAATCATTCACAGGAACAATGCTTCTTAATTTTCAGCTTCGACTGATTTTCCGCATTTGTGCCCCCGATTCTTGTCCGCTGAGAGGTGAATATTAAACTGGGGCAGCCTGGCACGGGAGGGAGGCGGAGGAGAGGCGGGAGGCAGGGAGGCAAGGGAGAGAAGAGGCTTGGGAGGGGGGGAGAAGCAGACGAGGAACAGCGCCAGTGAGAGAGAGCGAGAGTCAGAGGGGGGAGGGGGGGAGCAAGAGACCCAGGGGATGAGCGAGGAAGGGAGAAGGAGAGGGAGAGGAAAGGAGAGGGACAAGGAGACGGAGGGAGAAGGAGAGAAGAGGAAAAGGAAAACCAAGAGAAGCAGGGGATAGGAAAGGAGAAGGGAAGGAGGAAGAAAGGACAAGGAGAGGGAGAGGGAAGAGGAGAGGAAGAGGAAAGGGGAGGGACAAGGAGAGAAGAGGGAAAGGAAAATAAGAGAAGCAGGGGCTGTGAAAGGAGAAGAGAAGGAGGAGGAAAGGACAAGGAGAGGGAGAGGGAAAGAAGAGGGAGAGGGAAAGAAGAGGGAGAGGGATAAGGAGATGAAGGGAGAAGAAGGGAAAAGGAAGAGGGAAAGGAAAGAGGAAAGAGGAGAGAAGAGGAAAAGGAAAAACAAGAGAAGCAAGGGCTGGGAAAGGAGAAGGGAGGGAGGAAGAAAGGACAAGGAGAGGGAAAGGAGAGAGGGAGAGGGGTAAGGAGATGAAGGGAAAAGGAAGAGGGAAAGGAAAGAGAAGCTGGGGCTGGGAAAGGAGGAGGATAGGAAGATAAGAAGGAGAAGGAGAAGGAGAAGAAGAGGGAGAGGCGACAGAAAGGGGAGAAGCAAAAAAGGCAAGGAATAAACTGGGAAGGGAGGAAAGAGAGGGAGGGAGAGAAGAAGGAAGGAAGGGAGAAGAGAGCGGAAAGAGAAGCACGGATAGGGGAAGGGGATGAAATGAAGAGAGGAAAAGAGAGGGAGAGAGAAACGTGACAGGAGAGGCAAGAGAGGGAGAGAGTGGGAGATGGAGAGTGAGTGGGAGAGGAGGAAGGAGAGGGAAGAGGGAGAGGCAAAGATGAGAGGGGAAAAAAGAGACAGGGGAGGGAGAGAAGAGGGGAAAGCCATTAAAGGAAGGGAGAAGGAAGTTGACGAAAGAGGAAAAACTGGAAATAGAGAAAGAAAAGGAAATGGAGAAGAGAAAAAAATGGCAAAACGGAGGAAAACGGGCGGAGAGAAAAAGGGAGATGGAAATGAAATGAGAAAAAAAGAAAGAAAAGGAAAGAGATAGGAGAAAAATAGCTAAAAGGAGGAAAAACTGGGAAAAGAGAAAACGGAAATGGAGAAGAGAAAAAAATGGCAAAACGGAGGAAAACGGGCGGAGAGAAGGAGACGGGAGATAGAAATGAAAAAAAGATGAGAAAAAAGAAAAGAAATGAAATGGAGAAAGGAGAAAAACTGCTAAAAGGAGGAAAACGAGTGGAAAGTTTAAACTCGTATGGATAAGAGGACCGCGAAAAGAGGGGAAGAGGAGGGGAGCAAGAGAGAATAGAAGATAAAAGAGGGGAAAGGGAGAGAGAGAGAAAGGCCTGGAAAAGGAGGAGTAGAGGGGGGAGAACAGGAAGTGCATGAGAGAGGAGAAAAAGATGCAAGTACAGGAGGGGAGAGAAAGGAGAGATAGAAGGGGGAGAAAAGAGAGGGAGAGGAGAAAGGTAAAAAGAGAAGTAGGAGAGGGTAGAAAGAAGGGGAGATCAAAAGAGAGGGGAAAGAGTGAAGAGGAAGAAGAGGAAAAAAGAGAACGGAGAGAAGGGGAGAGGAGGAAAGGGGAGAGGACAAATCGAATGCACAGCAGGAGAGAAGGGGAGGAGAAAAAGGGGAAAGGAGAGGAAAGGAGAGGAAGGGAGAGAAGAAAGAAAGGAACAGTGGAGGTGGAGGGACATGGAGAGGAGGGAAGGGAGGGAGACTAGGGTTAAGGGGAATGAGAGAAGAGAGGGAGAGAAGGGAGGGGGAGGAGGAGAGAGGGAGAGAGGGAGGGAGAGAGGGAGGTCAGGTCGCTTCTCTCTGCTTTACTAAGGTAAGGCTGGTGCCGAGTGCCACACACACACACACACACACACACACACACACACACACACACACGCGCTAGCTTGCCTTAAATAAATATATATATGACCGAGGTAGGAGGGACGAAGAGACGAGGAGGAGGAGGAGGAGGAGACCTGGAGAAAAAGAAGAGAGAAAATGCAGGAGCGTAAAGTGAAAAAGAAAATCTCGTCTTGCTTTGCCAAATGAAATGAAATAGTACGCGACGAGGCATTGTCCGCTTAATTAGAATCACAAAATATCTGAAAAATAATGCCTCGCGCGGCTCCCGTTCAGGCGGCGAAAATATGACGGAATTATTATTATGGAGCTCGCGGGGCGGCTTAAAAATTTCAAACTTGTTTTCTTCTGGGCGCCTTTTTAATACGGTTCCGGAGTGGCGGCGAAGGTTTTATTGAACTTGACGAGGTGACGGACGGGCGGACAGGTAAACAGAGACGCGGCGGCGGGATTACGGAGAGACAGACGGGGAAAAAGACGGATAAACAGAGAGAATATGAGGAAATAACACAAATAAATATGTAGACAGACAGACAAGTAAACAGAGACGCAGCGGCGAATATACGGAAAGATAGATGAGAAAAAGAGACGGATAAAGAGACAGTATGAGAAGATAACACAGACAGACAGACAGGTAAACAGACACGCAGCGGCGGATATACGAAGAGACAGACGGGGAAAAAGACGGGGAAACACAGAAAATATAAGAAAGTAACACAAATAAATATGTAGACAGACAGACAGGTAAACAGAGACGCTGCGGCGGGACTACGAAGAGACAGACGGGGAAAAAGACGGATAAACAGGGAATATGAGAAAATAACAAATAAATAAATGCACAGTAAATATGTAGAGAGACAGACAGGTAAACGGAGACGCAGCGGCAGATATACGGAGAGACAGATGAGAAAAAGAGACGGATAAAGAGATTGTATGAGAAGATAACACAGACAGATATACAGGTGAAAAACAGCGGATATACGAAGATGGACAGGGAAAGGAAGACGGATAAACGAAGACATATAAGATAACACACAAACAGATACACAATGAAAATATACAGATAGACGAAAAGCAGATATACAGACAGACAGGCAGGTGAACAGACGCAGCGGTGGATATACGAAGAAATAGACGGAGAAGAGAAGAATAAACAGAGACAGCTGACACATAGAGACAGGTATAGTGTAAGAATATAGACAGACAGACGGAGCAGCAAATATACGTAGAAACAGACGGGGAAAGAGACGGATAAACAGAAAGATCATGAGAAATAAACACACAAAGATACATAGCGAGAGTATACAGACAGACGAAATGCAGATAGAGAGACAGACAGACAGGTTAACAGAGACGAAGCAGGGAATATACAGAGACGGAGGCGGATAAAGAGACAGTATAAGGCAGACAGGCGGTGAAAGAGACGAAAATATTGATGGATGGACGGGAAAGGAGACGCATAGACAGACAGAGAATATGATAAAGTGACACAGGTACACAGTTCAAATATAGGTAGACGAAGAACAGATGTAGACAGACAGACAGATAGATTGACAAACAGTAAGACAGAAAAACAGACAGAGAGGCATGTTACGAATATGATGAAGTGAAAGAAGACACACACACATACGAAGTCAGACAAACACAAACTAATTTCTGAATATGCCGTGGTGACAGACGGAATATGACGTGGTGACAGACAGAAAGACAGACAGGAATACAGATACGGGGAGAGGAGAGACGAACAGACAGCGCAACCAATAAACAGACAGACGAGCAAATAGAGATAGGGAAACAATTAAATGAACGTATAGACAAATTATTGAATATGATGGCGATGCAAATAGAATAACAAAAAAAAAACAGATAGGTAGACAATGACAGACAAAAAAGACAGAACAGACAGACAGACAGAAAAAAAGCCATACTAACACTTTTTTTTAATTGAACAACCACAAAGATAACTACCCAAAATATAACTGACAAACAAAAAAAATATAAACAGCAAAGTACCAACAACAACACAACAGCCAGCCAGCAACAGCCACCGACCGACAGCCAGACAGACCCAAACAGACAGCCTGAGTCTTCATTACTTCTCTACTTTCAGCAGGATGGATATATTTACATTTTCCAGGAAACTCGCGCCATCCCCGCAGACTTCAAAGTGACTAACCGCAACAAACACACGCCAACGAATACTTATTGAAGACACGCGCCCCCCACCCCTCAACCCAACTACCCAAGCCACCCAACCTTTTTTCCCCCACCCTAACCCCTCTCCACCTCAACTCCACCCCTCCGACTATTACTCCCTTACATCCTCCTCACCCCTCCCCCCCCATCCCAAACTCCCCAACCCTTCTCCCCTTCACCTCCACCCCTTCCATTGCTAATTCCTCACATCCTCCCCATCCCAAACATTCCAACTCCTGTCCCCCTCATCACCTCCTCCCCTCCCACTATCTCACCTCCCTCACCTCCCCCCTCTTCCTCGTACCCCGCCTCGCCCACATCAAATATCCAAGCAAAACACACACGCCTGAACGTCAAGCCACACATAGCGAAAATATCTCCCCCCCAGTGATAATAACAGCTGCTAATAAACCGGGAAAAGATTCGGGTGCATTTGTTAATTAGCGATGCGAGGCGGGGATGGCAGTAATAATGGTAATAATGATGATAATGATGATGATGAAAGTGATGATGAAATACTCTTACCTAACACTGCCTTTATTTTTATTTTATTTTTTACGGGAAAGTGTGTGTGTGTGTGTGTGTGTGTGTGTGTGTGTGTGTGTGTGTGTGTGTGTGTGTGTTACAGATAGTTTGTGAGCTAGTCTACCTGGTTTGTGTGTGTGTGTGTGTGTGTGTGTGTGTGTGTGTGTGTGTGTGTGTTTTTCCCGTTATTAGGTGAGGATGGTGGTGATCAGTGCTGCCAAGGTCGCTTTTTTTTTTTTTTTTTTTTTTTTTTGACTTCTACATATCATTTGGGAATTTTTTCGTGTGGGGCTATTTCTGTGCTATTTTTGCCTTGAAAGTTCAGGGATAACCGCAATAATGGTGGTGGTGGTGGCAATGGTGATAGTGGTGGTGGTGGTGGTGGTGGTGGTGGTGGTGGTGGTGGTGGTGGCGGTGATGGTGGTGGTGGTGCAGCCGCGGGATCCCTTATCTCTTGCCGGCCGCCGGAATCATGGACATCCAGATCTGTGTATAATGACTCGCGGAACAAAGGGAACAGAACCACAGGGAGCGTTGTTGTCCGCGCGGAGGCCGTGAATTCATGGGCCTCGTGTAAGTCCTTCCTGCCGGCTGAGTGAACCCCCTGAGTGAGCCGAGCCGCCGTACCGCCTCTTTTATCCTCGCGCGCGCCGGCCGGCTAATAGGGAATGGGAAATCCTGAGGACGCTAAACTGTAGCGGGCCGGCTGTCGCAGCGGCCGTGTAAATCCTTCCCGTCTGGCAGAGTGGATCGAGGTTGAAACAGCGACTCTTTACTCCAGTTGCTTTCAGAGTCTTTCAGCCGATGCACCAGGAAGTTATTTTGGTGCTGGCCGCGTTCTCCTAACCAAGAACGTAAATCCAAGAACGACGTATAAGGAAATGGTATAAATTTACATCACGACGCCACGATAACACTCTATTCAAACCACTAACAGATTGAGGCCGACCACAAGCGCCATTCATGAGTGCTTACCCGCGCTAAAGGCCAACACATAAAATAACAATTGTATAAAATCAACTTGGTTTCATCTTGAGTTAAGAGAGAGCCTTCAGACAACAAGCGAAACGAGCAAAACTGTTCCCCCTGCCCCGCCTCTCCCCGCGCCGCCGTGTGTACGAAGACGACTACTGCATCAAACAATCGTTCTCGAAAACACATCACGTACTTCAGAAATTCCGGTCCGGTCGCGTCCCCAGTTTGAAAACACCTACTTTATTCCCTCGCGTGTCTGCCGGCTAATGCGGGGCTACTTTGGGGACACCCGAGGCAGGCGGTGTGTGGAAGGCCGCCTGTCAGGTCGTGTAAGTCCTCTCCGTGTGGCTGAGGAAAGGCCTGTACAGACTGGTCTTCCGGTCAGCTCGGGTCTTGTTCTTACATAACGTCACCAGATAATAATGCTCACGGAAACTGTGATAAGACAACGTGTAGCTGCCTATGAATATTCTGACGGCTTGAGACAATAATAATTACGCATTCCTATACCATTACCTATATTTACAATTTTCAAACATATTTTCTTCATATTTTATTCCAATTTATCACACTACAGTTTATTGGGGAAAGCGTTATGGGATGAGAGCCAGGGATGCACGCTGACTGGCAGATCTGTCGACACAGTCCTCGGACTGGAGTGAACCGAGCCAGCCACTGAGTCTTTATCTCCTCGCGTGCCGGTCAGCTGACGGCGGGCTACCTGGAGAAACCCGAGGAAGGTTAACTGTGGCGGACCAGCTGTCGCAATCGGCCGTGTTTCCTGCGCTTCACGAGCCTCGCACGCCACAGACTCAAGGGCCGCGAGGCACTGATGAGCGGAGTGCCGGAGTGACTCAACTTGTGCTACTAAACTTTTGCTAAACTGGAGGTAGTCAGGGGGTCAGGGGGTTAAGAAACAGCATAAATAACCAGGGGAGGGGGGGATTACGGAGATCAGGGGGTTAAAAAATCAAGGGTGTGCAATATTACAAGAAGGATCAGAAGGGGCAAGGAGGTGTCAGACGGTCAGAAGGAGGAATCAGGAGTCAAAGGGTGGTCAGGAAGCAGTCAGAGGGGGTTAGGGTGGATCAGGAGAGGTCAGGGGGAATCAGGAGAGGTCAGGTCGGAGTCAAGGGGAGTCAGGGGGGTCAGGGAGTAGCAGCAATGAACGGGACGAGGCCAAGTCAGGGAGATAAAGTGGAATCAGGGAGTATCAGCAGGAGGTCGTGTTGAATCAAGAGCCACTCGCCAGATCACTGTAATTAGCACATTGCATTTTCCGGTTCCTGACCCAAAACAATTACAAAAGACATCAATAATTAAAAGTTTCGTCAATAACTCTAGTTGAATATCGTTATTTGTTTGGGAACGACAGTTTCAGGTCTGGAACCGATAAATTAAATGTTCTGAGCACGATAATCTGATAACCTTAATCAGAGGTCAAGGTGGGATCAAAGAGAATCAGAGTCACAGGTACAAAATGGGAAAGAGAATCAAGGGAGTGTCCGGGAGTATCAGGAGGGGTGTCAGGGTGTGTCAGGGGGAATCACAGGGTCAGGGGGAGATACAGGGTCAGGGTCAGGGGAAGATACAGGGACAGGAAGAGATACAGGGTCAGGGAGAGATACAGGGGCAGGAAGAGATACAGGGTCAGGGAGAGATACAGGGTCAGGGGAAGATACAGGGACAGGAAGAGATACAGAGTCAGGGGAAGATACAGGGACAGGAAGAGATACAGAGTCAGGGGAAGATACAGGGACAGGAAGAGATACAGGGTCAGGACGAGATACAGGGGCAGGGAGAGATACAGGGTCAGGGGAAGATACAGGGACAGGAAGAGATACAGAGTCAGGGGAAGATACAGGGACAGGAAGAGATACAGGGTCAGGACGAGATACAGGGGCAGGGAGAGATACAGGGTCAGGGAGAGATACAGGGGCAGGAAGAGATACAGAGTCAGGGGAAGATACAGGGACAGGAAGAGATACAGGGTCAGGGAGAGATACAGGGGCAGGAAGAGATACAGGGTCAGGGAGAGATACAGGATCAAGGGAAGATACAGGGACAGGAAGAGATACAGAGTCAGGGGAAGATACAGGGACAGGAAGAGATACAGGGTCAGGACGAGATACAGGGGCAGGGAGAGATACAGGGTCAGGGAGAGATACAGGGTCAGGGAGAGATACAGGGTCAGAGATATAAAGGGTCAGGGGAAGATACAGGGGTAGGGAGAGATACAGGAGCAGGGGGAGCTAAGGGGGCAGAGAGTCGCAAAAATAAACGGGAAGGAAGATCAAGGAATATCAAGGAGTGGGGTCAGGTGGCAACATGGGGGAGGTCACGTCGGGGTCAGGGGGGAGTCACGGAGTCAGGGGGTCGAAGTAATGGTCGGGACGGGGTCATTACACTCCGAGGCGAGGCAAAGCGAGAGTTCCCCTGCAATGGCCCTCTGAGACCCCGGGGAAGACGCGACCCGGGGCAAAGTTTGGTGTGTCGAGAGCATGTGTTGGCAATTACCGAACTCCCGACGTAACCCGCGAAATAATGAGGCGCCGGAAGATAAAAGAAAAAAAAGGAAAAAAGAGGAAGGAAATGAGAGAGAAAGAGAACGGCCGCTATCCTAATGTCCTTTCCACAAATCTGATTTCATGTCCGACTGTCATTTTCTGTTTTCTTTTTGTGTTGTTGTTGTTGGTTGTGTTGTTGTCGTTTCTGTGCCACGGTTTTGGTGGGTGATAGGGGTTGGTGGTTGATGGTGGATAGTGGTGGTGGTGGTGGTGGTAGTGAATGTGATGGGAGGTTGGAGTTGGGTACAATGGGTAAGTTGATAAGGGGGTTTGGAAAGGGAGATTGAGGAGGATGGAAAAGGTATATGGGCGAGCAGGAAGGGGTCAGAGTACTATGTGAATGTGTGTGTGCGTGTGCGTGTGTGTGTGTGTGTGTGTGTGTGTGTGTGTGTGTGTGTGTGTGTGTGTGTGTGTGTGTGTGTGTGTGTGTGTGTGTGTGTGTGTTTCAGGTCCAGCACTGAAAACAACAAACAGAATTCCCTCGCTAAAAGTTTGTGCTTCCTCCTCAGTCAAAACGAGGGAGGCGAGGTGAGTGGTGTGGTGTGGGAGGCGCAGGTAACACGCAGGTAACGAGGCCAGGTGAGTGAGGCCACCAATTAGGTCCAGGTGTGAGAGGGAGGAAGGAACGGTATGATTGGCTGCTATTCACGTCTTGTGCTACCCGTGGACGAAGAAAAAAAAATAAAGGAACGGTTCAAAACACAGGTGGACTAATTGAGAAAATAACAAGTTTGGCTCAAAGGGAGTAATAAAGTTATTTTTTTCTTATTTCTTACTGCTGTTATTTCGTTTGTTTAAGCCTTTTATTGCTTTTTTGTTGCTTTGATCCCCTACAAAGCTGCATAATTAAGAAGTTTATTGTGTTTATGTTGATATGACTTTTACTCACGCTCACGCACACGCATGCACACATACACACACGCACATAGACAGATAGATAGATAGATAGAGATAGATATAGATAGTTTATTGACTACACAAATAGACAGAAACACAAACAAACAAACAAGTAAGCAATCAATACCATCAACAAAGACTAACCCATCCCGAAACACTGGGACACACACTTACAAAAACAAACAGCTAAACACGAATATAAACACAATAAAAGCACAAAGCGCGCACACACACTCTCTCTCTCTCTCTCTCTCTCAACTGTATTAGAATTTGCGCGCTCGGATTCCACACGCACAAGCTTCCTCAGACCCGATTCACTCCTCGTCAAAACTCCGCGCCAGTCTGCAGGAGTTTTTCGTGTCGCTCGCAAGTTTTAATACACTGTAGCCTGCGTGGCGCGGTGCTCAATGGGGCCAGACAAGGCGGAAGTCGGCGGGGTGAAGGGACGAGTACCGATGAGCAGGCTGGGTGAGGCTGAGTGAGGGGCTGAGGTTTAGTTAGGTTGGGTTAGAAAGTCGAGTTTAAATGGCACAGACATGGGAGAAGTCGGCGGGTGAAGGGATGAGTATCGATGAGCTGGCTGGGTGAAGGTGGGTGAAGGTGTGAGGTTAGGTTAGTTTAGGTTAAGTCAGGTGAGGTGAGGTGAGGTTAGGTTAGGTGAGGTTAGGTTAGGTTAGGTTAGGTTAGGTTAGGTTAGGTTAGGTGAGGTTAGGTTAGGTTAGGTTAGGTGAGGTGAGGTGAGGTGAGGTTAGGTTAGGTGAGGTGAGGTGAGGTTAGGTTAGGTTAGGTGAGGTGAGGTGAGGTGAGGTGAGGTGAGGTGAGGTTAGGTTAGGTGAGGTGAGGTGAGGTGGTAGATATCGGTTTAAATGCTTCAGACAAAGGAGAAGGCGATAGGGTGTTGAGATGAGCAGCGATGAGATGGATGAGCGAGGTTGGGTGGGTGAAGGGGTCAGGTTAGGCTAGGTTAGGAAGTAGAGAGGTTGGATTAAATGACTGACATAAAACAAAGATCGATTGAATGAAGGGATGGGCAACGATGACTGGGCGAGGTTGGGAAGGGGTTGAATTAGGTGAGGTTAGATTATGAAGCAGAGAGATTGGTTTTATTGGTTCAGACGAAGAAAGGATCGACGAGGTGAAATAATAAGTAGCGGCGAGTTTGATGAGGTTGAGGTATGTGGTGAAGTTCAGTGATGGGGGTAAAGGATGTGTTTTAGATGGCTTAGGTTGGGTTAGAAGGTAGATAGATTGATTAAGATGGCCAGACAAGGAAAAAGTCAACGTTGGGAAATGAAGAGTATTGATGAGTGAAGTTGGGAAGGTTAGGGATATGTTATAGATTGGTTAGGTTAGACGGTAGGGAGATTGACGGAAATGGCTCAGACAGGGAAGTAATTAGCGGTGTACGGTTCAGACAAAGAAAGGATCAACGAGGTGAAATAATAAATAGCGGCGAGTTTGATGAGGTTGAGGTATGTGGTGAGGTTGAGTGATGGGGGTAAAGGATGTGTTATAGATCGGTTAGGTTAGACGGTAGGGAGACTGAAGTAAACGGCTCAGACAAGGAAGTAATCAACGGTGTACGTAGTGAGTAAGGATGAGCTGAATGAGGTTGAATTTCCTGGTATAGGGTTAGGTCTGATGAGGGGGTTAAGGGTCTATTTAGATGGGTTACTTCAGGTTAGGTTCAATATATAGATGTGTATTTGGGGTACGGGTTGGAAAAAGGTTGGAAAAGGGTAGATTTGTGCAGCTCTTGAAAGGGTAGATTTGTAAGGGTTGTAAATGGGTATCGCTATTTCATCACTAAATACCCTTTTTCTACCTCTCTGCTACCCTTTTCTTCTGAGAGTGTATAGAATTCATTTAAATGGCCCAGACAAAGCAGAAGATGACAGGCTGATGAATGAGTAGCAGTGAGTTGGATGAAGTTGAGCTACGTGGTGAGGTTGGACGAGGGGGTCGGGTGTGTTAGGTTAAGTTAGATTGCATATGGATTAAAATTGCTTAGACAAGGAAGACACGGACGGGGTGAAAAGATGAGTAGGAATAAGTTGAATGCGGTTGAGTCAGGTAAAGTGGTGGGATTAGTGATGTGTCTTAGATCAGTTAGTTTAGGTTACGTTGAATATAGCGATAAATTTAAATGACCCAAAGGTAAAGATGGCGGACTGAAGAGTTAGTAGTGAGTCAGGTGAGGTTAAACTACGTGTCACAGGTATATGAATGAGTCAGGTGAGTTAAGCCCGTGAGTTTGAGTGGCATAAGTTAGAATTGGTTAGTCGGATATGATTAAGCCTTCCCTCCCTGCATGGCTTCGAGTTTCATGAGCAGCTTCGCCTAACGTTATGTGGCGTTACGTTACGTTGGGTTGGCCGCGTCACGCCACTTGGCCAATCAATACCGCGCGCGTTACTGAGAATCTGGTTTCGGCTAATTCGGGAGTGGTGTGTGTGTGTGTGTGTGTGTGTGTGTGTGTTCGCCTCTCTATTAGTCTGGAGTATTATCCGCTCCTCGCAAATACAGTGGTTCATTTTTCAGTGGCGGTTATATATTTAATCAGATTATGCATTACTTACACCGGGGTATGCCAAGAACTTGAGTATGCACACTGACCCGCGATATAATAGAGCGAACTTACTCGTAAAAACTCTTCCTGGAAAATACACACACGCACACACACAGCAATGTAAAGTAAAGGTGAATAGATTGGGTGAGCAGACAGGAGCTTCATCAACAAGACAGTGTTTCCTCAATGTGCACAAAGGAAGACTGATACAATAGACGAAAACTCGAGGCAAATAAGATAAGAAGATTAGCGTAATTTCTCAACGAAGAATACACAAAGATACACTAAGATACAGAAAGCGAAAACTCAACACAAATAAGATAGGGGGATAAGCGTAATTTCTCAATGAAGAAAACACAAAGATACACTAAGATACAGAAGGCGAAAACTTAACACAAATAAGATAGGAGGATAAGCATAATTTCTCAACGAAGAAGATTTAAGAGTAGAAAAGGTAACAAAAGTAAGGAACACGTTTATCAAATACCATGGCAACACACACACATACACACACACACACACACACACACACACACACACACACACACACACACACATCACACACGCACGCGGAAGACGCAACGCAACGCAACACACAATAAGCAAAACTTTCGTGAAAATCAATTAAGAGGATGAGCATAATTTCTTAACGACGAAGCTTAAACGAAGCAAACAACTTTTCCAAAAACTCACCTCCTTCGAAAAAAAAAAAAAATCACTCGACCCAGATTCATGGAAGCGAAAACCCGTATTCAGGTGCGTGTGTGTGTGTGTGTGTGTGTGTGTGTGTGTGTGTGTGTGTGTTTACCCTCTCCCCTCGATCAACAGTAACCTTGAAGAGACGGAGTGTGACCCCTTCCCCTCCTCTTCCCTCCCCTTCCCCTTCCTTTTCTTCCCCTCCCCTCTCCTCTCCCCTCCCTTTCACTCCTCTCCCCTTCCTCCTCCCCATCCTCCCCTCCTCCTCCCCTCTCACCCCATTCCCTTCACCCATTCCTACTCCTCTCCCTTTCCCCTCCCCTTCCCTCCTCTCCCCTTCCCTGTCACCCCCTTCCCCCTTCCCCATCCCCTCTCCTCCCCTCCACCTCCCCTCTAACCCCATTCCCCTTTCACCCATTAACTCTACTCCTCTCCACTTCCCCTCCCCTCTGACAACCCTTCCCCCTTCCCCCCTTGCCCCCACCCCCTCAAGGAACACCTGGCGGCCTTGAGAGGGAGGGGTACAGGTGAGTCCACTTGAGAAACGTGCTTGAGTGTGAGGCAAAGGACGGGACGGGAAGGCAGGCAGGAAGGAACGTGGCCAGGAAAAAAATGAGAGCAGGGAAGAAAGGAGGCGCCCGGAAAGCAAGACGGATGGAACGAAAAAGTGGAAGGAGGAGGAGAAAAAATGACCGAAGAAAGAACGAAGGAGAGAACCAATGAATGAACGAATGAATGACGGGAAGAAAGGAACCCAGAGAGCAAGACGGATGGAATGAAAAACAAATGGAAGAACGAAAGAGAGAACGAAGAACCAGGAAATGAATGAATGAAAGGAAGGAAAGAGAGAAAAACCGAAAACCAAGACGACTGGAAAGAAAAGGGTAGAAGAATGAAGATATGAATGAACGAAGAAGGACGAAGGAAGGAAAAACTGAAAAAGGAAAGGATGAATGTACGAAGGAGATAACGGATATTGAGAGAGAGGAAGAATGGAACCAGGAAAGCAAGATGGATGGCATGACAAAAAAAAAAAGGGAAAATGAAAGACAAAATAAAGGAGAAGACCAGTAAATGAATATATGAACGAATGAATGAAAGGAAATCCGGAAGCAGGACGAATTAAATGGAAAAAATATATAAAAAAGAAAGAAAGGAGAGAACAAGTGAATTAATGAAAGGAAGGAACAAAAGAACCCGAAAAGCAAGACGGAAGGAATGAAAAAAATGGAAGAACGAAAGAGTGAATGAACAAACGAAGAAGGGAACCAGTGAGCGAATGGATGAATGAGGGAGTAAAGTAAGGAAAGACAGGAGGGAGATGGGCAAGAAAAAAAATGAGAGCGGGGAAGAAAGGAAATCGGAAAGCAAGACATGTAGAATGAATAAGCGGAAGAAGGAATGAATGAACAAACGAAGAAGAGGACCAATGAAAGAAAGATAAAAAAAACAAGAACAGAAAAATGAATGAACGTAGGAAAAACGAAAAATGAGAAAAAAATGAGAAAGAAAGAAACGAAACCGGGAAACAAAAATTGGAATGAAAAAAAATGGCAGAAAAAATGAAGGAAGGAAGGAAATAACCAGTGAATAAATGAATGAATGAATGAATGAGAAAAATGAAAGAAATAAAGAATGAAAACCGGAAAGCAAAGCGGATTGAATAAAAGAAAATGGAAAACGCAAGAATGAATAAGCGAAAGAGATCGGAGAGTGAGAAAAATGAAAGGAAGAGAGGAACCCAGAAAACAAGATAAAATATAAAAAAGAATAAAAGATAGAACGAAGGAGAGAACCGGTGGAAGAATGAATGAATGAATGAATGAATAGGGGATAAAGGATGAGAAAGGAGGACGGGAGAGAATAATTGAGGGAAGACAACGGATACGATGAAAGACTGAGAGAACAAATAAAGAAAAGGAGAGAGAGGGAGGAGGAAAGAGGAAGAGGGAGGAAATGAAAGAAAGTAGGAACAAGGAAAAGAATAAATAAAAGAAGGGGACAAGGGTAGAGAACGGAGGAGAATATGAGGAGCAAGGAAGGAAAGGAGGGAGAAAGGGAGGAAACAAAAAAAATGAAGGAACATGTGAAAAAAGTGAATAAAGGAAGAGAACAAGGAAGCTACGAGGAGAGAGAGAGAGAGAGAGAGAGAGAGAGAGACAGAGAGAGAGAGAGAGAGAGAGAGAGAGAGAGAGAGAGAGAGAGAGAGAGAGAGAGAGAGAGAGAGAAGGGAGCATCGAAAGGAGAGGGAAGAAGTGAAAAAATATGAAGGAAAAAGTTAAAATAAACGAAAAAATAAAGGAAGGCAGGAAGGGAATGAGGATAAAGGGGGAAAAGGTACACACAAAAAAACGAAGTAAGGAAGGAGAGAGGGAGGGAGGGAGACGGAGAGGGAGGAGGAGGAGGAGGAGGAGAAAAAGATGCAAATACGGTTCAAGGAAAAAGTTAGCGATAAAACGGAAAGAATTGTGGAGTATAAAAATAAGCGAAATAAAACCAGGAATAGGAAAGGGGGAAACAAATATAGAACGGTGACTTACAAACACACACACACACACACACACACACACACACACACACACACACACACACACGTGCAAGTATGGATCCGGTATGACTGTTTCCGGATGGATGTTTAGATTGAAAGATTGATAGGAAGAGAGATAGACAGTGATTGATTGATTCTGGCTCACCTGAATAGGACAGAGAGAGAGAGAGAGAGAGAGAGAGAGAGAGAGAGAGAGAGAGAGAGAGAGAGAGAGAGAGAGAGAGAGAGAGAGAGAGAGAGAGAGAGAGAGAGAGAGAGAGAGAGAGAGAGAGAGAGAGAGAGAGAGAGAGAGAGAGAGAGAGAGAGAGAGAGAGAGAGAGAGAGAGAGAGAGAGAGAGAGAGAGAGAGAGAGAGAGAGAGAGAGAGAGAGAGAGAGAGAGAGAGAGAGAGAGAGAGAGAGAGAGAGAGAGAGAGAGAGAGAGAGAGAGAGAGAGAGAGAGAGAGAGAGAGAGAGAGAGAGAGAGAGAGAGAGAGAGAGAGAAAAAAAAGAAGGAAAGAAGGAAAGATAGAGAGAGAGAGAGAGAGAGAGAGAGAGAGAGAGAGAGAGAGAGAGAGAGAGAGAGAGAGAGAGAGAGAGAGAGAGAGAGAGAGAGAGAGAGAGAGAGAGAGAGAGAGAGAGAGAGAGAAACTGCGAACATGGTAGAGTCAACACAAGACACAATAAAGAAAGATATATATACAGAGGTGAGTGAGAGAGAGAGATAAAAAGAAAGAGAGAGAAAGCAAAGAAAAGAGACAGAGAGAGACGTGACAAGAAGAGACGAATAGACGCAAGAGTTACAAGGACGAGAAAACAAAAAAAACAAAACAAAAAGCGAACACAGACAAAAGGCGAACATCGAAAAAAAACAGACCCCTTAAAAAAAAAAAACGAAAAAGTAGGAAAACAAGAAAAAGACACGTACCAACCAACAACCAGCAATAAAGGAAAAAAGAAAGACACAAACCCACGCACTCACGCACGCACGTACAGACACACACAACTAGATAGATGGAAAGTGACAGCAACAGGGAGGGAAACAGGATGAAGGAGGCGTGAAGGAAGATATACAGAAGGATAACAGGAGGAGCCATTACCAGGAAACACGTGGCCTCGGCGGGGGAGCGGAGGCGGCGCTGGAAGGACTCCCGATGCAAAAATATGACGCGGGCGACGAAAAAAAGGAGTAAGGGATGGGATGGGCTGCAGGCGGAGCTATTGACAGTAAAGAAAATGAACACTGTGTCTTTCTTGTCTAGGTAGCTATTCTGATACTCCTTCTCTCACTCGTTCCTTTTTTTCTTCCTTTACTGTTTTCTTGGTTGGGTCTTTTCTTCTTCTGTTACTATAAAAAAATATATCACTGTTCGTTGTTCTGTTGTTCTGTTGTTTCTTTCTTTATTTTTGGTAATTCTAATACTCCCTTTTCTCCCTCGTTGCTTTTTTTATCGTTTACTGCTTTATTTATTTACTGTTCTTCTTCTTCTTCTGTTACTTCTATTGTTTGTTGTTCTGTTGTTCTACCGTTTATTTCTGTTCTCTTCTAATTATTCTCATTCCTTTACTTTTTTTTACTTATTATTCTTTTTTCCTGTTCCTGTTTTGTGTTGGTAAATATTCTAATAACTCTTGTCTTCCTTGTTTCCTTTCTCCCTTTACTTCTTCCGTCTCTTGTTCTTCTATTTATACTGTTTCTTTATGTTTGTTTTATCTTTTTTTTTTTCGTTTCATGCCCTTCATTCCCATTCCTCTTCCCTTGTTATTACGACTGCTTGTTCTTATCTTTCTTCTTTTTTTCTTCCTTACTATATACTCTTCTTCCTCACCCACCCTCATTCCTTTTTATTATCCTCTTCATTCCTCTTCTTTTTCATCGCGTTCGTTTTATGCTCTCCATCTTCATCCTCCATATTCTCTTTGTTGTTCCTCCTACTCCTTCTTCTTTTCTTTGTCCTCCTCCTCCTCCCCCTTTCTATCTTTCTTCCTTTCATCCAGTTTTACTCTTCCTTCCTCATTCATCTCTCTCTCTCTACCTTATTCATTCTTCTTTTTCTCATCCTTATTCTTCGATCCTATATTCCTTTTGCTTTCATATTGAGCCCTTCTCCTCCTCCTCCTCCTCCTCCTCCTCCTCCTCCTCCTCCTCCTCCTCCTTTCTATCTTTCTTCCTTCTTTTCATCCAGTTTTACTCTTCCTTCCTCATTCATCTTCCTCTTCTCTTTGTCTTCCTCTTCTTTATCTTATTCATTCTTCTTTTTCTCATCTTTATTCTCCTCTTCTCTTTGTCTTCCTCTTCTTTATCTTATTCATTCTTCTTTTTCGCATCTTTATTCTTCGTTCGTCTATTGCTTTTGCTTTCATATTTAGCCCTTCTCCGCCGCCGCCTCCTCCTCCTCCTCCTCCTTTCTTTTTTCCTTTCCTTCCTCTCCACCGTATCCGCCACCCGCATTTCCTCCTCCTCCACCACATCCGCCGCCACCAATAAGCTCTCCTTCTCCTCCTTCTCCTCCTCCTACCCCTCCCTCTCTTCTTCCTCCTCACTCTCCCCCTCCTCCCTTTCTTCCTTCCTCCTACTCCTCTAGCATAACTGCCAGCCCCACCAACACCACAATCTCCTCCTCCTCCTCCTCCTCCTCCTCCTGAACCATATCCGGCACCAGCAGCACCAACTCCAGTACCAGCATAACCACCACCCATTCTCCCTCCTCCTCCTCCTCCTCCTCCTCCTCTACCTCCATCTAGCTCAGGAAATGGAATGGGAAGCAATAAAAACTTGAGAAGTATGAACATAGGACGATAATCCCAGCCAGAGAGAAAGAGCGGGAGAGAGAGAGAGAGAGAGAGAGAGAGAGAGAGAGAGAGAGAGAGAGAGAGAGAGAGAGAGAGAGAGAGAGAGAGAGAGAGAGAGAGAGAGAGAGAATCGGGTCATGGTTAAAAATAATTGCGGCTTGGATAAGGATAATTGAAATACGTGCAGGAAAACAGGTGATGATTAATATAATGAGGATATTCATGAGCCCGAGAAAAAAGGACAGCGGAAAAATTAAGTCTCTCTCTCTCTCGACTGTGATGAGTGCGCTGTAAGACCGACAAGAGATTAAACTATACCAAGAAAACAGTGAGAGAGAGAGAGAGAGAGAGAGAGAGAGAGAGAGAGAGAGAGAGAGAGAGAGAGAGAGAGAGAGAGAGAGAGATTAAGAGAAGGAGATAAAGAAAAAATAATGAGCTCGGTGAACAAAATTATCTTGAAACGAGAGACAGCATGTGAGTGTGAGAGAGAGAGAGAGAGAGAGAGAGAGAGAGAGAGAGAGAGAGAGAGAGAGAGAGAGAGAGCAGACACTATCAAGCGATCAGCCGACACTATCAGCACACCCACACGTCAACAGGTAAACTACACCTGAGACAAGACTTACCTGACACCTGTATTTATGAGATGCTAAACACCACACTCACACATTCTCTCTCTCTCTCTGTGCGCACTATCTTTTTTCGTCTGTATTTCTCTCTTCCCGGTCTGTCCATCTCTGTCTGGTATTTCCCTAACTTACTTTATTCGCAACGACTCTCTCTCTCTCTCTCTCTCTCTCTCTCTCTCTCTCTCCTCACTCATCCCCCCTTTGGTCACTCTCTCTCTCACTCTCTCTCTCTGTTTGCATTCCCTCCCTCCGCTCTCTCTCTCCCTGCTTCTCTTTGCTCCTTTTTCCCTTAATGGAGTCACCTTTTCCAACATAATTTATTCTCTCCCTCGCCCTTCTCTCTCTCCCTCTCTCTCTCGTCCCTTCCATAGAGTGAGTCGTGATGTATTCATAAGCGTGAGTGTATATATGGGTGTTCCTTCCTTTTTATGAATGGGAATAAGAGAGAGAGAGAGAGGGAGAGAGAGGAGGAGTAGGAGGAGGAAGAGGGGTCGGAGAGGCGGTGGGAGTGATGGTATATTCTCACTCCGCATTATTTATTTGTCAGCTACCCTTGGCTGGTGTGTAGATCAGCTTCTCTCTCTCTCTCTCTCTCCCTAATTTGATTCGTATTCATTAATGTCCCCCTCACTTCATCTATCTTTCTTTAAAAACACTATTTCCATTACTGTATTATATCTAGAATCCAATTTTCTCTCTCTCTCTCTCTCTCTCTCTCTCTCTCTCTCTCTCTCCGCCGTCAACTTGGTCACCAGCTGTCCGATCAGTTTAGTTTTGATCCTAATAATAACTCGTGATGGTAAAGTTTAGGGTCAAAGGGTTCTCTCTCTCTCTCTGTACCCACACCAAACCCTTCCCATTATTCTACTCCATCTCTCCCTCCTCCTCCTCCTCCTCCTCCCCGTTTCTCTCTCTCTCTCCCTTCCCTCCCCACTGTTTTTACATTGCCATTTAACTCTCCCCTCCCCTCACTCCTCTCCCATTCCCCTCTTTCTTTCGCTCTCTCCCCCTCTTTCCACTTTCCTCCCCTTGACCCTCCCTTATCTCCCTTTTGCTTATCTCCCCTTTGTTTATCTCCTCTTTGTTTATCTCCCTCTCTTCCCCTCCCTTCTTTACCATTCCTGTTTCTCTTTCCTCTTTTCTTTCCTTCTCACTTTCCTCCAATTGACCCTCCCTTTGGTTATCTCTCCCTTTTGTCTCCCTTCCTTCTATACCATTCCTGTTTGTCTCTCCTTCACATTCCTTTCTTTTTACTCCCCTTCACTTTACTTAACCACTGTGCGTCTCCCTCCCCCCCTCCCTCCTCCCTTTACTTCCCCTCCCCTTCTCTCTCTCCCTTCTCTTTGCTTATCTCTCTCCCTTTCCTCTCCCTTCTATATCATTCCTGTTTGTCTCTCCTCCACCCTCCCATCCTTGCTTTCCCTATGCCTCCCTCCTTCCCTCACTTAACCTCCCTTCTCTTTTCTCCCTTCCCTCCCTTCCCTTCCCGTTGCTAATCTCTCACGTTCCCTCCCTTCCTGTTTCCCTTTCCTCCACTTTCCCTTCCTTTCTCTCCCCTCCACTTTGCCTAACCACCACTGTCTATACCTCCCTCCCTCCCTTACTTACTCCCCCTCCTCCTCTTCTTCTCTCCCTTCCCTCCCTCTCTCTCCCTCCCTCCCTCCAAGGTTGGCAGGGACGAAAGCCAGATACTGTGTTTGCCAAGGCAGAGACGACCCCCTGCCCCCCTGCCACCCCCTCCCCTTCCTCTGGTCACACAATCCGACGGGGAGGAAGGGAGGGAGGGAAAGAGGGGACAGGGGACAGCAGGAGGAAAGAATTATGGAGGAATGTGAGAAGGTAGATGGGGATGAAATAAGAAATGGAAAATGGAGGAGAGAGGGAAAAGGGGTGGGTGGAGAGGGGAGCGAGGGGAGAGGGGAGAGAGATAGAGGGCAGAGAGAGGGGAGCGGAAAAATATGGGGAGGAATGTCAGAGGAAAAATGGGAATTGAAGGGAAACGGGGAGAGGAATTTTAGGAGGGATTGAAAATGAGATAAAGAAGAGGACGAAGGGGGGAAAAGTCACAAAAAGAGCAAATACCTACGTGAGAGGAGGAGGAGGAGGAGGAGGAGGAGGAAAATAAAAGAGGACAATAAATAATAGGATGAAAAATATAGAAAGTAAAAAAAGGAAAGGATGATGTTTGGAAGGGAGAGAGAGAGAGAAACAGAGAGAGAGAGAGAGAGAGAGAGAGAGAGAGAGAGAGAGAGAGAGAGAGACCACCACAACCCCATCAAGGTAAACATCCCAGGAACTCAAAGTCTTTATAAATGTCTACCTTTCTCTCCCTTCTCTCCCTTTTCTCCCTTCCCTCCCTTATCTTTTCTCCTCTTCCCATCTCTTCTCTCATTCCTCCATTCACGATTCCATCAAATTTCCCATTACTTCCTCTTTCTTCCTTCTCTTCAATTATTCCCTTTCTTTCCTCTTTTGCCCTTTCTCCCTTCCTTCGTTTCTTCCATTCCTCAATCACTGTTATTTCCATTTCCTATATCCATTTATTTCCTTTCTTCCCTCCATATATTAATGCCTTTCTCCCTTCCTTTCTCTCTTCCACCCTTCCATCACTTTCCCTCTTCATTCCCTCCTAATTCCTTCCTTCCTTCCTTCCATCTTTGTTCCTTTCTCTCTTCCTCCCTTTCTTTCTTCAAATTCCTTCATCAATTTCCCTCTTCATTCTCTTTCTTCCACTATTCCACTTTCCCTCTTCATTTCCTCTCTCTAATTCCTTCCTTCCTTCCCTCCATCTCTTCGTACCTTTCTCCCTTCCTCCCTTTCTTTCTTCAAATTCCTTCATCAATTCCCCTCTTCATTCTCTCCTTTCCACTCTTCCCTCTCTTTCCTACCTCTTTATTCATGTCTCGCTTCGTTTCTTTTTTTCATCCCTGTATCACTTTTTCTCTCCATTTCCTCTATTAATTATGCTTTTCCTTCTCTTTATTTCTCCCTTCCTTTCTCCTTTACTTCCTTTAAATTCTTCTCTTCCTTCATTACTCCATCCCTTCATTCCACTCTTTCATCACTCTCCTTCGCCTTCCCTTCCCCATCCTTCCTTCTATCTTTGTTTCCTATTTTTTTCTTCTCTCCCTCTTCTCCTTCCCACCATCCTTTAATTGTCTTTCTCTGTACTTTTTCCTCCTTCACTCCTCTCTTTCCTTTTTTCTCATATCTCTCTATTCTTTCACTATCTTCTTTCACTCTGCCCTTTCCTCCTTCCCTCTTCCCCTTCCTCTTTTTTTCTCTATTCCCTCTATTCCTTCCCTGTATTGTTTCCCTATACCATTTTCCTTCTATTCTCCTATCCTTCCCCTTTTCTCCCTTCCCTCTGTTTTTACTCTATCTTCTTTCCCTTTTCATTTTCCTCCTTCCCTTCAACCTCTCCTCTTATTCTCCCTTTCCTTATCGCTTCAACATCTTCTTTCCTTCTGGCCTTTCCTACTCCTTCCCTTCCCTCACATTCCCTTTCCTCTCCTCAGTACCCTCCCTCCCTTGCCTCCCTCCCTCCCTCCCTCCCTCTCGTAAACACCCTCATCCTCTCCACAAAACTAGCAATGATTCTGTGTGTATCGTTCCGCCCCTACTTATCACCCTGTGAGTGTGTGTGAGTGTGTGTGTGTGTGTGTGTGTGTGTGTGTGTGTGTGTGAGTAAACAAAATATAAATGGACACACACACACACACACACACACACACACACACACACACACACACACACACACACACCTCCAAAAAAATGAAAGAGAGAGAGAGAGAGAGAGAGAGAGAGAGAGAGAGAGAGAGAGAGAGAGAGAGAGAGAGAGAGAGAGAGAGAGAGAGAGAGAGAGCTATGAGGCAACTTACGGCCAGGTGGTGTAGTGTGTGGTTACGAGCAAAACACACTGTAATTCAGCTTTTTTTACGGGGGGACAAAACTGCAGCGGCGAAGGCGGTACACAGCGCTATCTTGCGGCGAAAACACTCCCTCGCCGACTGAAGTTTGAGCCTTAAATCTGCCCCCGGAGGAAATTAACAAAGAAAAAAGAAAGGGAGAGGAAAAAAGTGAGTGAGAGTGAGAGAGCTGGAGTATCGAGCGTTTGGTTGGAGGGAGGAGGAGGAGGAGGAGGAGGAGGACGAGGAAAAGTTGAAACAGGAGGAGGAGGAGGAGGAAGAGGAACAGCAAAAGCAAGAGGAGGAGAAGAAGGAGGAGGAGGTGTGGGGAAGCGCTTGTGATGCTGATCTGAATTGCATTTCCCTTTTTTATTATTTTCTTTTCCGTCTTTTTTTTTCTTTTCCCTTTTTTGCCGAGTCGTACTCTCCTGCCTCCTCCATGAATATACAGTGTATGCCTTTGTATATACTCCCATGCATGTATTCATGACTCCGACGCTAGTATGCATGAGAACCAAAGGCCGACTAGCTTCCTGTGCTTAGCTATACGTATACATGGTAGGGGGGAGAGGGGTGGTGGTGGTGGTGGTGGTGGTGACGGTGATACATGCATTAACACTTGCATTATACACATGAATTATACAATTATTCCTAATACGAATAGTTCTGCAACAACCACGCATGCACACACACACACACACACACACACAGGAAAGAGAGAGAGAGAGAGAGAGAGAGAGAGAGAGAGAGAGAGAGAGAGAGAGAGAGAGAGAGAGAGAGAGAGAGAGAGAGAGAGAGAGAGAGAGAGAGAGGAGAAAGAGAGAGAATTAGAACAAGGACGCATGTTAAAAAATGACACACACAAAAACACACACACACACACACACACACACACACACACACACACACACAGAGAGAGAGAGAGAGAGAGAGAGAGAGAGAGAGAGAGAGAGAGAGAGAGAGAGAGAGAGAGAGAGAATTAGAACAGGGACGCGTGTTAAAAAATGACAGACATGCATAAGGAATAAACTAAGGGACGGAAGGAAAGACATAATAGATAGCCGAGTCGATAGAGAGAAGGACAAGAAAGACAGGAAATCGACAAACGGGCCAACGCGCACCGGAATCGACAGGTAGACAGGTAAAGGGAGCGGCGCGGCCATAGCCCCCCGCGGCAGAAGAGTACTAAGTGCCAAAAATCAAAATTCGCCAGAAATGAAGGTCAAATAGATCGATAGATAAGATGAGAGACAGGTGTAGACAGAAAAGGAACAGCTAACAAGATGGATGATTAAATAGAAGTAAATGAAAACAATCTGTAAAAAATAAATTAGAGATGAATAATCAAGCAATAATGGGACGAGAATGGAGGCACAATGCTTACTAGACAGGCAGGGCTGGGCTGAGGCGATACGGATAGGGACAGCTCGCTGGCTGCGCAGCGTCACTGACGTCACAGCTCGGTCTCATCTCATGATATGGTACGACGGCTTGCTTGCACGGACGACAACAACGAGTCAACAATTTGTCGCTAAGAAAAAAACTACTTTGCACAACGGAAATTGAACCTTGTTAACATTGTGGAAAAAAATACTTATCTCCACAAAATGCGCATTAAGCCTTGGAGCACCTGATGAGGCTAATAGATAAATAGATCGATAGATGAGAGACAGGTGGAGACAGAAATGGAACAGCTAACAAGATGGATGATTAAATAGAAGTAAATGAAAACAATTAATGAAAAATAAATTAGAGAGATGAAACAAGCAAACGAAGAGAGAAATGGGTTAGAGAAAATGAAAGAAATGGAACAGCTAATAAGATGGATGATTAAGTAAAAGTGAATGAAAACAATTAACGAAAAAGAAATGAAAAAGATGAAGCAAGCAAACGAAGAGAGAAATGGGTAAGAGAAAATTAAAGAAATGGAATAGTGTACAAGATGGAGGATTTGCTAAACATGGATGAATACAAATAATAGAAAGAAACAAAGAGATGAAGAGGTGGAACGATAGAAAAAATTGACCGAAATTGACCTCTCTTTTTGGCCACTCCTTTGACCTCTATTCAGGAGCAGTAAGTAGCGGGCTTTTTTTTATATTTTTCTTTACGCCCTTGAACTGTCTCCTTTGCTGTAAAAAAAAAATACAGGTGGAAAGATGCAGATATGGGATAGTTAACAATACTGACAGTTTGACAGATGAGAATGAATATGATTAATGAAAAGACACAAATGGACCAATGCAGGCGGACAGGTGCAAAGGTACGGACAGGTGAGAAAGATAAATAGATACAGAAATAGAATAGGAAACAAGATGAATAATTTGATGAACGCGGACGAATAGAATAAAAGGGAAAGGAATACCAACAAATCAAGCGACGAATAAGGAAATAAATTAATAAACAAAGAGCAGATGAAATACAATAGCTAATAATGAGGGTAATTTAAAAGACGTGATTGGAATAAAAAATAATGAAAAATAAAATAAAAACTGATCAAGCGAACGAATAAAGGGAAAAGTAGATAAATGAATGAAGAGAAAAAGAAAGAGATACAAGACATAACAATATGGATAATTTGATAAACGTGAATGAAAATAAATAATGAAAAAAGAAAGAAAAAATATGAAGCAAGCAAACGAATACAGAAAGAAATAGATATACGAACGAAGAGAGAATGAAAGAAATACAACACCTGACTATAT
>NC_066541.1:8733635-8753635 GCF_024679095.1 Eriocheir sinensis | reverse complement strand
GTTGCCTATTTTTTCGCCATTATTTTTCTTGGGGTTTTGTTGTATCCTTTTTAGCGCCATCCCGTTTACTCTTAAAACTACAATGGAAGCACCTTTTTCTATTATTTCTCAAGTTTCTTTTTTTTATATATTTTTGCAGCCTTTGTCACTTTCATATTTTTTTTCTATTTTTCTTGGTATTATCCTCTTGCAGTTCCCCATAAAAAGTAAAACGAAGCAAGTATATTTTCCCATTTTTTCTTTTTTTATCTTCTCAGCCCTTGTCACTTTCATGTTTTCCATTTTTCTTATTATTTCGAAGCATCATTTTCTTCAGCCTCTTTCGGTTTTCCATTAAAGTAAAACGAAACAGCTACATTTTCTTTTATTATTTTGTATATCTCTTTTTAATCTCTATCATTCACAATTTCCGTTTTTCTTGGTATTTTGGCGTATTATTTTCAGCCTCTCAGTTTTTCATTAAGAGTAAATCGAAATGGCTATATATTCCTAATTTTCTTTTTTATATCTTTTTTTTATCCTCTCACTTTCACGTCATGTTTCTTGGTATTTTGTTGTATCTTTTTTTAAGCCACTTTCTACTCGTATTTCTCATTAAAATTACAAACGAGGTGACTATATTTTCCGATTTTCCTCTTTTTATATCCTTTTGACATTCATCATTCATATTTCCCTTTTTTTTCGGTATTTCGTAGAATCATTTATTAAGCCTCTCTCTGTTTCCTGTTAAAAGTAATACGAATCAACTATATTTCCTTTTTTTTCTTTTTATATTCTTTAACCTCTGTCATTTATACTTTCCACTTTTCTTGGTATTTTGCATGTTTTTCAGTTTCTTTCTATTTCTCATTAAAAGACAAACGAAAAGACTATTTCCCTATTTTTTTTCTTTTTTATAGCTCTTTAACCTCTACCATTCACATTTCTCTCAATTTTCTTAGCGTTTCGTATTATCTATTTTTCATCCTCTTTTTGTTTCCTATTAAAAGTAAAACAAAAGAACTACACTGAACTATTTTTTTTCTTTTTTATATCTTTTTGGCCTCTATCATTTACATTTCCCATTTTTCTTGGTATTTTGTGGTATCTTTTTTTTCCAACCTCTTTCAATTTATCATTAAGAGTAAAACGAAACGGCTGTATTTTCCTCTTTTTATTTTTTTACATTTCTTTAACCTCCATCATTTACATTTCTCATTTTTCTTGGTATTTTGTGATCTTTTTTTCAGGTCCTTCTGTGTCTCATTAAAAGTAAAACAAAACAACAATATATATTGTCCGATTTTTCTCTTTTATATCTTTCATATTTTTTTATTTTTCTTGGTATTTTACAGTATTGATTTTTCATCCTCTTTCTGTTTCCTGTTAAAAATAAAACGAAACAAGTATATTTTCCAACTTTTCTTTTTTCAATATCTCTTTAACCTCGATCATTCACATTTTTCATTTTCTTAGTATACATTTTCACTGCTTCTCTTTAAAAGCAAAACGAAACAAGTATATTTTCCCACTTTTCTTTTTTTTAATACCTCTTTAATCTCGATCATTCACGTTTTTCATTTTCTTAGTATACATTTTCACTGCTTCTCTTTAAAAGTAAAACGAAACAAGTATATTTTCCAACTTTTCTTTTTTTAATATCTCTTTAACCTCGATCATTCACGTTTTTCATTTTCTTAGTATACATTTTCACTGCTTCTCATTAAAAGTACAACGAGACAACTCCATTTTACTGTTTGATACATACTTTTTTTTATTCCTCTTCCCCTCCCTTCATTTGTCACACTCGGCCATAATTATCTGTAACTTTAACTTTGTCCCTTCATTCTCATTAATTTGACTTTACTCGCCTAACTTCTCACTCTCTCATTCCTTCTCATTAACCATATTTATCCACGCCTCTCGCTATTACTAACTCGATTCTCTTTTAATATCTGTCCTTAATATATTTTTCAGCCCTCCCTCCCTCTTTCCCTCTCTCACTTTCTCTCTTTCTCCCCCGCATCTTCTCTCAAGTTTCAAAGAGCTTCCGCATTTGCCTTACTTTATCTTCATTTTCTCCCGAGTCTCTCCTTTAACCTCTCCTTTTTTCGCGGCAGTATATTCCCATTTTCTCTTCTCGACTTTTCTCCCTCGCTCCGTTTTTCTCTCATATTTACCATCACTCGCATCTCGTTTTCTATGCGAAGTGACGATACTCATTAAGAGGAAGTGAGGAACGAGTGGGCTATACATTAATTTTTATTCACCCAGAAATGTGCGCTGAATGCTGACTGACTGAGCAAGCGAGAGAGAGAGAGAGAGAGAGAGAGAGAGAGAGAGAGAGAGAGAGGTTGGGTGTCCGTTGGCGCTTTAAAACTTCTCTCTCAATCTTCTACTCCACTCTGCTCAAATTATTTTCCTCTTTTCCTCACTCAAAACTCTCTCTCTCTCTCTCTCTCTCTCTCCTCTTTAATCTCCCTTCTCTTCCTCCCAAATTTTATCTATTTTTCCTCTTTCTACGCTTTGCCTCTCTCTCTCCACTCTTCCCTCTCTTCCTCCTCCTCCTCCACTCATCTCTAACTGCATCCTGTTCCTCCTTCCTCCTTCCTCTTCTCCTTACTTCTTAAATCCCTTCCTTCCTTATTTTCTTGTCTGTCCATCTTCCTCCCCTTCTTTCTGAGTTATCTTTCTCTCTCATTTCTTCTCTCCCTCTCTCATTTCCTCCCTCCATCCATCCCTCCTTCTAATCTAGCACTTCTTTTAACCTTCTTCTAATCTTTCCTCACCAGCTTTCTCCTTTTTCTTCTTTTCCCTCCTCCTCTTCCTCCTCCTCCTCCTACTTTTTCTTCTTCCCTCCCCCTTCTTCCTCGTACTGTTTCTCTTCTTCAGTATTCTTCATCTTTCCTCCTCTCCCTCCTTGCACACTTCATGTCGGTTTCTCTTTTCCTCCATTTCTTACGTCTTTTCTCCTCTTAGTTCTCTCTTTCATTCCCCTCCTCCCTCTCTCCCTCCTTCTCTCCCTCCTCTCTCCGTCTTTCCTTCCTCCAATACTCAATCACCCTTCAGTTCTTTCCTTTCCATCTTTCTCTCCTCAGTCACTCTTTCCTTCCCTCCTTCCCTCCGTCCTTCATCTCCTCCCTCCTTCCCTCCTCCCTTCCTTCCTCCTTAACGCCACCATGATCTCTCCTGACATCCCTCCTTCATTCCTTCCCTACTCCCCTCGCCTCTCCTATGATCTCTCTCACCACGCTTTTTCCTCCCCATTCCTTCTTTCCTTCCTTTCTTCCTTCTTTCCTTCCTTCCTTCCTTCCACACCAATTCTTTCCTCTCCATAATCTTTTTCATCACACTTTATTCCCTCATTCACGTTCTCCCTCCTTACCTTCCTTCCTTCCTTCCTTCCTTCTTTCCACAATCCACTTCCACTTCCCCTCACTTCTCTCCCTCCATCCCAGTCTCCCTTCCTTTCTTACCCCCTTCCTTCCTTCCTTCCTTCCTTCCACAAACCACTTCCACTTCCCCTCCCTTCTCTCCATCCATCCCAGTCTCCCTTCCTTTCTTACCTATTTCCTTCCTTTCTTCCTTCCTACTCCCCATCCTCCTTTCACCTCACATCCTTCTGTCACAGTCCTTCTCCACCTCCTTCCTTTCCCTCCCTCCTACTAAGCCTCCCTCATTCCCTCCTTCCTTCTCTTCCTCCCTCCTTCCTTTCTTCCGTCCTATCCCCCGAACTTCCTTTCACCACACTTCCTTCCACAATCCTGCTCCACCTCCCTCCCTTCCCTCCCAGCCTTCCTCCCTTTCCCCCCCTTCCCTCCCGTCGCTGCCATCCATCCCGCCCTTCCGTCCCCCAGTCTATCAGTCACGGTGATAAATGGGCGTACATGAAAATATAAGAGAGGGAGAGAGGAATTCGCTCAGCTGACTGATGGGTGAGGTAATGGAGGGGCCACAGCAGCCGCCATTACCACCCCCTTAAGGCCACTGATACACACACATAAAAAAGGAGGGAGAAAAAAAACATGATATAAAAAATCCACGAAAATGCTCCCAGAAAAAAAAAATCACCGAATACACACATGATCACACACATTCACGCACGCGCACACACACACACACACACACACACACACACACACACACACACACAATGAAGGTACTGCCAGTTTCATGTTTGCTGTCTGCCTCCTGTCTGCATGTTTCTCTCTTTTTTTTGGACAAGGGGGAATGTTTGTTTATTTGTTGCTTGTCCTTTGTGATTTTTTTTTATTCGGTTGCGGTTGCTTTTGTTTGGGGTTGTTTGTTTGTTTGTGTTTGTTGTTTTTATTGTTGTTGTGGTTTTTAACATATATATAATTATTCGCTTTGTAATTCGCAAGTCAAAGTTTTCCGTTCCTTTCACATTTATTTAACAGTTTTACATCATTTTTTTCTACATTATTTTCATTTATTCTTATCTTTTATTATTTTTCACATGTTTTTTTATTTATTTACGCCTTGTTTATCATAATTTTCCTTCATCATTTCAGCATCACTCATTTATTTCTTCAATCCTGTATTTCTTTTGTTGTTCTTGTTATCTAGTTTCTCCTCCTTCCCTCTTTTTGTTTTCTCTCTTAAATACTGTTTCCCCTTTTTTTTTACTGTGTTTTTTGCCATCGCCACACCTGCTTGCCCGCTGTTTGTCTTTGTTTAATGTGTTTTCTTTTGTTGTTTCCTCATTTCCAGATGTTTGCTCTCATAACTTTTTACTGGCTAACTTTGTCCGTATTTACCACTTTTTATATATCTTTTTCTCATTCTCTTTCTTATTCTTTATCTATTTTTCTTCTTTCATTTTTTTATATATCTTTTTCTCATTCTCTTTCTTATTCTTTATCTATTTTTCTTCTTTCATTTTTTTATATATCTTTTTCTCATTCTCTTTCTTTTCCTTTATCTATTTTTCTTCTTTCATTTTTATATTTATCTTTTTCTCATTCTCTTTCTTATTCTTTATCGATTTGTCTTCTTTCATTTTTTAATATATCTTTTTCTCATTCTCTTTCTTTTCCTTTATCTATTTTTCTTTTCTCATTTTTTACATATATCTTTTTCTCATTCTCTTTCTTATTCTTTATCTATTTTTCTTCTTTCATTTTTTTATATATCTTTTTCTCATTCTCTTTCTTTTCCTTTATCTATTTTTCTTTTCTCATTTTTTACATATATCTTTTTCTCATTCTCTTTCTTATTCTTTATCTATTTTTCTTCTTTCATTTTTTTATATATCTTTTTCTCATTCTCTTTCTTCTCCTTTATCTATTTTTCTTCTTTCATTTTTTCACTCCATGTCCTTCGTTTATTTCATTTTCCATTTACTGTCGTTATATCTCCTTTAACTTCCTCTTATTATATTTCCTTTTACATTTTCGCGTGTCGGTTTTGCTACACATTTTCACATTATTTTGTATTATGCATTTCGTACGTCATTCCCTTGCTTTATTTTCTCTCTTTTTCTATCTCATCTCTATCTCATCTCATCTCATCCCTCTCCTCTCCTCTCCTCTCATATCATATCACATTATATCATATCATCTCAACTTATCCCTTTTCATCTCATCTCATCTCATATCTTCTCTCATCTCCTTCCATTCCCTTCCTTCCCCTTTCCTCCCCTCCCCATCGCTTCGCTTCCCTTCGCTTTCCTTCACTTCGCTACCATGCCCTTCCCGTCCCTCCCCTCCTCTTCCCTTCCCTTCACTTCCCTTCCTTTTATTTCGATTCCTCTCTCTCTCTCTCTCTCTCTCTCTCTCTCTCTCTCTCTCTCTCTCTCTTTCTCTCTCCTTTTTCATTCTTTATTGGATCCCATTTTCTATGTATTTCGTCCGCCATTTCTTATTTATTTCCTTGTTTTTCCTCCTCGTCCCTATCCGTTTTACTCTTTAATTTCGCTTTCACTGTTTTTCCGCCCTCCATTTCCTTTTTTTCTATGTTCACTTCCTCCTCTTTCTACCGGTTTTCGTTTTTTTTTTTGTTTTTTTTTCTTTTTTATTTAATCTCGTTTTCCGTTTTGATTCATTCCCCGTTTTTTTTTTTTCTATATATCTTTTTTTTGTTTTGTTTATTCGTTTTGCCTAAATCTTTGCAAACTCGTAAGCTCGTTTTCTTTTGCATTCTATTTCCTCTGATCTCTCTTTCTATGTTTTCTTTCTTTTCTTTCTTTTTTTTTTTACTGGGTTTGATTTCGTTTTCCATTTTTCTCTTTCTCCGTTTCTATTAACCTTTATTTTTTGTTCTTTCTCTCTCTTTTCCCTTATCGATTACTTATTTGATTTCGTTTTCCTTTTTTTTTATTTTGTTTACTCTTTCGTCCTTATTCGTTTTGTTGCTTCCTCGTTTACTGTATTCACTTGTTTTATGTTTTCCTAATTCCGTTTTCCCTTTTTCTTGCATTTCTTCTCACTTCTTATTTATCTCTCTTCCCTTATCGATTTATTATTTGATTTCGTTTTCCTTTTATTTTAATTTTGTTTACTCTTTCTTCCTTATTCAAATTATTGCTCCCTCGTTTCTTTTATTCATTTGTTCTATATTTCTTTTATTTCGTTTTCCTTCTTTTCTCTCTTCCACTTTTTCCCTTCGTTTTTTCCTCTCTTCCCATATCCTTTGCTTACCGAATCTCGCTTTTTTTTTCTTCTTTTTTCATTTTGTTTACCCTTTCATCCTTATTCCCTTTGTTGCCCCCTCCTTTTCTTTATCCATTTGCTTTATTCTTGCTTCTCTATCTCATTCCATATCCCTTCTCATTCCTAAGTTAACTCCTTTTTTAAATTGTTTCCCACTTTAATTATCTCTACTTATCTCCAGTCTAATTTAATTAATAATTCACTGGTTTTCCTTCTAAATTTCCTATTAAGTTTCTTTCTTCTCTCCCTCTCTCTACCACTTACAATTACTTTAATCATTTTCTCGTTGCTTCCCCTTTCTCCTTTCCTCTTCTCCCCTCTACTATTCTCGTCCTTAACTAATTTGTCACGTATTTTTTTCTTTCCCACTTCCCTTTTTATTTTCTGTTTTTAATCATTTATTATTAACCACACTTTCTTCATATTTTTCTTCTCCTTTCTTTCTGCTCATTTCCATTCATGATCATTTTCTTTATCAATACTTTTCTATTTTATTTCTTTATTATTTTACGATTAACTATTAACTTCCTCTCAACCTCACTGTCTTCAAAATTTTCTTCTCATTTCTTTCTGCTCATTTCCATTCATATTCATCTTCTTTATCAATACTTTTCTTTTCTATTTCCTTATTATTTTACGATTAACTATTAACTTCCTCTCAACCTCACTGTCTTCAGTTTTTTTCTTCTCCTTTCTTTATGCGCATTTCCATCCATATTTATTTTATTTATTTCACTACTTTCCTTATTTATTTCAAATATATTTTTCTATTTTCCTTTTTTATCTTAACCTCATTTTCTTCATATTTTGTTCTTGCTTCTTTCTACGTCTTACTCTCATCCATATTTATTTTCCTTTCTCAATACGTTCCTTATCCATTTCCTATTAATTTTCATTTATTTATCATTAACCTCACTTTTTCATATTTTCTTTTCCCTTCTTTCTGCTCATTTTCATCTAGAGTAATCTTTTACCTTTCAATACTTTCCTTGTCTACTATATATTGATTTTCCTTTTTACATTTATTTATCTGACCTCATTTTCTTCATATTTTTCTTCTCCTTCGGTCTGCTCTTTTTTTTTTCATCCACATTATTTCTTCTCTCTCGGAACTTTATAAGCTATTCCATATTAATTTTTCTCTTTTCCTTTATTTATCACCAGTCTCACTTTCCTCCTATTTTATTCTCTCTTCATTTTACTCCTTTCGATCAAAATTTACCTTCTCTTTCACTATTTTCTTCATCGATCCAAGTTATATTTTTTTCTCTCTTTTCCTTCTCAATCCCTTCTCTATTTCTTCTCTATCCTTCGCACTTAATTTAATCCCGTTTTCTCTCTCTCTTGTTTTCCTCACGTTTTCCTTTAAAGTCTCTCCTCGATTGGTGTGGGTTTAATTTCTTACGTTTGCTTTATTTTTGCAACAATGGCCATGCGGGTGTGTTTGTTTGTTTCTTTGTTTGCTCGTGAGATTTGAGGGGTCGTGGTTTTGTTTCTGTGTTTGTATTTTTTTTTCTCCCTCTCAGTTTATTTTTTTTTACATTTTTCTCTCTACATTTTTTTTTCTTTTTGTCACTCTGCCGATATATATCTGTCTGTCTTTCTTTAGCCTGTCTGTTTTTGTCTGTCTGTCTGCCTGTTTATTTTTTACTCAATCTATCTATCTATCTATCTTAATCTGTCTATCAATCTATTTTATCCATCTATTTATCTATCTATCTATCTATCTATTTATCCATTTATCTACCTATCCATCAATCCCCCTCTAGCTTCTCTCTTCATTTCGCTCCATAGTCTGTATTTTTAACGATCAACGATTTAAATTATCTATTTTTTTCTGTCTATCCATCTACCTAACTATGTCTCTATCTATTTCTCTATTTATCATTGTCTATCTATCTATCTATCTGTCTATTTCCCTCTCGCTCCGGTTTTTATCCCGCTCCATATTCGGTACTTTTTAACGATCAACTTCCTTTTCACAGCACACTGGGAGGGATGATCCGGCAAAATATATTAACATCGCTTCATTATTCATGCAAAACTCCAAAGCAAAACATATATACGAGCGGGTTCAGGAGCGGGGCGCGTCGAACTTCCCGTATTTTCCTTTGCTTCCGTCAATCACTCCACGCTGCACACACACACCCGTTGAAGCGGAGATGAATGAAAGGCGAGGCAGTAAAGAAGGTGTGAGTGTGTGTGATTAGCAGTGTTTTGTCTACCTTTAATCACCTTTCCACTTTGTTCACGTTAGTTTTGTCGATTATGAATAAATTGCAGATGATAATACGGCGTAATACTAAATAGTTATTCATACAACTGCGCTTGTTTATGGAGATTAAAGAAAAATATTTGCTGGGAAATATAAAAGCAAATAGTTATTTCATTTTTATATTTAATTGCCTAATAAAATGTTGATAAAAATATATATAATAGAAAAAATTTATTCCTGTTACACGATGTAGTAAATATCAAACCCTTTTTATAACGGAGGTTAAAAGTAAAAATTAAATAAAAGTTATATATATTAGAAAGAGTGGATTGGCATCATAAAACATTAAATTCCAACCCTCCGTTATTACGTTACGTTGACAGAGAAAAAAAAATAAGCGTGAAATATTAACGGGAAGGTCACAGTAAATAGCCGATCATACTCCTTCATTATTCATTATTATCTGTATCTTTTTTTTTAATATTAACTTTGGGAAAAAGATAAATTAAAAGTGAAATATTACAACGAACGTCCCACTAAATAAGTATCCTTCTTTTTTATTACGAAAGCTGAGAGAAAAGTTAAATAAAAGTGATATATAAGAAGGAAAAGAATGCTAACAAACTAAGTAATACAGACCCTTTTTATTACGACGTACGACGACAGAAAATTTGAAACACAAGTGAAACAGTTGAAGGTACGTGCCACCACATACCCATTGATCACTTTTATTATGTAACTAGAGAAAGAAGTTGTAATGAAAGTTAAATATTAGAATAAATGGAATGCTATTACGCCACGTACTCGATCGCAGCCCTAGTGTTATGTTGCTGATGGAAAAATCGAAGAAACTAGTGGAGTATTAAAATAAACGTGCCACCAGATAAATAAAATAATGACACCTTTATTTTGTAACTAGAGAAAGAAGTTGTAATGAAAGTTAAATATTAGAATAAATGGAATGCTATTACCCCACGTACTCGATCGCAGCCCTTGTGTTATGTTGCTGATAGAAAATCGAAGAAACTAGTGGAGTATTAAAATAAACATGCCACCAGATAAATAAAATAATGACACCTTTATTTTGTAACTAGAGAAAGAAGTTGTGATGAAAGTTAAATATTAGAAGGAAGGAATTGCTGTCACACAACATACTACATCGCACACCTTTGTTGTTAGTTAATAGAAATTTTGAAACACGAGTGAAATATTAGAAGGAACGTGCCGCTAAATAAATATCGGCCTCGTTTATTGTGTAACCAGACAGGAAATTTCAAATGGACGTTAAATATTACAAGAAATGGATTGATACTGCACCATATACAAGAACGCAGCCCTTGTGTTTTTAGCTGATAGAAAAATCGAAAAACAAGTGAGATGGTAGAATGAACGTGCCGCTAAACAACTACTGAGCTCTTTTAGTATGTAAGTAGATGGAATAATTGAAATAAAAGTGAAATATTATGAGAAAAAGAGTCATCCTTCCTTTGTTTACGTTATATGATGGAAAATTTTAAATAAGAGTAAAATATCAGAGGAAATGAATTGTTATAACGCCACGTACTAGCTCCCACCCTTTTGATATGTTAGTTGAAAGAAAAGTTGAAATACAAGTTAAAGATTGTAAGAAACGAGGTCACTACATAACTATCGATCTCGTTTATTATGTAAGTAGATAGAAAAATTGCAATACGAGTACACAAGTAAAACCGTGAAGAACCGTAGTAGCGTAATGGTGTGAGGGGCGTGGAGGGTTGTATTTCCTTCTCGTACAGGTGAAATATTAGAAGAGAAATAGCCATCTTTCCTCTGTTTACGTTATTTGATGTAAAAAATTAAATACGAGTGAAGCATTAGAGGAAATATATTGTAATTACACCACATACACTAGATCGCGTTCCTTTGAAATACAAGTTATTTTTTTTTTATAAGAAACGTACCAATAAACAACTGTTGACCTCTTCTATTATGAATGTAGATAGAAAGAGTGAAATATTGGAAGAGAAATGGATAACCTTTCTTTGTGTATGTTAGTTGATGGAAAAATTAAATAGAAGTTTAATGTATTAAAAGAAACGAGGTAGTAAATAAGTATCGACCTCTTATTTTATGTAAGTAGATAGGAGTGAAATATTAGAAGAGAAATGACTAACTTTTCTTTGTGTACGTTAGTTGATGGAAAAACTAAATAGAAGTTGAATATATTAAAAGAAACGTGCCAATCAATGAATATCAATCTCTTTTATTATGTAAGTATAGAGAAAAACTGAAACACAAGTGAAATATTAGAAGAAAATAACCAACCTTTCTTTGTGTACTTTAGTTGATGGAAAAACTAAATAGAAGTTGAATACATTAAAAGAAACGTGGTAATAAATAAGTATCAATCCCTTTTATTATGTAAGTAGAGAGAAAAAAAAAAAAAAATTGAAATAATAGAAGAAAATAACTCTCCATTTTTTTTGTTGACGTCAGATGATGAAAAAATTAAAACCGAAGTGAAATTTTCAACGGAAGAAATTGATTATTGACACAGTACGTCCTACCAAATAGCTGTTATTCTCTCTTATTACGAAACTTAAAAGAAGCAAAAACACATAAAAGTAATAGTCATTCTTTCTTTGTTCACGTTAGAATTTAAATAGAAGTGAAATATTAAAAGAAGAAACGGATTATTGACACAGTACGTCCTACCAAATAGCTATCCTTCTCTCTTATTACGAAACTTAATAGAAGCAAAAACACAAAAAGTAATAGAAAATCATTCTTTCTTTGTTCACGTTAGAATTTAAATAGAAGTGAAATATTAAAAGAAGAAACGGATTATTGACACAGTACGTCCTACCAAATAGCTATCCTTCTCTCTTATTACGAAACTTAATAGAAGCAAAAACACATAAAAGTAATAGTCATTCTTTCTTTGTTCACGTTAGAATTTAAATAGAAGTGAAATATTATAAGAAAAAACGGATTATTAACACATTATGTCCCACTTAATAAATACCCTTCTCTCTTATGATGTAACTTTATAGCAGAAAACCAATAAATAAAAGTAATAGTCATTCTTTGTTCACGTTAGAATTTAAAAAGAAGTGAAATATTATAAGAAGAAACGGATTATTAACACATTACGTTCCACTTAATAAATACCCTTCTCTCTTATGATGTAACTTTATAGCAGAAAACCAATAAATAAAAGGAACAGTTATTCTTCCTTTCTTCACCTTAGTTAATATGATAATTCAAATAAAAGTTAAATACATTAGAAGAAACGGGTTACTAAGACACCACCTCCTACTTAATACATATCCTTCTCTCTTACGTAACCTATTAAAAGAAAACAATAAAAACAATAGCCAGCCTTTCTTTGTTGACGTTAGATGATGGAAAAAAATAAACAGAAGTGAAATATATCAGAAGAAATGGATTACTAACACTACGCACCACTAACTAGCGATCCTTCTCTCATATTACGAAACTTAATAAAAGAAAACAAATAAAAACAATAGCCATCATTATTTGTTGACGTTAGTTGATGGAAAAAAATAAACAGAAGTGAAATATATTAGAAGAAACGAATTACTAACACTACGCACAACTAACCAGCGATCCTTCCCTCATATTACGAAACTTAATAAAGGAAAACAATAAAAACAATAGCCATCTTTATTTGTTGACGTTAGATGATGGAAAAAAATAAACAGAAGTGAAATATATAAGAAGAATTGGATTACTAACACACTACGCACCACTAACTAGCGATCCTTCTCTCATATTACGAAACTTAATCAATAAAACAAACCTTAAATTAAAGCAAACCAAGAAGGAACGTATTGCCGCCGTTACAGGAGGGCAATCATCCCGTTTTCTACATTTGGTCAACAGCGAATCGTTCCATTATGGATTAGCAAACGAATTGTGGCGCCGGTCAATTGGCTTTCAAGGGATTTATTGTTCTGGTAAATCTATTCGATAATGTTTGGAGATTATGGGCATTGCTCTTAAATATCTCCGGTGGGGGTTGGGGGGAAGTGGAGGGAGAGGGGAGCTGGGGGTGAAGGGGGGGGTTGGCATACGCTTCCTCTCTCTCTCTCTCTCTCTCTCTCTCTCTCTCTCTCTCTCTCTCTCTCTCACTTTCCACGGTGAGCGGTGTTAATTTCTGGCTCGGGGGCTCTCTCTCTCTCTCTCTCTCTCTCTCTCTCTCTCTCTCTCTCAGCAACAACAAAGGAAGAATGCTCGATACGCACATACTTACATACATACATACATACATATATACATACGCACATACACACAAACACATACACACGGGCGCGCGTCCCAGAAACTTGTTGTATAATATGAATTTGCACGAAAAGTTATCAGAACACTTTCATAATTCGTACATGATTTCGTTATTTTCAGGGGATTTCCTCTTATTTTTCCAGTGTGTGTGTGTGTGTGTGTGTGTGTGTGTGTCAGCGAAGCGTATGAATATAATATTTTCTCTGCGTATTTTATATTCATTTCATGGCCGACGGTTCATTTGTATTGACAAAAGAAAAAACGAGTAAATTTCGCCGGTGTGTGTGTGTGTGTGGAGGGGGGGGGGGGGTCGTACGTGCATGTGTGTGTGTGTGTGTGTGTGTGTGTGTGTGTGTGTGTGTGTGTGTGTGTGTGAGTAAATAATCAAACAGATAAACATATACCGTAACTAGATAGACAAATACATAAATAAACAGATATATAGATGCAGAGAAGTCATAATTACTCTTCCACAAACCACAAAAACCAAAAATAAATATGTAGATAGATAGATGTATACAGAGATATAAAGAGATAGATAAGTAAACATATAATAAGTATTCCTCCACAAACCAAGAGTAATGAAAAGTAAGAATGTAGATAGACAGAAATAAATAAACATACGAATAGATACAAATACAGATATGTAGAAAGATATTGATACAGACAACCAATAATTACTCTCTCACAAGCCACAAGCAGCCAAAAAAGAGAACATATGACAAACGACGCGACGCACTTGAGGGAGCTTCCAACACGCCTTAGTTACGAGCTAGTGTAATTGCTTGATGGAGAAGGTAATTGGCAGGTGTACGTGGCGTGTACCTGGCGCCTTCCCGGTAGCCGTGCATTGCTTGGGAAGTAAAGGGCATCGCGCAATGACTAAAACATGGCCTTGATCAGCACACGCCTCGCCTCTCTGTAGCGGCGTGTGAATAATGGAAAGCTTAATTCACGCGATGTATGTCGGTATGTCTGTCGGTATGTCTGCGTATATGTTTGTTTGTATGTCTGTGAACCGATGAGAGGGTGGGGAACTATGGGGTAGGGGAGAAAGGGAGGGAAGGGGGAAAAGGGTGTTGTTCTGTCTGAATGTCTATCTATATGTCTGTCTGTGTGTCTGTCTTTTCGGGGGCACCAATTATGTCTGTGTACCGACGAGAGAGGGCAGGGAACCGGGTGGAGGAGAAGAGTATAGAAAGGGTAGGAAAGGGTGTTGTTCTGTCTGTCTGTATGTCTCTTTGTATGTCTGTCTTTTCGGGGGCACCAATTATGTCTGTGTACCGACGAGAGAGGGCAGGGAACGGGGTGGAGGAGAAGGGTATGGGAAGGGTAGGAAAGGGTGTTGTTCTGTCTGTCTGTATGTCTATCTGTATGTCTGTCTTTTCGGGGGCACCAATTATGTCTGTGAATCGACGAGGAAGGGTAAGGAAGGGGTGGGGATGTTGTTCTGTCTGTCTGTATATCTATCTGTATGTCTGTCTGTGTGTCTATCTTTCGGGGTCACCAAGTATGTCCGTGAACCGGGTATGGAATGTGAGGGGGTGGCGAAAGGGAGAGGGGGGGGAGGGGAGGTAAGGGCATTGTTCTGTTACTATTTTATTCATTTATTTCTCCGGCGTGAGTGTTGTTTTGTGTTGTGTGTGTGTGTGTGTGTGTAAATCATGTACGCGTCCGTGTGTGGGTTTTGAGTTACGATGCTGTGTGTTGTGTTTGACTGATGGGCGTGAATGCATGTTAATGTTGAGTGGGGGGGGGGAGAGGGAGGGGGGGGAGGTGTGTGAGGGGGAGAGGGTGGTACGTGCATGTGTGTGTGTGTGTGTGTGTGTGTGTGTGTGTGTGTGTGTGTGTGTGTGTGTGTGTGTGTGTGTGTGTGTGTGTGTGTGTGTGTGTGTGTGTGTGTGTGTGTGTGTGTGTGTGTGTGTGTGTGTGTGTGTGATTTATTGTTTTCTCTCTGGTTGCCTATAAGCTCAGTCTGCCCATTCTGTCTACCTCCATTCACATCAATCTTCGTATAAATCGATTATTATATTGCTCTATTACAATTTATCAATCCAGTAATGTTATTCTTCCGCCTGGCTATCTATGTTCTTTGTTATTTAAATTACGCATTCATTTTCCGTAGATTTGTTATAATTACTGTGATTTTTTTTTTCTCTCTCTCTCTTTACGGTAAGGAAGACAGCTCAAGGGCAAAAAAAAGAAGAAACGTAAACTCATTGGTCTACATGTCATATTGTCTGCACATTTGTCTGTCTAACTATTCATTTTCCGTCAATTTATCTACCTGCATGCGTCTCACTATCAATCTATGGCTGTTTGTCTGTCTGGTTGTCGATAGGTTTTTTTCTGTTAACAAATTACCTTCGTCTTACCTCAGTTTCCTCCGTCTTACCTCTGTCTGTTTGTCTGTCTCTTTCTATCTTTATGTCTGCGCCTGTCCGTCTGTCTACGCCTGTCTGTCTGTCTCTCCATCTATCCATTTAGCTAGTTAAGACTTTCTCCGCCGGTAAACTTCTTGCATTATTCAATTTTCCCATTTCCTTTAAGCATCATTCCTTTAATTTCTTCTTGAGTACGTGCAGACCCACTTTACAAACACACACACACACACACACACACACACACACACACACACACACACACACACACATCAGTTCACCCAACTCTTTCTTTCTATGTTTGTCGACCACTTTCATTCTCTCATTTTTTCTTCTTATTTATCTATCTCTTTCTTTCGTTTTTTTCTTCTTTTCTTTCACCTCCATTATTTATCTACACACACACACACACACACACACACACACACACACACACACACCTCAGCCAATATTTACCCACACAACCTTACACATGTATACCTGTGCACCAAGCAATTTATAGCCAGTCCACCTGTCTATATGCAGCACCTTGTTATCGATTATGCATGGAAAGACAACTAAGAGAACAGTGAGTGTGCTGGGTGTAGCTGAATGGGTTTATGGGTGAGTGGGTGCTGGATGTAAGAGGTAATGGGTGTGTAGATACGGAGGTGATGAATAGGTGAAGAGGTGAAATGGACAGGACAGGTAGGTGTGTAGCGAGCGTAAAGGTCAGTGGGTAAAAGGTGAGTGGACTGACAGTGGGTGAGTGGTAAGGTAAAGTAAGGGAAGGTAAGGTAAAGTAAGGGAAGGGAAGGGAAGGAAATTTGAGGTGAAGTAAGGTAAGGTAGGGTAAGGTAAGTTAAGGTTAGGTAAGGTAAGGTGAGGTGAGGTGAGGTAAGGTAAGGTAAGATAAGGTAGGGTAAGGTAAGGTAAGGTAAGGTAAGGTAAGGTAAGGTAAGGTAAGGTAAGGTAAGATAAGGAAAGGAAAGGTAAGGTAAGGTAAGGTAAGGTACGGCAAGGTAAAGTAAGGTATGGTAAGGTAAGGTAAGGTAAGGTAAGGTAAGGTAAGGTAAGGTAAGGTAAGGTAAGGTAAGGTAAGGCAAGGTAAGGTAAGGTAAGGTAAGGTAAGGTAAGGTAAGGTAAGGTAAGGTAAGGTAAGGCAAGGTAAGGTAAGGTAAGGTAAGGTGAGGTAAGGCAAGGTAAGGCAAGGTAAGGTAAGGTAAGGTAAGGTAAGGTAAGGTAAGGTAAGGTGAGGTGAGGTGAGGAAAGGCAAGGTAAGTTAAGGTAAGGTAAGGTAAGGTAAGGTAAGGTAAGGTAAGGCAAGGTAAGGCAAGGTAAGGTAAGGTAGGGTAAGGTGAGGTAAGCTAAAGTAAGGTAAGGTAAGGTAGGGTGAGGCAAGGAAAGGTAGGTGGTATGTTAGTGGGTGGCGAGTGGAATGTAATCAGAGGTAGTGTTGTGTAAGTGGTTAGGTGGTATGAGTTGATCCCTGTGTGTGTCTGTGCGTGTGTGTGCGTGTAGAGAGAGAGAAAAGGAGCAGAGATGGATGTGGTACGAAGCGACAAAGCGGTGAGTGGGAGTGGGGTGGGTGGTGGGTGGGCGGGGAAAGTGAGTGATGCATGTGTGTGGGGGGGGGGGGGAGGGTAGGTGGGCGGAAAAGGCTTGTGGAGGTGACTAATGGGCGAGTGGGAGGTGTTGAGTGTGTGTGAGTGGCTGTGCTTGAGTGAAGGGAAGTATGGGGGAAAGGAGACGAGAGGGGAAGGGTTGAGGAAGGGGAAGAAATCATTGTGGAGGTGATGGTGAGGGATGGAGAGAGAGGGAAAGAGATGGAAGGAAGATGAGGAAGGATGAGGAAAGAAAAAAGAGGAAGAGAAGGAGAGGAAGGGAAGATGAAGGGAAAGAGAAGGAGAGGAAAGATAAGGAGGAAAGGAGAGGGAGGGAAGGGGAGGATTTGAAAGAGAAAGGGAAGGAGAGGGGAAGATGAGTAAGGGAAGGAGAGGGAGGGGAAAGAGAGGAAGGGAGAGAGAGGAAGGGCAGGAGTGGGAGGGAAAAGAGAGGAAGGGAAGGAGAGAAAGAGGAGAAGAGGAAGGGAAAATGAGAAGGGGAGGAAAGGAAGGGTAGGAGAGGAAGGGAAAGAGAGGGAGGGGAAAAATAGGAAGGAAAGGGGAGAAAGGGAAAAAGAGGAAGGGAGAGAGAGGAAGGGAAGTCAGAAGCAGGAGGAAAGATTTTAGGGACTAGCAATACAAGACGGAGGCCTCTTTATCTGTACGGACCAAAAAAATAATAAAGCACAAAAAAGGAAGCATAAAAGGGAAAAATGGGAAAAGAAAGAAAGGGAGGAAAAGGAAAAGGAGAAAAGATTAATATAGATAGTTCAACAATTATTATCAAAATGGAAAAAAAATTATGATTGATACCTAACGTCCTCAGATAACCTAATTTGCATATATAAGTAGGAGAAGGGGTACATTAGGAAGCCCTTCATATAATTCATTTAAGTGGTCCCAGAAGACTAAAAAGCGAGAAGGAACAGGAGAAAACGAGGGAATGACAAGGAAATTGGAAAGAGAAAGGAACAATTAGAACCGAATAAAAACAGAGAAAAAGCAGTAAGTCAAAAAGTAAAGGAATAGCAAGGAAAAAAATGACAAAACGAGGAAATAAAATTGATAGAAACCAAAAAAAAATAAAAGTTAAAAAAAGCAGTACATCAAAAGGTAAAAAAACAGCGAGGGAAAAAATGACAAAACAAGAGGAAATAAAATAGGAGCCAGAAACAGTTAGACCAAAAAAAGATACAGAAAAAAAACAGAAAGCGAAGAGGTAAAGAAATGGAGTCTGGGAAGATGAGTATTTAAAGAAAAGGGAAAATGGGAGACATAGAACAACAGAGGACAAAAATGCAAAAAAAAAAGGGAAGGTAGGAAGAAGGGAGAATGAGAACCTATAAAAAGGGGGCATTGAGGCAACAGGAAATAGGAGGAAGCAAAGTGAGACAAAACAAAAGAAAAGAAAAGAAATAAAAAAGGAGGAAGAGCAACAGCAAATACAAAAGGAAAAGAAGGAAGGAGGGAGAATGAGAATCTAAGAAAAGGGAGCATTTTAGGAACAGGAGAGAGGAAGAAGCAAAAGAGACAAGACAGAACTAAATAAAGAAAACACAACATAGAAGATAAGAACGTAAGGAGTCTGCAAGAGGCCGGTTGGCCTATACAAGGCAGCTCCTGAAAAGCAATACAGGATAAAAGAATCAAAGGAGAGAAAAAAGAAGAGCAAAAGGAGACTCTAAGAAAAAATAGGGAAGGAAGGCAACAGGAAACAAAGAGAAACAAGACATAAAGAAAGAAATTAAAAAAAAAGGAAGATAAAGCCATACAGGATAAAAGAATCAAAGGAGAAAAGAAAGAAGAGCAAAAGGAGAATCTAAGAAAAAAATAGGGAATGAGGGCAACAGGAAACAAAGAGAGAGAGACAACACAGAAGTAAAAGAAGTCGAGGAAAGTAAAAGAATTCGAGGCGAAGAGATACCAAGAAGGGAGCAAAGGGAGGCGGGGCGGGTAGGCGAAGACAAAAGGAGAGAGAGGAGGCGGCAGATAGGAACAAAAGAGGGTGTGATGCAGATAAATAAAGATGAATAAAGAGGATAAAAAGAGTAAAGGGGACGAGAGGGGAAGGGGAAGGGGTGAGGAAGAGGATGGGGAAGAGGAAGGACTAGGCACATCTTCAATAAAGGATCGAAGAGGAAGACCAAAAAGAGGAGGAGGAGAAGGAGGAGGAGGAAAAAGAGAGAAGGATGATTAAAACAGGATGAAATATAGATAGAGGGCATAAGAAGGAGAGAAGAGAGAACAAGGAAGAAATCAAAATAAGTAGGAGGAGGAAGAATGAAGAAGAGGAGAGAAAGAAGACATGAAAAGAAGGTGGATAAAAAGGAATGGAGAAAAAGCAAGACGAAAGGGATTAGACGAGGGAAAAGAAGGATTAAAAAAAAAAACGGTATACTTTGAGTGAGGTGTTTAGGAAGAAAAGAAGCAAAAATAAAAAAAATAAAAAAAACAATGGCAAAGAGGATGGTAAGGGAAGCAAATACGAGGGAAGAGAAGGTGTGAAGAAAAATGGAGAGATTCATATTTATAAAAGCACTGAGAAAGAAAAGAAAAGGAAGGAATAATAAGCAAAAAGGTGGATAAAGAGAGCAAAGAAAAAGTAGGAGATTGGCATAACGAGAAAAGGGAAGGGAAGAAGGAAAGAGAAAGGGAAGAGTAACATATAAAGAAGAAAAAATGAAAAACAAATAAGTGAATGAAACAAAAAATGAGCTAAAGGGGGAAGAAAAGAAAGACAAGAGGTAAAGACGAAGAAGGAAGAGGAGAGGGTGAAGGATGGAAAAAGAGTGCATAAAGGCGAAGGAAAGGAATATTAACAACCACGATGAAGAAAACGAAATCACGAAAACAGAGATAAAGTAAAAAAGATAACGAGAATGCAGAA
>NC_066541.1:8606135-8728635 GCF_024679095.1 Eriocheir sinensis | reverse complement strand
TGTATCGCGTGTGTTTCTGTATTTATTTTAGAAAGAGACAGAAAGATAGGTAGATAGATATAGAGATAGCACGATGGATAAATACAAATATATAGAGATACGTAGATAGATAGATAGATAGATAGATAGATAGATAGATAGATAGATAGATGGATGGATAAATAGATGTATATAGATAAGTTGATAGATAAACAGATGGACAAATACATACATACATACATACATTCACAGACAGAAAAAATATACACACTGATTAACTGAACACTGTAATACATTAAAACAAACGCTATTTATCTCCATCGCTCTTAGATCCAGACTCAGGAAATGGCTTCAGGATAATCAAGCACTTTGCCTCATCAAGCTATAGAATATTAATCCGCCACTCGCACGGCGCTTCCCAGGATAAGAGTCAGGCGTGCCAACCCTTCCGCGTAAGGCACAAGGAAGGGAGCATTACCGGGGCCCTGCAGTGAACGCCTTCCAAATCTAAGGTATTATGAATGTAGTGGAAATACTGAACAATTCTAATACTCTGAACGTAGTGGAAAAATAACAGTTGTACGATATTACGAACTTCGTGAAAATACTGAACAATTCTACAATATTCTGATTATGGTGAAAAAATAACAATTGTACGATATTATGAACTTCGTGGAAATACTGAACAATTCTAATACTCTGAACGTGGTGGAAAAATAACAGTTGTACGATATTACGAACTTCGTGAAAATACTGAATACAATATTCTGATGATATTATGAACTTCGTGGAAATACTGAACAATTCTAATACTCTGAACGTGGTGGAAAAATAACAGTTGTACGATATTACGAACTTCGTGAAAATACTGAACAATTCTACAATATTCTGATTATGGTGAAAAAATAACAATTGTACGATATTATGAACTTCGTGGAAATACTGAACAATTCTAATACTCTGAACGTGGTGGAAAAATAACAGTTGTAAAATATTATGAACTTCGTGGAAATACTGAACAATTCTAATACTCTGAACGTGGTGGAAAAATAATAATACTCTGAACGTGGTGGAAAAATAACAGTTGTACGATATTATGAACTTCGTGGAAATACTGAACAATTTTAATACTCTGAACGTGGTGGAAAAATAACAGTTGTACGATATTATGAACTTCGTGGAAATACTGAACAATTCTACAATATTCTGATTATGGTGGAAACAATGAGCAATTTTACAATATTCTGAACGTGCTGGAAATACTTAACAACTCTACAGTATTCTGAACGTGGTGGAAATACTGAAAACTTCTATGATATTATGAGCATGGTGAAAATACGGAACAAAAGATCAGATGAAATGGTCGAACTGGAATTGCCTTTGCTACAGCGGCTATCATTGTTCTCTACGACTTCATTTCCCTGTTCACGTTGCAGTGGTGGTATTTCTGGTTCCCTTTGTTTTGTTTTCCTGATTTTCAAGCTTTCATTTCATCTTTGTTTTCACTTATAAGCTTTCGTTTCATGTGTATGCTCTACTGTAAGCCTTCATTTCACTTGTCTGTCTTTAATAAGCTTTTCTTTCATCTGTCTATCCTTTTATAAGCTTCTTTCATTTATCTGTTCTTTAATCAGCTTTCCTTTCATCAACGTTTTCTTTTATAAGCCTCATTTCCTCTGTTATTTGTATTACCTTTCCTTTAGTCTACGTGTTCTTTTATAAGCTTTCCCTTCAGCTGTCTGTTATTTTATATGCTCTTTTATCTATTTAAATGAGCTTTCCCTCGTTTATATATTATTACAAGCTTTTTCTCTCATCTGTCATTGTTTAACTTTCGTTTCATGTTCTTTTATAAGCTTTCATTAAACCCGTGTGCTCTTTATTCCTGTCCTTTAGGAATATCTGCAACACAACGATTAATCTTTTCCGCGTAGAATTATCACCATGATCACGCGCACAAAACACCGCGGCCATCATTCAGCCGTTGGTTCTTAACATGGAATTATCTTCGGCGAGCGCAGCCCATTCTTTTATTTCACGCCGGCAATGCACTCGTTCTCCATTACTAATTTCACGGCTTTTAACATTAATAATCCAATTCTCACTTTGGATTACCATTTATATGACTGATAAAAGCCGAAGAATTTCCTCAGCGTCATATATATATATATTTTTTTTTCCGTCGTCTGCAACACTCCAACACTGACGCCTTGCTTAATTCATGCTGCACCGAACGCGAGGCTTTTTGTCATTGTCGGGTATTCGTGGTTGATTTATGGATATTATTTATTTTTATTTTTACGTCCGTGTGACAAACTTCCTGAAACGAACAATTGATTTGGTTATTCTATCATGGCTGCTTCGTGTTACTGTTTTGCCTCTTCCAACAATGTTCATGGTGGTGGAAGGGAGAGAGAGAGACAGAAAGGGAGAGAGACAGAGAGACAGAAAGGGAGAGACAGAGAGACAGAAAGGGAGAGACAGAGAGACAGAAAGGGAGAAACAGAGAGACAGAAAGGGAGAGAGACAGAAAGGGAGAAACAGAGAGACAGAAAGGGAGAGAGACAGACAGAGACAGAAAGGGAGAGACCGAGAGACAGAAAGGGAGAGAGACAGACGGAGACAGAAAGGGAGAGACAGAGAGACAGAGAGGGAGAGAGACAGACAGAGACAGAAAGGGAGAGACAGAGAGACAGACAGAGAGACAGAAAGGGAGAGACAGAGAGACAGCAAGGGAGAGAGATAGACAGAGACAGAAAGGGAGGGACAGAGACAGAGAGGGACAAAGACAGATAGAAAGACAGAGGCAGAGACAGAGAGAGTTAGAGAGACAGGAATAGAGAAATAGCGAGAGAAAGGGAGACGCAACAGAGTGAGTTACAAAAAAAAAATACAAAATCTATTATATTCCTCTCTCTCTCTCACACACACACACACACACACACACACAACCCACTACATCATTTTTTATTATACACAGTTACTGCAGTGAAAGCTGAAACTACGTACGTGTGTGTGTGTGTGTGTGTGTGTGTGTGTATCTGGAAATGGGTTGGATAAAAGTACCAGCAATAAAAACCCATAAAACCAACAAGCAAAAGCGAGAAAAAAAATAATAACAAAATAAAACAACAAAATAAAAATAAACGGAACGGAAAACGTGAACTACACCAAAAAAATAAATAAACAAGAAAACGAAGACAAAAAAACAAAAAATAACAGGTAGCAGTAGGTCAGACATAGACGGATAGACGGAGAGGTAGTTAGATAGACAGACAGACAGACAGGATGAAAGACAGTTCAATTTATTTCTTCTAATTCTTCTAGCTTTGCAGCCTGATCATCACCATTAATAGACGATGGTTCAGTGACAGGCAATCAACGAGAGAGAGAGAGAGAGAGAGAGAGAGAGAGAGAGAGAGAGAGAGAGAGAGAGAGAGAGAGAGAGAGAGAGAGAGAGAGAGAGAGAGAGAAGAGAAGAGAAGAGAAGAGAAGAGAAGAGAAGAGAAGAGAAGAGAAGAGAAGAGAAGAGAAGAGGAGAGAGGAGAAGAGGAGAGAAGAGGAGAGGAGAGGAGAGGAGTTAAGAGGAAAGGAGAAAAGAGAGAAAAAGAGAAAAAAAAGAGAAAAGAGGAAAAGAGAAGAGAAGAGAAGAGAGAGAGAGAGAGAGAGAGAGAGAGAGAGAGAGAGAGAGAGAGAGAGAGAGAGAGAGAGAGAGAGAGACCGGGACACTGCTAGATAGAGTAAAATATTTATAGTTATCGATGTGTGTATCAATGTATGTAGGTCCGTGTGCGTATGTATTTATGTATGTATGTATGTATGCGTGTATGCTTGTATGTGTGTGTGTGCGTGTGTGCACGTAAACGTGTGCACCTGTTAGGCCGTGACGTCATGACATTATACAGTGCCAAGCGACCACACGTGATGCACTAAGCTGCCACGTACACACACACACACACACACACACACACACACACACACACACACACAAAGGCTTACATAAATCTTTCCTTCTCTCTCTCTCAAAAAATCTCTGTTGGCGTCTTAATGTCTTAACTCATTACGACCGAGTGAGCAAGAGAGAGAGAGAGAGAGAGAGAGAGAGAGAGAGAGAGAGAGAGAGAGAGAGAGAGAGAGAGAGAGAGAGAGAGAGAGAGAGAGAGAGAGAGAGAGAGAGAGAGAGAGAGAGAGAGAGAGAGAGAGAGAGAGATACTACGTTCTAAATATAAAAACAATCGAGAATTAAAAAAAAAGTAAAAGATAAAAGAATGAATGAGGACAACGAGAATAGAAAGGAAAAAGAAAAACAACAAACAAGCAAAAACAGAGATACACATGCAAGTAAATCAGACTGTAAAAAGGAGAAAAAGAAACAAGCAACAACCAATAACTGACCGAAGCAACGAAACAAAAATAAAAGATAATGTAAAAAAATGGTTAAAAGAAAGACAGAATGAAAGAAAAACTGAAAATGTGAAAATAAATAGTATAAACAAGACGTAGCAATGAGACATAAAAGATAATAAGACAGGAAGAAGAAACGAAGAGGAGTTTTCAGTAAAGAAGAAAAAGAAGAAGAGAAGAAATATAAGAGTACCGAATATTGAAGAAGAAAAAGGAAGAAAAAAAGAATGCAACAACCAGAAACACGCAAAAAGAAGAAAAAGAAGTAAAATGAATGCGAGAACCCAATAAAGAATACAAACAAAAGACAAAAGAAGAAAAAGAAGAAATATAAGAGTACCGAATAATGAAGAAGAAAAAGGAAGAAAAAAAGAATGTAACTACCAGAAACACGTAAGAAGAAGAAAAAGAAGAAAAATGAATGCGAGAACCAAATAAAGAATACAAACAAAAGACAAAAGAAGAAAAAGAAGAAATATAAGAGTACAGAATAATGAAAAAGAAAAAGGAAGAAAAAAAGAATGCAACTACCAGAAACACGCAAAAAGAAGAAAAAGAAGTAAAATGAATGCGAGTACCAAACAGAGAAGACAAACAAAAGACAAAAGAAGAAAAAGAAGAAATATAACAATACCGAATAATGAAGAAGAAAAAAGAGAAATGAAGATGAATGAGACTAACAGAGAGACGAGAAAATAAAGAACAAAAAAAGAATGCAAGAATTAAAATAAAGAAGCAAAAAAACAAATAAAAAGAAGACGAAAGGAGAAATATAATAGTACCGAGAAACAAAGAAGAAAAAAAGAGAGAAAAAGAATATGACAGACAGAGGCAGAGAGGCAAAAAGAAAAAAAGAAAGAAGTAAAAAAAAGCGAGTACCAAACAGAGAAGCAAAAAGAAATAAAAAGAAGACGAAAGAAGAAACAGAAAAAAAAAAGTAATGCCTCAAACTCACATTTTGTCCCGAGGTTTGTTCGTCTTAGTAGAAAAAAGTCTTGCAAGAAATACATCAAGAGGGAGAGCGAGAGCGAGAGAGAGAGAGAGAGAGAGAGAGAGAGAGAGAGAGAGAGAGAGAGAGAGAGAGAGAGAGAGAGAGAGAGAGAGAGAGAGAGAGAGAGAGAGAGAGAGAGAGAGAGAGAGAGAGAGAGAGAGAACAAAGGGGGGGGAGGAAAAATGAGAGGTAAGGGAGGAATAAAACAAATGATGAAAAGGCGGGAAGGGAAGGGAAAGCAAAAAAAAAACTGGGTAATGAGACCACATGAAAAATGAGCTTAAGAACACACAAATACACGAGGCGATCGATGGCAACACACACACACACACACACACACACACACACACACACACACACACACACACACACACATATGAGGAGCCTCCATTAATATTGCGGAAGACAGAATCGAACTTGAGACTTTGACTTAGCAAGATACAGCTCAAGAAGGGGGTAGGAGGAGGAAGAGGAGGAGGAGGAAGAGGAGGAGGAGGAGGAGGAGGAGGAAGGGGGTCGGAGGGGACGGACAGCGAAACAATGGAGCTGAAGGAGGAGGAGGAGGAGGAGGAGGAGGAGGAGGAAAAGAAAAGAGGACCGAAATGAGGAAGACGATTAAGAGGAGCTGGGGAAGAACGAAGAGGATGAGGACGAAGATGAGGAGGAGGAGGAGGAGGAGGAGGAGGAGGAGGAGGAGGAGGAGGAAGACGGCCTTGAAGACAACGACGATAACAACAAAGGAGACAAGTACAAAGAAGTGAAGGAAGAGAAAATGAAGGTAGGAAAGAAAGGGTTGATGATGGAGGAGAGAGAGAGAGAGAGAGAGAGAGAGAGAGAGAGAGAGAGAGAGAGAGAGAGAGAGAGAGAGAGAGAGAGAGAAGGAAGGAGAGAGAGGGAGAGAAGAAAAAAATGAATGGAAGTAGGGGAGAATGAAAAGGAAGGTAAATTAAAAAGGGATGAAGAATAGCAAAACAGTAGGAGAGGGATAGACGTGATGAAGGAGGGAAGTGAGAAAGAGAAATATAGAAAGAGGGAAAGAGAAAAAAAACAGAAAAGAATAGAGTAGAAACAGAAAATGGAAGAATAAAAGGGAAGATGAGAAATGAGAAAAAAAACAAGGAAATAAATGATAAGAAAAGAAAGGAAAATAAGGAAGCGAAGAAGGGAACAGGAAGGAGGGCGAGTAAAGAGGAAAAGCAGGAGGAAGAAGATAAGTAAGGAAGTCAAGAGGAAGAGGAGGAGGAGGAGGAGGCAAGAAGTTAAGACGAAAAAGTAGTAAGAGGAAAACCAGGTAAGAGGGGAGGAGAGGAAGGTCGATGAAGGGGAGAATGCAGCAAAGAAGGAAGAAAGGAGGGAGAGGGAAGGAGATGAGAGGAGAGGTTGAAGTTGGAAGCGAAAGAGTGAGGTAAAGAGAGAAGAGAAGTAAGAGAAGTAGGAAGGAGGAAGGTCAAGAGAAAAGGAGATAAAAAGGAAAGAAGGAAAAGAAAGACGACAAAAAAAGGAGAAATGAAAAATGAGGAAAAAATAACGAAGATGAGGAAGAGGGGAGGAATACAAGAAGGGCGTAGAAGATAGGGAAGAAAGGAAAGAAGGGAAAAAAAGAAGGGAGATGATGAAGTTGGATTAAGAAAGAAGTGAGGAATGTGGAAGCAAGATGGTGAGGAAGGGAAAGAAGAGGTGAGGAATAAAAGAAAGACGAAGAATATGAGGAAAAAGAAAAAGAAGAAGGAAATGAAAGAAGGCAGGCGAAAAAGTGAGGTAAGGAGAGCAGTGAATATGAGGATAGAAGGTTACGAAGGGAAAGAGGATGTGTGAAATTAAAGAAGGGAATGGGAGATAAGGAAAAAAAAGGAAAAAAAAGAAGAAAAAAAACAGAGACGAAAAAGTGAGATGAGGAGTGAAGAATGAGGAAGGAAGATGACAAAGTGAAAGAGGAAATAAAGAACAAGAAAGAGCGTAGAAGATAAAGAGAAAAAAGGGAAAGAACGAAAATAAAGAAGAAGGGAGATGAAAAAAAACGAGGTCAGGAGAAGAAGTGAAGAATGAGGATGGAAGGAAGAAGGTGAGGAGGGTAAGAGGATGTGAAGAATGAAAGAAGGGTGCAATAGATAAGGGGGGAAAGGAAGAGGCAATGAAGAGAAGTGAAAAATGACATGAGAATGGAAGGAGGTGAAGGATGGGGTGGTGAGACAAGAGATAAGGAGAGGAGAAAATAGTGAGAAGGAACGAGGGAGGAAGGAAGAGAGAGAGAGAGAGAGAGAGAGAGAGAGAGAGAGAGAGAGAGAGAGAGAGAGAGAGAGAGAGAGAGAGAGAGAGAGAGAGAGAGAGAGAGAGAGAGAGAGAGAGAGAGAGAGAGAGAGAGAGAGAGAGAGAGAGAGAGAGAGAGAGAGAGAGAAAAAAGGTAAGGAAAAGAAGGAGATAAAGAGAGAGTGGGTACAGAGAAAGACGAGATTACGAAAGAGAAATAAAGGAAGAGATGCATAGAGGATATAAGAAAAAGGAGATAAAAAGGGAGAGGAATACATGAAGAAGAAAAGAAAGAGAGAAGAGAGAGAGAGAGAGAAAGCACTTAAGAGAGTGGAGAAGAACGGAAGTAAGGAAAGAGGGATATTAAAAGGAAGAAACAGAGGAAAGGAGGAAGAATATATGATACGAAACAGAGAAAACGAGAAGAAAATAAAAATGAGAGAGAAGTAAACAAGGAGAGAATATGGGAGGGACCAGGGAGAAAAAGAAAAAAAGAATACAAAGAAGGAATAAGAGAGAGAGAGAGAGAGAGAGAGAGAGAGAGAGAGAGAGAGAGAGAGAGAGAGAGAGAGAGAGAGAGAGAGAGAGAGAGAGAGAGAGAGAGAGAGAGAGAGAGAGAGAGAGAGAGAGAGAGAGAGAGAGAGAGAGAGAGAGAGAGAAAACAAACCAGTAAAGAAGGAAGAATAGTGGGGAGACAAAAGAGAAGGTAAATGGAAGGAGAAAGGAGGAGAAAAAAATAGAGAAGGGGGAATAAGGAAGAAGGAAAACAAGCTCATACAGAAGAAGAGTAAAGACGTGAGAGAGAAGGAAAAGAAAAGAGAGAGAGGAAGGAAGGAGGAGGAAAGACAAGCGCGCGGGTGGGAAAGGAGAAAAAGTTGAGAGAAGAGAAAGAGAGAAAGGAAAGGAAAAACAAAGAAGGGGGAATAAGCAAGAAGGAAAATAAACATATAAAGAAGAGGAGGAGACGCTAAAGAGAAGGAGAAAGAGGAAGAACGAAGGAGAAGGAAACAGCGAAAGAGAGACGAAAGAGAGGGAAGGGAAAGGAGAGAAAGAGAAAGAACGAAGGAGAAGGAAACAGCGAAAGAGAGACGAAAGAGAGGGAAGGGAAAGGAGAGAAAGAGGAAGAACGAAGGAGGAGTAAACAGCGAAAGAGAGACGAAAGAGAGGGAAGGGAAAGGAGAGAAAGAGAAAGAACGAAGGAGAAGGAAACAGCGAAAGAGAGACGAAAGAGAGGGAAGGGAAAGGAGAGAAAGAGAAAGAACGAAGGAGAAGGAAACAGCGAAAGAGACGAAAGAGAGGGAAGGGAAAGGAGAGAAAGAGAAAGAACGATGGAGAAGGAAAGAGAGAGAGAGAGAGAGAGAGAGAAGAGAGAGAGAGAGAGAGAGAGAGAGAGAGAGAGAGAGAGAGAGAGAGAGAGAGAGAGAGAGAGAGAGAGAGAGAGAGAGAGAGAGAGAGAGAGAGAGAGAGAGAGAGAGAGAGAGAGAGAGAGAGAGAGAGAGAGAGAGAGAGAGAGAGAGAAAGAACGAAGGAGAAGGAAACAAAAAGAGAAAGAGACGAAAGAGAGGGAAGGGAAAGGAGAGAAAGAGAAAGAACGAAGGAGAAGGAAACAGCGGGAGACGAAAGAGAGGGAAGGGAAAGGAGAGAAAGAGGAAGAACGAAGGAGGAGCAGGAACGACAGGCACGCGGGTGTGAGAAAGAGGAGAAAGGAGAGAGGCGAGAAAAATCCCATTTATCAAGAGGTTTACAATAGGAATAAACGAACTCTGGTCAGTCGATGAATCAAGAGTCCAATCCGCCTGACACTCCTCTTGACGCTCCTCTTGGGGACGTTTTGGCTCCTCTTCTAAAGGTTTCGATTCTTCTCTAAATATTTGTTCTCCTCTTGGAAATACTTCGGCTCTTTATGAGACGTTCTGGGTCCTCTTTAAACGTTTTGAGTCCTCTTGAAACGCTTAAGGTCCTCTTTATACGTTTTGGGTTCCCTTAAACGTTTTGGGTCCTCTTTAAACGTTTTGGGTCCTTTTTAAACTTTTTGGGTCCTCTTTAAACGTTTTGGGTCTATTTTAAACGTTTTGGGTCCTCTTGAAACGTTTTGGCTCCTCTTGAAAGGTTTTGGGTCCATTTTAAACGTTCTGGGTCCTCTTTAAAGATTCTGGGTCCTCTTTAAACGTTTTGGGTCCTCTTGAAACGTTTTGGCTCCTCTTGAAAGGTTTTGGGTCCTTTTTAAACGTTCTGGGTCCTTTTTAAACGTTCTGGGTCCTCTTTAAACGTTCTGGGTCCTCTTTAAACGTTTTGGGTCGTCTTGAAAGGTTTTGGCTTCTCTTGAAAAGTTTTGGGTCCTCTTTAAACGTTTTGGGTCCTCTTTTAACGTTTTGGCTCCTCTAAAAATGTTTTGGGTCTTTTTTAAACGTTTTGGGTCCTCTTTAAAAGTTTTGGGTCCCCTTTAAAACGTTTTGGGTCCTCTTTAAACGTTTTGGGTCCTCTGTTGAACGTTTTGAGTCCCCTTTAAACGTTCAGGGTCCTCTTGAAACGTTTTGGGTTCCCATTAAACGTTTTGGGTACTCTGTTGAACGTTTTGAGTCCCCCTTAAACGTTCTGGGTCCTCTTGAAACGTTCTGGGTCCTCTTGAAACGTTTTGGGTCCCCTTTAAACGTTTTGGGTACTCTGTTGAACGTTTTGAGTCCCCCTTAAACGTTCTGGGTCCTCTTGAAACGTTTTGGGTCCTCTTGGAAATTCTTCGGAGCCTCTTGAAATGTTTTGGGTCCTCTTGAAACGTCTTGAGAACCCCTTTCCCTCGCCTCTTGCAATACTGTCCTATAGTCAACATTCTCTCCTCCTCCTCCTCCTCCTCCTCCTCCTCCTCCTCCTCCTCCTCCTCCTCCTCCTCGTAAATACAACTTCCAATCTGTTTACACATGCTGACCATCGTCATCGCCCTCCTCCTCCTCCTCCTCCTCTTCCTCCTCCTCCTCCTCCTCTCCTCTTCCTCCTCCTCCTCCTCCTCCTCTTATGTATTCCCACCCCTTGTCCTCTTACGGTCGCCGTCCCCTCATTTCCCTTTTTTTCCTTCCTTACCTCTTTTCCTTCCTCTCCTCTTCCTCCTCCTCCTCCTCCTCCTAAATACTTCCCGCCTGCAGCTTGTTTACACCTGGCGGACACATCACCACCAGCACCCCCACCACCACCACCATCATCACCACCACTACCACCACTACCACCACCACCAATACAAGCGATCAACACAAATGCTGATATGACATCCTTGCCCCACCACCACCACCACCACCACCATCACCACCACCACCACCATCACCACCACCACCACCACATCACAGTAAAACAATCAATGCTGTCAACACTGCCTGCTACACCCTCGCTCCCCTTTGCCTCTCTCCCCCCTCCTCACCTCCACCCACCCCACACAGTTTACAACACCCCTTCCTCCATTTCCCTACTTCCTCCTACTCCTCCAATCCACTTCCTCTTACTTCTTCCTTCTTCCACTTCACATTCCACCTTTTTTTATTGCTAGAACACTCTCCTCCTTCTCTTCCTCCTCCTCTTCATTCCTCCTCCTCCTCTTACTACTCCTACTCAAATCCTGTTCCTCTTTTTTTTCCTATTTTATTTTCCTATCTCCTCTCTTCCTCTTCCTTCTTCCTCCTATTCATATTCTGTTTCTTTTCTCCTTTTATTCCTTCCTCCTCTTCCTCCTCCTCCTCCTTGCATTCTCTAGAAAGGCGAAGGTTCGTGGAGATATGATCGAGTTTTATAAATGGGTGATGGGCTTTAATAAGGGGGATATTCATAAGGTTCTGTTGGTAAGAGAACCGGGTAAGACATGTAGTAATGGGTTTAAACTGGATAAATTCAGATTCAACAGGGGCATAGGCAAAAATTGGTTTACGAACAGAGTGGTGGATGAGTGGAATAGGTGAGCAGTCATGTGGTGAGTGCCAATACAATTGTCACATTCAAAAATAGATTAAATAAATTCATGGACAGCGATATTAGGTGGGGTTAGATTCACGGGAGCTTAAGTTCAAAGGAGCTTTCTTATACAGACCTGCCGGCCTCTTGCAGACTCCTACGTTCTTATGTTCTTATGTTCTTACTCAAATCCTGTTCCTGTTCTTCTTCCTCCCACTTCCTCCTTCTCTCCCTCCCTCCTCCTACGCATATCCTGTTCCTCTTCTTCTTCCTGTTACTTCGTTCATCCTCCTCTTCACATTCCTTCTTTTTTACCAGTTCGTTCTTTGTATTTTATTTTATTTGGACTTCTTTCTTTCTCCTTAAATTCTTTTACTGATTCATTCTCCTCCTCCCTAATCTATTCCTGTTTCTCTTCCTGTTAATTTTCATTCTTCCTTCTTTTGACATTTTCTTTCTCTTCGTCAGTACATCCTAATAATTCACCTTCTTAGTTTTGTTCCAGTTCTTGTTTTCTCTTCTTCCTTATTCCTTTTATTCTTTTTATTATCATTTTCTCTTATTCTCCCTTATTCTTCTCCCATATTCTTTCCATCTAGCTTTCCTTCTTCATTCTTTTACTTCATTCTCTTCTTGTATCTTCTTCTCTTTCTTATTATTATTTTTCTTATTTTTCTTCTTTTTTATTCCTTCCCTGTCCGTCAATACATCCTTCGTCTCTTACCTAATTATTTACCCTAGTTCCTTCTTCTGCATCTTATTCCTTTTCTTCTCTTCATATTCTTACAGCATCACTCATACATCTTCCTTTTCCCTTTTATTGCATGTTTTATCCTCCGATTACCCGAGTTATTTTTTCTTCTTTATCTCCGTCATCGTTGTCATTTGATTCCTGCTCCCCCTCCTCCTCCTCGTCATCATCATCATCATTTCGTCTTCCTTCTAAACACGAAATGACATCCAATCTTCCTCTTTCTTCTATCACTATCATTTCCTCTTCCGGTTCCTTTCTTCTATGGACAGTCTCCTCCTCCTCCTCCTCCTCCTAAAACTATAGTCATTCCTTAACATCATCCATATAATCTCCACCTCCTCCACCACCTCTGCCTCCTCCTCCTCCTCCTCCTCCTTTTCTTGGCCCAACACCCTTAGACACCCAATCTCCCTAACCTCCTCCTCTTCCTCCTCCTCCTCCTCCTCCTCCAATCCCGGTCCATTACGCTGCCCCGCCGGCCAATCATGAGCCCCCGTTTCTCGCCGCTAATATAAGGACGGTTTCTTGCTTCTTTGATTTGTCGCCCCCGCCCCGCCCCGCCCTTCCGCCCACCCTCCGTAAGACCCCGACTCCCCTGGCTCGCCACAGTATAATATTACCCGGGGCGGCGCGGTATTCTGACCCCTAAAGCGCGCCGGGTTTAAGGGTGAGTTTCGGTTGCGGTGGGTTTTGTATTATCTCCCGATTAAACGCGATTATCACCTTTAAGTTCAGGTGATTAAATCCTATAATTCTCAGGTGTGGGAATGAGGGGGGAGGGAGGGAGAGAGGAGGGAGGGGAAGAGAGAGAGAGAGAGAGAGAGAGAGAGAGAGAGAGAGAGAGAGAGAGAGAGAGAGAGAGAGAGAGAGAGAGAGAGAGAGAGAGAGAGAGAGAGAGAAAGGTAAACAAATTAAATGGCAAGAAGAGAAAAAAGGGAAAAATAGAAGGAAAGAGAACTAAAGTAAAAACGAAAATTAAAGGAAAGTGAAAGAAAAAGAAGAAGGACTAAAAGGAAGAATGAGAGTCGTAAACAAATTAAATCATTAGAGAAGAGAAAAAAGGAAAGACAGATAGAGGGAATGGAAGAAAGTAAAACGAAAATGTAAGAACAAAAGAGAAAAAGAAACATAAAAAAATAGGAAAAAGGAAAGAATTAACGAGAGAAAGGATGGAGGAAAGAAAGCATTGAAGAAAAAAAAAGAAAGATAGGCAAACAAAGACCGTAACAGCGAAAAAAAAATAGAAGGAAAGAAAGGAGGGAAAGAGGACAAAAAGAGAGGAAAGACGAAGCGGAAAAAGAAAAGAAAAATAAGCAGAATGAAAATAGAGAAAGAATGGAAGAAAGAATTAGAGCAGGAGAGGAGGAAAGAAGGAAGGAAAGGAAAACAAAGAGGCAGAGAGAGAGAGAGAGAGAGAGAGAGAGAGAGAGAGAGAGAGAGAGAGAGAGAGAGAGAGAGAGAGAGAGAGAGAGAGAGAGAGAGAGAGAGAGAGAGAGAGAGAGAGAGAGAGAGAGAGAGAGAGAGAGAGAGAGAGATAGAGAGAGAGAGAGAGAGAGAGAGAGAGAGAGAGAGAGAGAGAGAGAGAGAGAGAGAGAGAGAGAGAGAGAGAGAGAGAGAGAGAAGAGGAGAGGAGAGGAGAGGAGCAAGGAGTGAACAAGGAAACACTAATACCAGCAACAAACTTGAGAAAAACACAAAAGTTTGCGATAAAGGTTGGAAGGCAAGAAACAAAGGCTTAGAGAGAGAGAGAGAGAGAGAGAGAGAGAGAGAGAGAGAGAGAGAGAGAGAGAGAGAGAGAGAGAGAGAGAGAGAGAGAGAGAGAGAGAGAGAGAGAGAGAGAGAGAGAGAGAGAGAGAGAGAGAGAGAGAGAGAGAGAGAGAGAGAGACCCCCCAAAGTTTCGCATTTCAACCGCCGTTTCTGTCCTCTCTCTCAAAAGTAAAGGTCACTCGCCTCTTTCCCAAACATGTTCTGAACCTGTTTTGCTGCCTGGTTTAGTGCGGCCGGGGAGAGGGGAGAGGAAGGGGGAGGGAGGGGAGGAGGGAGGGGGAAGGGTCACCACCAAATCTCCCTCTTGCTCATGCTTAAAGGGAGGGGAGAAAAGAGGGAGACAACGAGGGAAAGGGGGGAGTTTAAGAGTTCCTCCTCCTCCCCCTCTTCCCCCGCCTCCTCTTCTTCCTCCTCCTCCTTCACGCCTTAATGGGGAGTAGGAGGGGTCGAAAAGGAGGGGAAAGAGGATAAGCAGGATGAGGGGAAGGGGAAGGAGAGGGAAGTGGAATAAGGAAGGGCAAGGGAAAGAAGAGGGGAGAGCGGGTGAGAAAAGGAAAGGTGAGGGGACTAGAGAGAGGGAAAAAGAAGGGAAAAAAGGACAAAGAATGAGGGAGAGTCATGGAAATGTTAGTATTGGGAGGAGGAGAAAAAGGAGGAGGAGGAGGAGGAGGAGGAGGAGGAGAGAGAAGAGAGTGATGACGATTTCATGAGGGAAAGAGAGGAAGGGAGGGAGAAAAGAGTAGAAAGGAGGGAGGAAAGAGGGAGAGGGAGGGAGAGTAAGGGAGAGACAAAAGAGGAGAGGAGAGAGGAGGGGGAATCAAAAAGGTGCGTCATGGAAGTGGAAAGGGAGGAAGGAAAAGAGGAAAGAGGAAAGAGGAAGAGGGAGAGAAGGAAAGAGGGAGAAGGAGGGTGAGGGAAAAGTCATGAGAGAATGAGTCATGGAGGTAAAAAGGAAAGGAAGAAGGGAGGAGGAGGAGGAGGGGGGAGAGAAATGGAGGTGAGAGAAATCATAGACTCATGAAGGTTGAAAGGAAGGGAGGGAAGAGGAGGGGAGGGAGGAGAGAAGCAAGAAGAGGGGGGAGAGGGGGGAGGAGGGGCAAGCCATGGAGCAGATGGGAAGGGAGGGAGGAGAAAGGAGAAAGTAGGAGGGAGGTAAACAGGGAGGATGGTAAGGGGAACGAAGGGAGGGAGAGGAGGTAGAAAGGGGAGGGGGAGAAGGGGAGAGGGGGTAAGGTCATGAAGAGGGGGGGGGGTCATGGGGGTTCGAAAGCCATTAACTATGCCACATGTTCATTAATAATAAACGATGATTAAGTACAGTTAATAAAGTTACTTCTGTGAGCCAAACTCTCACACTCCCCCCACTCTCTCTCTCTCTCTCTCTCATTAAAAGGTGTACGATATGATAATTACCTGTCCATTTAGGTGCTTATCGGTTTACCTGTCAATGTTTGTTTTTGGAGGTTTAAAAAATTGGATTATTATTTTAATTACGCACACGCACACGCACACACACACACACACACACACACACACACACACACACACACACACACATAAACTAATATATACACGCACAGAGCAAGACATGAATTTCGTATATAAGCCAAATAAAAGTGAAGGAATTTAAAACAGAAAAAAAAATGAATAAAATATACGAGGTAAAAAATACATATATACACACACAAAGAAAGTTATGTTAGATTATGAAACGTATGTCAGAGAGAGGATAGAATGACGAAACAATGTCGGAAATAACAAACGAGAAAAAATGTTAGATGAATATATGTTAAAGAATATGTACATACGAAATAAACTGTAAAGAGAATAGCAACAAATTAAAAAAAAATCTAAGTTAAAAACAATGAACAACGAGAAAATGAAATGAAACTATGAAAGAAAGGAAAAGAAAACAGGAAAAATAACACAGAGTAAAAAAATGAAAGAGCAGCAAAGATAGAAAGAGACAAGGACAGAAAGAAAAGATAACAATGCAAGAAAAAGAAAAGCAAGGAAGAAATAAGTGAAGGAAAAAATGGAAAAATAAAAAGAAATTAAAGACAAAAGAATGAAAGACAGAACAAAGGGAACTAGAAAAACAGTAGAAATATAAATAAGAATACAAATAAAAAATGAAAGAAATAAAACAAAAATATCAAAAGAAGACGAGAATATAAATAACCTTTCAAACAATACAAAAAGGAAAAAATAAAACACTCTAACAAACAAAAAACAAACAAACAAACAGACATACATACACAAACAAACAAACAAGCAAACAAACAAACACAAAACTAAATTAAAACACCACCTGGGAAGTAGTTTTGGGTCGTGGGAAGGAAGACAAGAAACCAATCGGCCTGAGAGAGAGAGAGAGAGAGAGAGAGAGAGAGAGAGAGAGAGAGAGAGAGAGAGAGAGAGAGAGAGAGAGAGAGAGAGAGAGAGAGAGAGAGAGAGAGAGAGAGAGAGAGAGAGAGAGAGAGAGAGAGAGAGAGAGAGAGAGAGAGAGAGAGAGAGAGAGAGAGAGAGAGAGAGAGAGAGAGAGAGAGAGAGAGAGAGAGAGAGAGAGAGAGAGAGAGAGAGAGAGAGAGAGAGAGAGAGTGTGTGTGTGTGTGTGTGTGTTACTCAGAAATACAGCCCACACACATTCTACGATCCAAGTTATGTGGTCTGTCTCTTCAATTCTAAAAATCAAGTGCGAGTAAATATATAAAGAAAAATAAGAAAGAAAGAAACAGAGAAAGAAAAATAGAAAAAAAGAAAAAAAGAAGTGAAAAAGAAACAAAGAAGAAAGAAAAAGAAATAAAGAAAGGGGGAAAGATAGAGATAGAAAGAAAGAAGAGAAAAAGAGAGAAAGAGAAAAAGAAACGAAGAAGAAAGAAAAGGAGAAAGATAGAAAGAGGAAGAAAAAAGGAAAGATAGAAAGATAAAAAGAAAGGAAGGAAGATAGAGAAAATTAAAAAAGTATTGAAAAGCACGCAGATAAACACACACACACACACACACACACACACACACACACACACACACACACACACACACACACACACACACACACACACACACACACGTGAAGACTGACGCACAAAGACAGACAAACACCAAAGAAAAAGAACCAGGCAAGGACAAGGACAAGGACAAGCGAACAAAGAGAGAGAGAGAGAGAGAGAGAGAGAGAGAGAGAGAGAGAGAGAGAGAGAGAGAGAGAGAGAGAGAGAGAGAGAGAGAGAGAGAGAGAGAGAGAGAGAGAGAGAGATCATGGTGATTACAGGTGTATGCGAACGTTTAGTGGCGAGGCAAAACTAATTAACCTGTCTATCACCCCAAACACCTGTGATTCGTGACTGAGACGCGTTACCTGGAGGAAAGGTGTACAGGTGTGTGTGTGTGTGTGTGTGTGTGTGTGTGTGTGTGTGTGTGTGTGTGTGTGTGTGTGTGTGTGTGTGTGTGTGTGTGTGTGTGTGTGTAAAAATAATCTAGCACTTGATATAAACTCTTGGCACTGGCGTCGTATATTCCAATAAGTGAAAAGGAATATGAGGAGGAGGAGGAATGCTGTGTTAATATTCCGAAAGGGTTTGAAAAGGAGTGGAAAGTCATGGAAGGAAAATGATAAGGAACGGCGCCATCCAAATGACTCATACGAGGAAAATGAATGTTGGGTTAAAAGGAATTGAGAAAAAGTGGAATGTAGACGAAGAAAGAGGAGGAAAAGGTAAATGACCGTGCAAAATTAGATGAGTCAAGGTACGTGTGTGTGTGTGTGTGTGTGTGTGTGTACAGGTGTGTGTTATCGACGGTTCTTCACTTATATTTCACCTTTATAGTAATTACGTCTAGAATTCAAGGTGATTTGGTAACTCTCTCTCTCTCTCTCATTTACTTTTTTTTTCCTTTTTCTCTAATTAGGAAGACACTGCTATCTTAGATCATACATTTTGTGAGGTCTGTATTTTTTGGTAATTATATGACATTTTCTCTCTCTCTCTCTTTATTTAAACATAAGCACATGTATATTATTTACATACCCAAAGGTGCACTGTCGTGTGCTGCCTATTCAAAGGGCAGAATAAAATCTATATAAAAAAATAACTACATAAACAATAGAAAATATATATACTATAAAAAAAATCTCTCTCTCTCTCTCTCTATCTATCTATCTATCTATCTATCTATCTCTTTCTATCTATCTATCTCTATCTCTATTTTTCTATCTTTGGTTTGTCTTTTTTTTTTTTTTCGATTTCCTACTTTATTTTTTTCTTTACTTTTTATTTCCTCTCCTCCACCCCTCATCCCCCCTCTCTCTCTCTCAAACACAGCCAATCACGTCCTTCCACGAGTAAACAGCCGTCCAATCAGAGCCCGCCGAGACTTCGCCCGGCCAGAAGGGAAAAAAAATAAACTATATAAAGAAATGAAACAGGAAAAGAAAAAGAATGATTAAAAGTATCGCTGAAAAAAAATCCAATTAAGTTTTTCTGAAGGGCAATTTTTTTTTCTTTTTTTTACTTTTTTTTCTTTTCTTTTCACTGCCTAAAACTGTTTCTCGTGTAATTTTTTTTTTTCTACTTTCGCTGTTTTTTTTTTATTTCACCGGGTTTTTTTCTTACATTTTTTTTCCTTCTTTTGACTTTGCGATTTATCTTTATTTTTTTCCCCGTTTACTTGCATTATTTTCTCTCATTTTCCTCCTTCTTTTCTGCAATTTCTGATGGTTTGTTTTTTTCTACTTTCGCTGTTTTTATTTTATTTTACTTCTTCGGTTTTTTTCTTACATTTTATTCCTTCTTTTGACTTTGTGATTTATATTTATTTTCTTCCCCGTTTACTTGCACCGTTTCCTCTCATTTTCTTCCTTCTTTTCTGTAATTTCTCTTTTCATTCCTGTTTTCTTTTTCTATTTTCCTCTCATTTTTTCTCTTCTTTTTCTTTCACTTTATTATCCTTCGCTATTTCTTCGCATTTACTTTCTCTATTTTCTATATTATTTTCTTTCTCCTTAATTTCTATAACTTTTTTCATTCTTTACATTATTTTTTTTTCACATTCCCTCCTTTTTGCTTTCTATTTTTTATTATTTATTTTCATTCACTTCTTCTACTTTCACAATATTTTTTCCCTACTCACTCTCCATACTTTACCTATTTTCTACTCTATTTTTTTTATTCATCTTATACTTTCCCTAATTTATTTCTTCTATTTTTCCTCTGTTTACTTGATCTATATTTCCTCTCTTTTGTGTATGAGTGACACGGCCAATAATACCATCACTAACCTGCCCCCTCTTCCTCCCCCTCTCCTCAACTCCCCACACCCCTCCCCATCTCTTCCTCATTCCCCCTCTCTCCCGATCCCCTTCTCCCCTGCTTTCCGCTCTCCCACCTCTACCCCACACCCCCTTTCCCCTACTCTCCCCTCTCTCATCTCTTCCCCACCCCTTCTCTTCCTTGTTCTTTCCTCCCCTCTCCCATCCCTTCCCCCTCCCACCCCTTTCTCCTCTGCTCCCTCCTCTCCTGCCCCATCCCCCATCCTTTCCCCACCTCCCCTTCTCCCCTCCTCTCTCCTCTCCCCTCTCCCTTCTCTTCCCCAAGCCCTCTCCCTATTCTCTTCCCTCTCTCTCCCATCTCGTCCCCACACCCCCTTTCCTCTACTCTCCCCTCTTACATCGCTTCCTCACCGCTCACTCCCCCTCTTCTGTCCTGGCCTTTCTCCCATCTCTTCCCCATCCCCCCCTTGTACCCTGCTCTATCCCCAGTCCCCTCTCCCATATATATATTCCCCTCCTCCTCCCCTCCACCCCCCAGGCAGATCCAATCAAAAACCACCACCTTTCACCAGAAGCAATAAAAATCTATCCCAGCAAAACGGAAAGAGACTGCCAATAATATTACACGTGTATGAATATTAGATACCTTGCCAACAAATATTCCACCGCCTCGTCCTCCTCCTCGTCCCCTTCCTCGCCCGCCCTCGTCCCCTTCCTCGCTAACCCTCGTCCTCCCCCTCTTCCCCTTCCACGTCCCTTTCCATGTCCTCTTCTCTTCCCCCTTTTCTGTTTCCTTTGCCCTACTTTATCCCTTTATCCCTTTTCCGTCCTTTCTCTTTACGTTCACTCCCTATTCACCCTTTCCTTCCTTCCTTCGGTCCCTTTTCGATATCCTTTTTTTTATTTGCTTCTTTTTACTTTTTTCTCACTTTTCTACTCGTTATCTATCTATCAACTATGCATGTGACTATACCTGCCTACCTATCTATCTATCTATCTATCTATCTATCTAATTATCTATCTATCTATCTATCTTTCCATCTACTTATTTATCTACCTGTGTTTCTTTATCTATCTGTCAATCTATCTATTTTTCTACCTATCTATCAAGCAAGCAATCTATCAACCTATCTATCTTTTTATCGATCTATCTGTCTACCTATCTATCTGACAATATCCATCAATCTAGCTATGTATAACCCATCCATTCACCCATTCATGAACTAATCTACCAATCTCCTTTTCCGCGTGAATATTACCCAATCACGGGCCAGCTCTGTCTTTCAGCCAATCAGTGGGGCCCTTTGTGCCTTGCCCCTGGGCCAATCAGATGAAGGTATTGACCCCGGGATGCCAGTCGTACGATAATCAATCACCTGGTGTGGGAGGACGACGTTCATTACTTTTTTCATCCCTGACACTCTACAATTAAAGTGAAATTAGAGTCTTACGCCGTAACTAATTGTTGAGGGTCACTAGAATTACAGGTCAGAGCTGATGATGATGATAGTGATAGTGGTGGTGGTGGTGAGGGGGAGGATGATGGTGGTGGTGATGGTGAGGAATGGTGATGGTGGTGGTGGTAATGGTGGTGATGGTGAGGAATGGTGATGGGGTGGTGGTAATGGTGATGATGGTGGATTTTTTTTTTTTTTTTTTTTACAACAAAGGAAACAGCTCAAGGGCACAAAAAAGTAAACAATAATAAAAAGAAAAGCCCGCTACTCGCTCCTCACAAAAAGAATCCAAAGAGGTGGCCGAAAGAGAGGTCAGTTTCGGGAGGAGTGCATTGCAGTGAAAGTGAAGGATATTTGGTAAGGTTCCTGTCTGTCTCTCTGTCTGTCTGTCCGTCTGTCTCTCCCTCGCTCTCTCGCACGCACGCAAATGAAGACTAGATGACCTAAACCTAATTACGTATGGGTGTCCAGATTCCCCTTAACTGCTTTGTAATGGTGCACACACACACACACACACACACACACACACACACACACACACAAAGAGAGAGAGAGAGAGAGAGAGAGAGAGAGAGAGAGAGAGAGAGAGAGAGAGAGAGAGAGAGAGAGAGAGAGAGAGAGAGAGAGAGAGAGAGAGAGAGCACGCGATCAGACCTTAGTGAATTGCAGGGGACGGTAGAAGAGAGGAAGAAGAGGAGAATACTTGATACGGTGAGAGAAAATAAAGTCACAAGGACAGACAGACAGACAGACAGACAGACAGACGAGGACAAAGACAAAGGCGAGACGGATACATGGAAATAGAGAAAAATAGAGACACAGAGAAAGAGAGATTGATGGGAGAGGAGGAAGCTGATAAGGCTGAGAGAAGCGAGCAAAGTGATTGAGAGAGAGAGAGAGAGAGAGAGAGAGAGAGAGAGAGAGAGAGAGAGAGAGAGAGAGAGAGAGAGAGAGAGAGAGAGAGAGAGAAACTCAGGTGTGACCAAAGTAACCATGTTATCTTTCCTCCTCAACCTTAACCTCTTCCCTTCTCCTCCTCCTCCTCCTCCTCCTCCTCCTCCTCCTCTTCTTCCTCCTCCTCCCCCTCCTCCTCCTACATGCGTCTACCTTTCTGTTTCTTCTTCCTTTTACTTCTCCTGACCTCTTCCCCACCACAACCTCCTCCTCCTTCTCCTCCTCCTCTTCCTCCTCCTCCAGCCTCTCCTTCACTCTCTTTCTCTGTTCCTCCACTTTTCTTCCTCCTCTCCCTATTCCTGCGTTTCTTCCACTTCCTCCCCCTTCCCTCCAAGAGCCTGGGGGAGAAACACGGAGGAAGGAAGAGATAAAAGCTGTCTCATTTTCCTTTCCTCCATCTGCTACAGGGGAAGGAGAGAGAGAGAGAGAGAGAGAGAGAGAGAGAGAGAGAGAGAGAGAGAGAGAGAGAGAGAGAGAGAGAGAGAGAGAGAGAGAGAGAGAGAGAGAGAGAGAGAGAGAGAGAGAGAGAGAGAGAGAGAGAGAGAGAATGCAGTACGAGACCGCCAAGTAAGAGAGAAGAGATGAAAGAGAGATGTAAGAAAGAAAATAAAAGAAAGAAATACAAGACCACAAACCAAAATAAAAAAAATAAAAAAATATTACAGAGAGAAGAAAACGAAAGAAAGGTAAAAGGAAGAAAGGAAGAAAGAAAAGGAAGAAAGAAAGAAAAAAAACAAGAACCCCAAGCAAATAAAAAAAAGATTAAAAACACGCAGTACAAACAAACCTTAAAAGAAGAAAAACAAGAGAACAAGAAAAAGAAAAGAATAACAAGAGAACACAAACAACACAACGCAACACAAAAAAATTAAAGCCAAAAAAAGCAAAAAAAAACAGGAAAGAAAGGAAACATCATACTAAACAAGAAGAAAAAAGGAAGGACAAAAAAATAAACGAATGTCTCTGAAAAGGACGAAGGAGAAATAAAAGATTAAAGGAAAAAAAGAACACAAAGACGTCTTCTGCAACAATAAATCTTAGAACAACAATTGGCAACGCTGTAAATAAGAAAGGAAAGACAGCATAATTACCGAGAGAGAGAGAGAGAGAGAGAGAGAGAGAGAGAGAGAGAGAGAGAGAGAGAGAGAGAGAGAGAGAGAGAGAGAGAGAGAGAGAGAGAGAGAGAGAGAGAGAGACACAGAAAGATAGACAGACGCAGACACAGACAGACAGACATAACAGATAGACAGACAGGCACTAACAGACAGAGACAGAAACAAACAGAGACAGAGAGAAATACAGACAGAAACCGAGATAGAGACAGAGAGAGAAGCCGTAACCTTCAGTCTCCTAAATTTGGTAAGCTGAACTGCGACTAACATTTAAAGTGAGTAAGCGTGAGAGAGTTGAGAGCGTGAGCGAGGGAGTTTGTGAGAGAGTGAGAGAGAGTTAGTTACTGAAGGTGCCATTGAGTAAAAAGTCCGAAAGAGAAAGACAGAGAACGTTGAGCGAATGGCTAAGAGAGTGAGCGACACGTGATGATTAAAGGAGAGAAAGAAAAAGAAATGAAATGGAGATGAAAAATAGAGAAAAATATAACCAGAGTAACAAACACAAAAAAAAAAAAAACGAATGGCTAAGAGAGTGAGCGAGGCGTGATGATTAAAGGAGAGAAAGAAAAAGAAAAAGAAAAATAATTAAGTTGAAAAAATGAGAAAAAGTGAAATCAGAAGACAAATCAGAGTAACAAAAAAAATAAAACGAATGACTAAGAGAGTGAGCGAGGCGTGATGATTAAAAGAGAGAAAGAGAAAGAAAAAGAAAGAATTGAATAAAGATACAACAATAGAGAAAAATATAAACAAAAGACAAACCAGAGTAACAAAAAAAAAAAACGAATGACTAAGAGAGTGAGCGAGACGTGATGATTAAATGAGAGAAAGAGAAAGAAAAAGAAAAAGAATTAAGTTGAAAAAATGAGAAAAAGTGAAATCAGAAGACAAACCAGAGTAACAAAAACATAAAAAAAGAAGAAAAAACAACGAATGACTAAGAGAGTGAGCGAGACGTGATGACTAAAGGAGAGAAAGAGAAAGGAAAAGAAAAAGAATTAAGTTGAAAAAATGAGAAAAAGTTAAATAAGAGACAAATCAGAGTAACAAACAAAAATGAAGAAAAAAAACAACGAATGACTAAGAGACTGAGCGAGACGAGATGATTAAAGGAGAGAAAAGGAAAGAAAAAGAAAGAAATTGAATAAAGATAAAACAATAGAGAAAAATATAATCAGAAGACACAGAGTAACAAACAAAAATAAGAAGAAGAAAACAGCGAATGGCTTAGAGAGTGAGCGAGACGATTAAAGGAGAGAAAGAGAAAGAAAAAGAATGAAGTTGAAAAAATTAGAAAAATGTAATCAGAAGGCAAACAGATAAACGAACACACAAAAGAAGAAAAAATAAAAGAATCACGTGAAGATCTAAGAAAACAAAGGAATAGAAGGACAAACACAAGACGAAATGAATACAAACACTCAAAGGAACGAAAGCAAAACAAAGGCAGAGCAAACAAATAAAAGGAAAAACAATAAAAACGGGAAGAGGCAACGAAGCAATAAAGAAAACGTGGAAAAGAACAAACATGTAAATAAAATCGCGTCACCAAACCATTAGGGGGAGAGAGAGAGAGAGAGAGAGAGAGAGAGAGAGAGAGAGAGAGAGAGAGAGAGAGAGAGAGAGAGAGATACAGACACATGACAGATTAAAAGTTACAAAGACAGACAGACACAGATAGAATGACAGACACTTACTAATAAGATAATAAAAACTGAGAGACAGACAGTAACACAAACAGAGACACAAAATTCAACAAAACAAACAAAAACAAAAACAATAAGGAACACAGACAGACGGAACTAGACACACACACACACACACACACACACACACACACACACACACACACACACACACACACACAGCCAGGCACACAAGGACACACTCACAGACACACGCGCCCGTAACCTCACAAGCGCTAAATTGTGATCCCGTAAAACAGGCGGCAAACAATACAGGCCCGGCGTCCCCCTCTCTTCCCGCCCGAATAAATTGCTTACAGTCGCTACCTCCTGCCTTATATATATATCCCATTTCACCCAATTGAGACCGTTGCATATTTCAACCCCCCCGTCCTTGCTTATTCTTTCAATTGGTTTACTTTGTTCTTTTCATATTTCAGGCTTGGCGCTCTCTCCCTCTCTCTCTCTCTTTCGTTCGGTCTCTCTCTTATTTCGGGTGTTCCATATTCCCATTTTCCTTTTTCCGTTTTCATTCTCTTCCTTCTCCTTGTTTTTGTCGTCCTCCTTACACCTTTATTCGTACATGTTTCTATACTTTACGTTCTCTCTCTCTCTCTCTCCACTTCCTGTTTTATTTTTGCTTCCTACTCGACCTTGCTTCTCCTTCTCTTTCTACTGCTTCTTCTTTTTTTTTTAATCTTCTTCCTTCATTCCCTTCCTTTTTCCTCCTCCTCCTCCTCCAATACCTCCTCTTTGTTCTTCTCCTCTTTCTCTCCCTCTTCCTCATCCTTATTGCTCCTTGCCTAATATTGATTGAAAGCTTTCGAAATGCCTGGTTATTACTATTGCTTCTCTCGTAAAATTCCTACTCATCACTTTTCGTCCCGTCTCTCTCTCTCTCAATATTTTTCTTTTTATCATTTTCGTTTTTTTTTTATTTTGTCTTGTTTTCCTCCTTTCCTATCCTCTCTCTCTCTCTCTCTCTCTCTTAATATATTTTCTATCTTCTATCATTTTCGTATTTTTCATCTCTCTCTCTCTTAATTTTTCTATCTTCTATCATTTTCATTTTTCATTTTGTCTCTCTCTCTCTCTCTTCTTCATTTTCCACGTGATGTGTTTCATAAGAACGAAAATCTCGCAGACAAAAAAAAAAAAAAAAAAAGAGAATTGATTCCACTGCCAATTTCGGAGCATTTCGGTGACAATTTGGGGGACAATGATTCCTTTCGTATTAATACTTCATCCATAAATTAGTTCGGAGCGGCATGATTAGAACGGCTTCCTGCTGCGCCATTCATCTGTTGCTTCGTGCGCCGACTACCAACATCATCATCATCATCATTATTATCATCATCATCGTTGCTAGTCGGGTTGTCATTATGTTAAGACACCTCTGTACGTAAATCTCTCGTCATTGTACAAACACACATTTTCATCATTAGCTAGTAGCAGTAGTAGTAGTAGTAGTAGTAGGACGAGGAGGAGGAGGAGTGGTAGTAGTATTCCTGTAATGTTTAATAGGTTGAGGATGACAAGCGTGGTGGACTCGTGGATTTACAGGACGAGAATAAACGACATGTGCAAGCCATCGTGACAGCAACCCGTTATCGACTGTGTCCAAAGATCACCTGTATGCCAGCCGTCAGCCTTAGCATCGCCGGGACGAGGAGAGCATCGGGTGGTAGGCAGAGAAGGGGATCCCAGAAACGCTAAAAAGAATCGAAATACCAATCACATGCACGCTGGGGAGACCATCAGAGCGGCTTATGAGGAAGAAAGAAAAAGATGAAAAGAGAGTAATGATAAATAGTAAAGGAGAGACGAGAAAAATTGGATAGACGGAGAGGGGAAAAAGGTGAAAAGAGAATACTCATAAAAAGAAGTAATGGAAAGACAAAAAACTGCGTAGATAAAAAGAAGTAAAGAAAAAGAAAGTAAAGAAAAGCCAATAAAAATGTAAAGATGAGGAAGAAGAAAGAGAGGATAAAGAACACGTAGAAAAAGAAAAAAACAGAAGTTCCACAAAAAAATACAAGAACGAAAGATTAAAAGAAAATAATAAAAAGAATTAAAGGAAAGACAAGAAAAAAAATGTATGGAGGAAGAAGAAGAGAAAAAAAAAGAAAGAGAAAAACTAGAAGAATAACACAAAAAAACACAAGAATGAAAGATGAAAAGAGAATAAATAAAAAGAAGTAAAGGAAAAACAAGAAAAAATGTATAAAGAAGAAAAAACAAGAGAAAAACTAGAAGAATAACACAAAAAAACACAAGAATGAAAGATGAAAAGCGAATAAATAAAAAGAAGTAAAGGGAAGACAAGAAAAATTTATTGATGACGAAGAACCGGACAAAGAAGAACAAGGAGAAAAAGAAAAAAAAAAGATCACCACAAAAAAAAAATACGAGAATCCTTTATAACCATCTTCTCATTAATAATCTTCTCCCTTCTCCACCTCCTCCTCCTTCTTCTCCTCCTCCTCCTCCTCCTCCTCTTTCTTCTTCCCCTCCTCGCCTAGTATCATTAATATCACCACCTCCATTACCATCACCACCACCACCACCACCACCACGCCAGTTCAACCACCGCCCCAAATAGAACCATCACCAGAACCACCACCAACACCACCACAACCAACACCACCACACCAGCACCCTTACCCCCACCACCACCATTACAACCAGCACCCTTCTACCACCACCACCACCGCCGCCGCCGCCGCTACCGCTGCCCCAACCACTCCGACGCTCACTCGCTCTCTTCCGTCACAAAAAGGGCCGGGGCGGGGGGACCACAAGCTCAATATTTGACGAGGAAGAAGGTCGTCGCTGCAGGCCGCTCTCCCTCTTAGAAAGGTTAGGCGGCGCTTCTATGAAAAGGTCGTGAAGTGGGTGAGGAGGGGAGGGGAGGAGGGAGCGAGAGAGAGGACAGGGAGAGAGAAAGAGGAGGACGAGTGGGGAGAGTGAATTCCAAGTGAGTGAGGGATGGAGGAGAGGAAGAAATGGACAAAAGGAGATACGAGGAAGGAATGGATAACTGGAGGAAAGAGAGAAGTGAGAGAGAGAGGAGAAGGGAGAGTAAATTCCAAGTGAGTGAAGGATGGAGGAAAGGAAGAAATAGACAGAAAGAGATACGGGGAAGTGAGGAGGAATGGAAGGAGAAGGAATGGATAGGCGGAGGAAAAAGAGAAGTAAGAGAGAGGAGAGAGTGAATTCCAAGTGAGAGATGGAGAGAAGGAAGGAAGAGGTGAAAGGAGGGAGATGTGAAGGAGTGGATGAATGGGGAGGTGGAGGAAAGGAGAGAAGTGGAGAAGTGGAGATTGGTGAGAGTTTTTTTATGAGGGAAGGGAAGAAGGGAGGAAGGAATTAACAAAGGGGAGATGTGATTGGTTGTGGAGGAATGGGAGATGGGGAGAAAGGAGGAATGGAGAGATGGAGGAGAGGAGAGAAAGAGAGGAGATAGTGATTTTTATGTAAGGGAGGGAAGAAGGGAGGAAGATATTAGCAGAGGGAGATGTGAGGGGGGGGGAGAGAAATGGGAGATGGGGAGAATGGAGGAATGGGGAGGTGGAGGAAAGGAGAGAAGTGAAGATGGTGATTTTTTTATGAAGGAGGGAAGGGAGGAAAAAAATAACAAGGGGAAAGGTGAGATGGGGGAAATGGGGAAATGGGAGGGGTGGAGAGAAGAGAAAAGGAAAGTGGAGATAATGATTTTTTTATGAAGGAGGGAAGAAGGGAGGAAGAGATTAGCAGAGGAGGAAGTAAGGGGTGTGAAGGAATGGGGAGATGGAGGGTATGGAGAAATGGAGATATGGAGGAGAGGAGAGAAAGAGGGTGGAGATGATTTTTTTATGGAGGAAATGGGGGGGGTGGAGGAATGGGAGATGGAGGAATGGAGAGAAGGAAAGTGGAGATAGTGATTTTTGTATAAGGGTGGGAGGAGGGGAAGAAGAACTGGAGGGAGTGTGGAGGGATGGGAGATGGAGGGAAGGGAGGAATGGGAGGGGTGGAGAGAAGAGGGACGGAGGGCTGGAGAAAGAGATGGAGAGATTCGTGACATTTCCAAGTTCGAAAACACGAGAATAGTAATTAAAAGCGTTTCAAAGGGAACGAAAATACATGATTGATTCGTTTGTTTCCGAGTGTTCATCCTCGTTGACTCCTCCTCATCGTCATCATCACCATCATCATCATCGTCGCCATCATCTTCACTATCATCACCATCATCATCAGGAGCAGCGATTAGCGGCTTGTTTGTTTGTTTGTTTGTTTGTTTGTTTGATTTGTTTATTGTCCTTGAGCTGCTTTCTTTGCCGTAAAAATATCATCACCATTATCATCGTCATCATCATCATCATCATCACCATCATCATTGAATACCTTGATTATCTTTGAACCTATCTCGTCATTGTACAACCACACATTTTTTCACGTCGTCATCATAATAGTCACCTTCATCATCACCCTGGGAACTATCACCATCATCACCATTATGTACTTATTATCATTATCGTTAACACTGCCACCATATATGTCATTATCCACGTCTGCTTATTCATTATCCTTACCAAAATGGGCCTCGCTGCTCTCACTATCATCATTGCCGTCACTATCAATTCCTGTCATCATCCCCATCATCATTTTCACATCATCATCAATCATTCTTATCAACACCCTCATCCTCTTCCTTAACTTGTCATCTTCCCTTTTATCTTCGTAACTGTCACTATCATTATCATCATTATCATTCATATCATTCTCGTCACCATTCCTACCATCGCCTTTATCTCAATCTTTCCCTTTATCTTCGTAATTGTCACTATTATCATCAACATCAACATCATAATCATCAACAATTATTCTTATCAACAACCTCGTCCTCGTCCTAAACTTATCATCTTTCCCTTTATCTTCGTAATTGTCACTATCATCATCACCATCATCACTGTCCCCCTTATCATCGTCCCCGTCGCAAACTCTTTTTCTTCCTCTTCATCTTCCCTCTCCTCGTCCTCTTCTCCGCGAACTTATCACTCCGCCCAGTAATTACCTTAAAAGAATATTCAGCCTCGCAGAAAATTATAAATTGCTTTGCTGATGAGAAATTAATGAAGGCTAAAGTTCGTGCATAATAATTAAATATAAAAAAAAATAATATACGTGAGGGGCCCAGGCCAAAAGAAGGCAGGAAGACCGGGCCGTGATTGGTCGTCGCGGGTGTGAATTTTCAGCCAATCCTAAAACGAGCGAGGCGTCGGTTCCTGTGATATGTAAACAACCGCATCGCCGCCAGACGGTGAAAAGTGTATAAAGGTCCATAATGAATGTTTGGCATCTCGCGTTAGGCCTACACATGAGATAAAGCAAGGCCATTTAGAGGGCCTTGGATAAAGACGTCTCTCTCTCTCTCTGGTACACTAATAAAACTTCCAGCAGCTTTTAGAGCACACACACACACACACACACACACACAGGGGCCGTGTGACACCAGACACCAGGTAACCTTTGTACATGTGACGGAACGCTCCAGAACACACGTGGCACACCTGACGCACCTGAGAAGGGCGGGGCGGGGCAGGGCGGGGCGTGACCGATAGACGCTTCTCCCCCACACACACCACCACCACCATCCTCACCACCACCTCCATCACCACCAACACCGTCGCCACCGTCATTTTAATATCTTCACAGTTGCTATTTGTGTCGCAACCTTTAACGTCGCTGCTACTATCATCAACACCCTTATTATTGTTTTTTTTTTCAAGTATCATCATCATTACTACTACTATTATTGTGACTAGGTGAAAGAGTGAAAATACTGGTTAACTCTCGCATTAGTAAGTTGGACATTTCCAGAATTCAAAGGCGAAAGGAATGAAAGTGTGGAGATAATGGTTAACTCTCGCATTAGGAATTTGGACATTTCCAGAATTCAAAGGCGAAAGGAATGAAAGTGTGGAGATAATGGTTAACTCTCGCATTAGGAATTTGGACATTTCCAGAATTCAAAGGCAAAAGGAATGAAAGTGTGGAGATAATGGTTAACTCTCGCATTAGGAATTTGGACATTTCCAGAATTCAAAGGCGAAAGGAATGAAAGTGTGGAGATAATGGTTAACTCTCGCATTAGTAAGTTACATAATGCCATAATCTACCAGTGGAATGGATGAAACAGTGGAGATGCTAATTAACTCTTGTATTAGGAAGATAAGCGTTTCAAGATTTTAATAACAAAGGGATGCCAAAGTGACGATACTGATTAACTCTCGTATTAGAAAGCCTGACATTTCCAGAATTTTAAAAGCGAAAAGGATGAAAAAGGGAAGATATCGGTTAACTCTTGCATTACGAAGTGGGACAACATACAGATGGACTTGAATACTAGGTTTAAAATCAATACCATTAAACTATTAGCGTCACTATCATTATTTTTTTGTCACAATCAACAGGCATCACCATCCCCATTACTATCATCATCAACGGCCCTGGTCCCTTATAGCCACATCACCATCCTTATCATCACCGTTATCATCAACACCATAACTGTCATTAGTATCGCCGTTGCCCCATCACCATTACACAATTACTTCCTCATCACCCTCCACACACACGTACACCAAAACCACCATTACTATGATAAACATTTGCATCATCACTTTCATCATTACCAAAACCCTCATAAACAAACATCGCCACCGCCACCACCACCACCAAGGCCAACAACAACAACAACAACAACAACAACAACAACAACAACAACAATAATAACAACAACAACAGCAACAACAACAACCCCCGCCTGCGTCCCTACATTAACTGTGATTTGCGAGATATGTTTGTTATTCTTTTCACAATTAAGATTATTATCCCATTAATAGCAAAGTACAGGGGATTATTATTATTATTATTATTTGTAGTAGTAGTAGTGGTAGTAGTAGTAGTAGTATCCTTGTTAGTAATGCCATTATTATTATTATTATTATTATCATTATTATTATTATTATTATTATTATTATTATTATTATTATTATTATTATTATTATTATTATTACCACTTGCATCGTCATCTCGCCATCACCACCACCACCAAGGTCATCATCAACAACAACAACAACAACAACAACAGCCGACATGGACAAACAGAATCCCGGATAATTAATAAGCCTCACGTAGCGCCTTAATTAGAAAAAAAATATGGGATAGAGGAAAGAAAAAGAACACAAACAAAGAGGAATAAAAAAAAATGTTACCGATCCTTCCCATCATCACAAACTTAAGGGATTTACATACACATACATACATACATACATACATACATAACATACACACACATACAAACATAAAAAGACAAAACATATGACTTTGCATTATTTTAAGAGCAATATTATTAAGAGCCACGAAAGATATATGTTGTCACACTATACCGAGAGAGAGAGAGAGAGAGAGAGAGAGAGAGAGAGAGAGAGAGAGAGAGAGAGAGAGAGAGAGAGAGAGAGAGAGAGAGAGAGAGAGAGAGAGAGAGAGAGAGAGAGAGAGAGAGAGAGAGAGAGAGAGAGAGAGAGAACCGGGAAGGTCAACCCTGAATGATCCATGTTGAACCCCAACGACTGAGGGCAGAGAGAGAGAGAGAGAGAGAGAGAGAGAGAGAGAGAGAGAGAGAGAGAGAGAGAGAGAGAGAGAGAGAGAAAGAAGGAAAGAAAGAAAGAAAGAAATGAAAGAAAGAGAAAGAGGAGAGAGCGAAAGAAAGAAAGAAAGAAAGAAATGAAAGAGAGAGAGAGAGAGAGAGAGAGAGAGAGAGAGAGAGAGAGAGAGAGAGAGAGAGAGAGAGAGAGAGAGAGAGAGAGAGAGAGAGAGAGAGAGAGAGAGAGAGAGAGAGAGAGAGAGAGAGAGAGAGAGAGAGAGAGAGAGAGGCTTGTATGTTTCAACATTCGACAATTCAATTTGTCCCATACACAGGCTCTTAGAATAATTATACCAAAAAAGTGTAATTTTGAGCCTCCTTTTTTTTGTAAAAATTTGTTTAAATAAAAAAAAAGAGAGAAAAAAGAAAAAAAAGAAAAAAAAGGAGAGAGAGAGAGAGAGAGAGAGAGAGAGAGAGAGAGAGAGAGAGAGAGAGAGAGAGAGAGAGAGAGAGAGAGAGAGAGAGAGAGAGGAGGGGGTGGACAAAAAGTCAGAGGGAAGTAATAGATGGAACAGAGAGAGAGAGAGAGAGAGAGAGAGAGAGAGAGAGAGAGAGAGAGAGAGAGAGAGAGAGAGAGAGAGAGAGAGAGAGAGAGAATCACACAGACAGACAGACTGAAGTGGATACGAAACCAGTTAAAACGAATATAGAAAAAAAAACGGAGGGCGAATAAATGGAAGGAATGAGAAAGAATAAAGAAAGTGATGAAAGAAAATAGGAATATGAATGAAAGCGAAAAAAAAGAATAAAAGAGAGTGAAACGCATATTGGATAACGTAAAGGAAGCGGGGACTGCATGCATGAAGGGATGGACAGGAAGGAGAAAGGAGTAGAGAAAAAGAGAGAGAAAGACAGAGATTGAGAGAGAGGGAGGGGGAAGAGGGGAAGGGGGGGGGAGGAGGACGAGGGTAAAAGATCAAGTCATTCATAATATAAGACCGATGAGTCACTGTGGCCAATGTGAGCTGCAGTCTCTCTCTCTCTCTCTCTCTCTCTCTCTCTCTCTCTCTCTCTCTCCACACACACACACACCTCGAGGCTCAGGTGTGTTTTGGACAGGTGAGGGAAGGAGGAAGGGAGGCAGCAGGGCAGGAGCAAAATGCGTGCTTGGTGGAGGAAAAAGAAGCTAGGGAGAGAGAGGGTGAAGGGGTGGAGGGGAGAAGGGAGAGGCAGAGTGGTGGTGGTGGAGGTGGTGGAGGAGGAGGAGGAGGATGAGGGGCGAAAGAGAACAAACAAGCCTGCCGTCAGAAAGTGTGTGTGTGTGTGTGTGTGTGTGTGTGTGTGTGTGTGTGTATCGACGCGCCTTAGAAAGTGTAGTACGCATAAGATATAATTTATGCGACAGAAACAAGAGAGAGAGAGAGAGCAAGAGAGAGAGAGAGAGAGAGAGAGAGAGAGAGAGAGAGAGAGAGAGAGACCTTCATTATATCTCGCTTGCCTCTCACTATTCTGTCATTAGGGTCCCCAGCCGCGCCCCTCACATCCCTCTCTTTTCCCCTCGTCTCGCCTCGTTCGTCTACTTCCTTCAATTATATCACACGCAAATGTCCCCTGCTGTTCCCCTCTTCCATCCCTTTCATTTTCTTCTCTATTCCCCGTCTTAATATTTCCACGCCATTTCTCTTGTACTTTTAACCCCTCGCCCGCGTTTTCCTTCCCCTGTTTCCTTTGTGTGACTTTTTCCCTTTTTTCCCTTTTCCGTTATCTGTATTTTTCCCACGCGGATCATTTACTCCACGCGTTATTTTTCTCTCATTTCGTTTCGCTTTTCTCGTTCGTTCAAGTGCGGTTCATTTTCCCTCCAATCTGTTCCCTTGTGTCCCTACCCTCGCTTCCTCCTCTCCGCCTCGCTCCCTTGAATGGAACAAATGGCACTTCATAACTTTCAGACGCCGGGAAAATGATCGCATCCATCTGAAAATCAAAGATAACCAGAGCACACGTGTTTACCTTTTATTGACGTTCTCCCTGGGCCTGGCTGAGGTGGTGGGGGTGGTGGTGGACATCGGGGGTGCGAGGGAGAGAGGGAGGCCATCATAACCCTACCTTGTGCTCCCTAGTGTTGCATGCAAGACAAGTGGGCCTTCCAAGCATCCAATAGAGCTAAAGCAGGTGTTGTTGTGTTACTTAGAACTTAACTCTAGCACTATATGGACCAAGTACAAGCGCAAGCCTCATGCAACACTCAAAGCAACACAAAGCAAGACAGAATGGTGGTGATTCAGCAGCTCAGCATGCAACACACACACACGCACACGCACGCATCCTCTGGTGTTGCGCTGCCCCCCCGAGCCGCACACACTCGCCTGCAACACAAACTCAACCATTGTAACATTCTGGCTTTGTATTTAATTTATGTGTGTTAATTAAGAGGGAGATGCAGGCTGAAAAGTTCTGCCCCTTGCTCCCTATTTTGTATGCTAATAAGATTTTTTTTTCTCACTTAGCAGCGAAAGTCTGATTTAATGAGGATGGAGGAAAAAAGATGAAAAATGGCATCTTTTTTAGGAGTGTTAGGAAAATCATTAATGACTTTCCTGAGAGCTTAATAAAAATATGGATTCTCTTCCAGCAGCACAAGCCATATGCCGTGACCACTAGCCAAGCACATGCCACAAAAGTTTAGCCCAATATAACCTACATAACACCTTCTCAGTTACCTACGAGATCATTGTTAATACTTAAATTTACCACCACATGTAGCACTCTCCTTTCTTAACACCTCTATGTTTTGTTTTAATGCCTTTCCTCCAGTTAACATATATTACATGACTTTTTTTTAACTTGCCGCCTAAAAGGTACGAGGTTTTCCATGTATTTGTGCATTTGTGAACCTCGCAAATGCAAAAGGAGAGGAAACTATGCTTTCTTATTGACTTTCTAGATGAAAAAAAGTAAATAAAATGCGAGTGTAAGTATTCTAGAGGCATGCTTTTAAATTATGTAATCACAGGAAAACATCCTTCAAATTAACACACCATAGCCTCACTTTTCTGCCTCACTCAAGTCTTAACTTCCTCAACGAGATCACATGACAGCCAATTCTTGCATGAGCCACAACCCAGCCATTGGCCATTTCACCTGCCAGCCATGGTTTTCAGACTAACTATCCAGCCTATAGCCAAAGAAAGGAACAAGCAGCCGTATGGTTCATGTGACTGCCTTTAAAATGATTTATGCAATTCAGCATAAAACTTATACCAGCTCCTTTAGGTCACAAAAAAATATTTTATTAAGGAATATTTACTTCAACATAAAAATATAAACATTTTCCATGAAACACCTGCACCACAAGTGCAATCACCAGCATTTCATCAGTGTACTTTAATCTTTTAACCTCTTCACATCTTCTGGTGTGATTTACCAACAAACTACAAGGCCATCTAATTGATATGCCAAAACTGATCATTAGGTTTACCAGGCACCATTAATTTAAACCTACTGCTGCCAGTGTGTAGAAGTTATCTTATAACAAAAACTATAACCTTACTCAAGAGCAGGTGCTCATTTGTAATGAGTTACATTTGAAACACAATAGTGAATATTGTTTGTATAAAGGAATCACAGAGAAAATAACTTTACAAGTAATGAAATAAAGTCAAGATGATGTGTGCCTCGTATGAAAAGTGCATGTTTATCACTGCACTGTACTGGGCATTTAAAAGTATAAAATGAACAAGACCTCTAGCATGTGAGATAAGGAAATAACTTGCTAAACAATGATGCAAAAATAACAAGCAGACTATATTATTCCTGGGTATCAGTTCCCTAACAATGCACTTCTCACAGTAGAACCCAGACTCAACAAATGAGTTTTAAGGCAGTTATTTACTTTCATATGCAAAGACAAATAAAATAGAACACTTTAACTTAGCAATGCTGAATGTTTCTTTATGACTCTTCAGTCTAACTGTTAAGGCTAGTCGGGTTTTGTTGATTTCAGTACTGAGCATACCAGTACTTGAAAGACTCTAGTAGCAGTAGTACCAGCATGACAAGCTAACAGCTGGGCTCACAGTGTGACATGGCCTCATTGGCTCAGTATAGGTAGCTGTTGGAGCCTAAAACCTCTGTGTTAACTACACAGGACTCACTTAGCAAGATCATCATGTTGTCTTATCAATGCAGAGAGGAGCAAGGTCAAGGTCAATGACAGTCATGACTAAACAGGTGTAGCCTTTCTCTAGGTTCAATATTAGCCATCAGGCAGTGTGAATGTGCACCACTGTCAACCAAAATGTTAAAGATTATAACAAATAAATAATGAATATAATAACTAAGAAACAAGATAGAGCACCTTTCAAGCTGGCAATGCCAGCCTCACAATGCGGCAATATTCATCCCTCAGCCTGGCACCATGGGGTGTTCTACCCCCCCAAGTCCTGCTTTTTCAATGCCCCAATGCATCAGTGTTTACTCGCTTAGTGCTTAGTGGTATAGACAAGACATTTGGTATCAGTACCAAGATCGTCAAGGGAGTACCAGTAGTACAAGTAACAGTACTTGCCCAGCCCTGCTAACTATGCCCTGGACTATTACCCATGGGACAACCGGCTTGATAATAATAAAGAAGCGGATATGGATTTTAATGTTCTCTAGACATGAATTGAAAAATAAGGGTGAGGGAGTAAGGACAGGATACACAGAGGAAACTAAAATAATGGTATATCACTGACATAATAGGCACCATAACATTTCAAATTATTTCATACATATGGTTATAAGTGACGAGAAGAGAATCAAACTCTACTATGGTCCAACTCAACTATGAAGTCAGTTTGGGCAGGGACCACTCTGGGAATTCCCTGCCCGTAGAGCTTTCAAATCTTTTTTAATGCATACAGATTATTAGATGCAGAATTTCAAATAGCACACAGGTGACAGGAGGGAGAGAGTGATGTATTGGGGGTGATGCAGTGCCTCTGTGGAGAGGTTTGGGCCCCACCCAAATTGACTTCATATTTGTGTCAGACTATAACATAACATAAATGCTTTCAATCTTTGCCTAATATACAGAATACAAAATTAACAGGACTAAAAATAAAGTCTATTATCAACAGAGAGCAAGTTTAACTACTAAAACTTAACAAACATGTGTTTCAAAAGAAAATGAGAAGAAACAAAAAAACTACAAATGTGTCAAAATACAAATAAATAAACAAAAATAAACAACAAAACTATGAATGTCTCAAAACACAAATAAATAAACAAATACACAATAAAACTACAGATGTTTCAAACTACAAATAAACAAAAAAAATCACAAATATTCAAAGAAAAAGAAACCAAGCAGAAACTCCGATGAAAAATAAAACAAAAAGCTACCAATCAAGAGGAGTAACAAGAGAACTAAACATGTGCAGGATGGAAGAACTTACATGGCAAACAGTTCAGGCTGTACAAAGCATTCCTCTGGCCCTAGCATATCACTCCTAGCCTCTGCTCGTCCCATCTGCTATGGGTGGGGGGGTCAGGAGGCCTCAACCTGCAGCCTCACTACTTGGCAGGGAGAAAAGGAGAACATGTACTTTGACTGTTCACCTGCATAAGCTTGTGATGTCTCTTGTTCAGTCAGTTTGGCAATCTTGCTTACATAAGGGAATTTTTTGTTTTGGGAGTATCTACAACAAACATTTGAAGCTACCATTCCACATGTTGAATGAAAAAGGGGATGTTTAGATGACAGTGACTATGAGGATGACTGGGATAAGGACAATGATAATGATGGGTGATAAATGTTTTCATTATGAAATGAACACAAGATAAATATGAATAATATTCCCCACACCCTCCTGTGTTCTTCCCACGGATGCTGTGAGTGATGCCAAGAGGTCCTTCTCCACAACAGGGCCTTGGGCATATCCCAGTTTCCCCCTGCCGCTTCATCACCCATCAACGCACCACTCACCACCAAACACCACCCATCAATTACCTCAAGATGCTGAGGAGCAACAGGACACTCACAAACCACCCCAAGCATACTCCTCAATCTTTCATAAAGTAAAATTAGTTTTCAAATCATGCATGACTCACTTCAATCTTTTCTCTACACTTTTCTCCTAAACAGACCTAAGCCTACAAATTCCTGAATCCTTGCTGACTTTACATAAACCAAACACTTAACACTTAACAACTCACGTGTATCAAGGCATAGACACACAAAGGACTGATCCATTAGTTGAAGGTGCCACATAAGACAAACAAAAAATCAAAGACAACAATTAGTGCAACAATAAGCACTGCTCTTGTAATTTTTCAATTTACTTTGTTCAAGTGACGCTCGTATAAAATAGCTTTGAAAAGCATTCATAAACCTTCCATTAAGCAGCAGTAGATTTCACCTTTGCTCCACAAGTGATCAGAAATGATTGGAAAAAAGTGCTACATGGCCTCCCAAGCCACCACAGGCCAAACCTTCAGCGAGACATGGGCTTCATGGCACACACACAATGGGATGTAGTACAAAAAATACAAAATAAATATCTTCATTTAGTAGCACCAGTATCTATAAAGCAGGGTCTCATAAAAATAGGCATCTCATGACTATTGTTACACTTTTCAATTCCCATTTTCAGACCTTGAAAAGACTTGATTTCTTTGCAAGTTATATTTTATTCAAGACTGCATTTTTTCTGTGTAAAATACATATTATGCAACTAATTTAATTGATAAAATACTGAATTGACCTTTTCTCAAGACAATAAGAGCACACTGTTTCATGGAGAGCTTATATATTTCATAAATTTCAAATGCATCCACAATCATACATCAGCAAATATTTTCAACTAATCTCAGACACATGCACTGGCACACATCTTCCATTAGTTCAAAATAATTGCAGACAGGCACACCAGCACAACCTCCTCCTCAGACCTGTTACCTCCATTCCCTCACGCTCCTCGAGCATCTTAGTAAATCTTGACGGCAGTACTATTTCATTCTTTACTCGCCTTTCCCTCCTCCACCGCCTTCTTGGGAGTCTTGCCATACACTGCGTCTAACGTGAGGCCTGTGAAATGCATGTGTCCTTCATTAAGGATTCTCTGACACCACACAACTCAGTAGTACAACATATAATAAGTAGAAATTGTGTGCAATTTGTAATTACTTCATAAAAGATCATTACTTAAAAGCAAGCCAACTAGATGGTTTGTTCTTCTTGGATTAACTTTGAAACACACAAATATATTACAATTAAAGTTATGAAATCCTATAACTGTGCAACTCCAATGATGATATTCAAACACAATCCACAATCATCATAACCATTAGCTCTATCCTTTTTACTGTGGGCAAAGTGTGGAGAGTTATGATGTCGTAAGTAAAAATTTAACAAATAAATAAAAGTACAAGAAAGACTGAAGTCTGAAAAGGTAAGCCTGCCTAGTAAATGGGTCCTAAGGATGTCCACACTAAAAATGACAACACAAGCATAACAATATGAAAAACAATAACAACATCCCTGGTATAAATACAAAACAAGATGGTAAGGTGCTGGCATGCCTCAGCTATAAATGTTGCATGTCTTTGCATTGCAGAATCTTATATGCCATGTGTTGAAGGTTGGCATCAGCAACGTAGCAGTAGTAAAATAAAACTTCAAAAAAATCATCCCGTCTCCTTGCTACAGCTTTCCACCATTAGCACATGCCTTACATGTACAAGCATGAATGGAGCCTTTCAAAAAAAGGGAAAAAACACTTTAGATATAAAGTCACCTACCTGAGAAAACAAATGCAGTCCCCAACCACTGTCTGTCAGATAGTCTGTTGCCAAAGAGGATAACTGAGCCGAGGACAGTGAAAAACTTGCGGGTGGTGGTGACAACAGAGCACGGCAGAGGCCCAAAATCACTCACCATCAAAAAAATAAAGAACTGAAAGGAAAACATGCAAATCAATAAAGGTTTCATTTTGGTGCGAATCTAATATTTCAGCACATTATACATATTTCGCAATGTTTTTTTCATATCTTTCAGTGGAAAGCCACACTTGCTTGCTTTTTTTTCATGCAAAAAAATATGATTTAAATAGTGAAGATGGACTAGAAAAAAATTATTGACACATTAATATAATCTTAGCATCTGAATAAAGAATAATGTCATGCAGTTTCACAGAATCAATTGCATATTTCTGTATTGTATGAACATGAATTTTCAAGAAAACAGTCTCAAGACAGCACTAACCTGGCCCAGTGCGCTACATATGCTGAAAATCAGCATCTTTGTGAGCACCTCCGGGAAGCGCTGGACAAACCCAATGAAGGTGAATATTTCCCCAGTGAGCAGAAGAGCTGAGGGGAACATATGATGGTCAGAAGGCAGTAAGCATACAGCTTTAGGTTCTGAAACACTTACTCGTATGCACTTAAGGAGCAGTGACTGGCGTGACCAAGTATACTAGTGTATCCATATCTATAAGGCCAGATAAAACATATAACTCATATATCATAGCAGCCACTTAAGATAAAATTCATTTGTGCCACTAACAAGGTGGGGCTATCCACTAGGCCCCTCAAAAGAGCCTACTGGCTGCAATAGGCAGCACATAAAAAAAAACTCAGTCCATTACCTTATCATAACCTATACTCTACCCACCATTTCCATTCTACATCAATTTCTGTAAATTTGTCAATGAAATGCACATCACTAAAATTATAAGTTATTAAGCTTCACAAGTAAAACCTTTGAAAATAGACTACCTTATTGTACATAACTCATAAAATCAAAGACACTTTGGAGCCTCATAAAACCCCTTCTGTGAGTTACAGTAACTGCCCCCTACAGGTGAACCCCACAACCCACCAATGGCCAGGTAGCCAATGGAGAAGAGGTTCATGTTGAGCATCATGTGTCCAGACTTGGTCTTGGACTCAGCAATCATGCGCTCCTGCACAGCACCTGTCAAGCCATCCATGGTGAGGGACAACACCTGCAACAAAAGGTGCATCAGCTGGGAGAATTTTCAAATACAAATGCTATGCATGAACCTGTAGTCTACAGAACTTAAACCCTTTACACCCAATTTGAGAGTTCTCCTCCTCACGGGCAGGTGAGACCACCACTCCTGCCACTGACAGCATTTCTGTATTTATTCAGTGTCATCAAGATATTATACATTGTTGCATATCATGAGCCTAAAAATTAGATCACTTAGCCTAGTCAATTGATTGGGGCATGCCTCGCCCACCCTAGTACGCCACTCACTGGGGTTTTCCCAGGCGAATCTCCAAGCAAGTACCCTTCCCATGCCACATTCCTCCCAGGAGGAAACAGAGTAAACTCTGCTTAAAGTAAGATAGACTGACAGAGCAAAATAAAATTCTTCAAAAACTGTTCCTCTCAGCTTTCTTGCTTGTGTTTACTACTGCTGTTGGAAGGTAACTATGAGGCAGAGCCTAGGGAGTGACATCACAGCAAAGTCACAATACATTCATGCTATAGGATAGCTCCTCAGCGCAGAATTTTACGTTACATATAAAAGGGAAGTGCATTAATTACTTACTTTCGTTAATAAAAGACAGTGCCAAAAATTAGCGGGAGGTCTGAAACAATCTCACAAAATATGAAGCTAGTCCAATGATTTATTACTGTTATTCCCAAAAAACGAAGGAACAGAGCCTCCAAAACCCATAAAAACTAACTTATAATTCTTAATTTAAAATAAATGTACATAAAATTCAGATATCTTTTTATGTCTCACCATTGACCAGAGGCTCTGCTTGATTTCCTGATCCAGCCTAAAACCAGCTCTTATAACTAATAACACCATAATTGCTAATGACATGTGGAAATGGGAAAGGTGTCAACCTTCTGTCTAGACAATGAGATATCACAAGTGCTTTCCTCTTTTGATGTTTCATGTAAAAAAGGGATGCAAGTGGAACAAATGAGGGTAAAGCCTCCAGCTGCAGGGAGGAATACTGTATTCTGCAGTCCCGTACAGATGCACTGAATTATTTACTCACCAGAAGTACCTCACCAAGCCCCAGACCATCCCCAGCTGATGAAGCTTCAGCTTTGGAGTCCTTATAGATGAAGAGTGCAACTCCTAAAAGAGATACATATATGAATGCTTGACATTAACAACACTTACATTTGAAGTACTTCTAAAGTACAAGGAATTAGTATGCTATTTAATTTTTCAATGTATTCATCATACACACTTACCAGTCTCGTCCCGGTCAAAACTCGCACGGACAGGTATCAACTTAGTGCGATACCGACACTTGTGAGGGTCATTAACACCTCCATGATCACATGACCCCTCCACTCCTACACACACACACACACACACACACACACATCACCCTTCCCCACTTCCCCCATTACTCACCACATTACTCATTGTATGGTATTTTTGTGTATTTTCAGCCTTATGGCTGCCTACAAATGAATAAACCATTTATTATTATTATTATTATTATTATTATTATTATTATTATTATTATTTATATATATCAAAGCATGTCTAAAGCATGAGAGCAAAGGTAAGGGAGGGCAATATGCAGTGCAAGGTACAAATCAATAGAGCAGCTTTGGTAGTATTAAAGGAATTTAACTGCCTTATCATCATATTTGGAGAAAACTCCAGTGAGAAAGGAAACTGCTTCAAGGATGAGAAGAGCCAAGAGGGCAATGAATTGGAGTTAAGGGAAGCTGGAATTAAAAATTAATAACCGAGTGAATGAACCATGATACTTATGATTTATAACCTAAAAGCTAGTGTCCACCTTCTAAAGTTCAGGGACTTTGGGACATCTTGGGGTGCTAGTGCAGATCCTGTGATCCTAGCCCATGTTAAGTGCATTATGGGCAAAGGCTATGCATCAAAGACTATTTCACAAAACTTCCTTTCCTTCCATTATTGAGTTTTCAGACTTTTGAGACTTGACATCCCCATTTTATAAAGTACTATTCCAGTTGAAAGTAAAAGTTGATAAAAACTGATGTTTTTCTTACTCAGAAACCTTTTCCTAATGGTATACGTAATTTCAGACATACATCACTGGATCACCTGAAGCTCCGAAGACCATGGTCACTCACCTAGAACAATCATGAGCACAAAGACGTACTTCCTCCACGAGTAGGACTTGCGACCCAGCAATACCCCCAACACCATCACAGGAATTGGTTTGCAAGACTTGCCCACCACCTGTGGATGTTGTGCATTCACAATCATTAAAGTTAATGAAGTCACTAGCCCAACAAACCCAAACCAGTGAATAATATTTTGCCATGAATGAATTACTAACACATTTTAAATAACTAGAAATAGAGCATGATGTTTGGATAATTATTTTGCAAATATCACAAAAGAAATTGAAATAGACGAAAATTCCTTCTCCATTAATGTAGAAATGGGGCAAGACAATTCACGAAGGACTGCAATGCCCTTTAAACATCAGACATGTAATACTGTTTTGTGCTGAGTGTTGCAGAAGCTCAGGAAGAATGGACACAAAGATAATTACTGTCTCAGGAAAGCGAGTTGCTGACCTGTGTGGGGTAGTTGACCCACTGGAGGGCCATGTTGGAGGACACCATGGCCAGTAGGTAGGTGAGGGCGCACGAGGCGTAGTACAGCCGACGAGTGGTGTCCTCACCCTGCGCCAGAACGAACATTCCCACTGAAGGACAGGGTGGGCAGGGCCAGACAGGGGCAGGACAGGGCAGGGGAGGGCATGAGGAGATGGGGCAAGGTCAATACTCAAAACAGGTGTTATGAAGGTGAGTGATTCTTACACCTAATCAAAATAAAAGGGGTGCAATAGTAGGAAACCAAGCATTCTTTTATGTTTGCAATCACAAGGCCCTTGAAAGTCAGCATCCTTTTGGAGAACATAATTCAGATAAGCTGCTGATCACCCTTGTGACAATAATGATCTTGCATGCATCTTAAACACTGGGAATGTGCAAAATGGAAAAAAAATAAAAATAAATTATAGAACAGCTCATCAAATGACTAAAACTGGAATCCTACAAAATACCATGAGAAGGTCTACATTCTAATCAACAATTATTTTCATATTGTGTAATACAATGTTTTTACATCACTTAATACATATAACCCAATTTTGTAAAAATATAGAAAAAAATGTCTTAAAAACAATTAAAAACATGTTCATGCTATTTTCCCTCATCCTAGTGTTCCAGTACAGCTGGAGAAAAAAACACCCAGGAATAAAGTACAAAACCAAAGAATTAATTCATAAACATCTATTCTTTTTTTGACTGTAAGAGCAATACTTTGTCTGCGTGCACGCTCTGATGATGGGTGATGGTGGAGGTAAATGCACCACAAGTGTAAGTCCACATGTCTAACCTCCACTGAGTTAAAGCTATAATTAAGCAGCATGAATTTTTTTTAATATTCATAATCAAGTAAACCTCTCGCACACGATGACACATTAGGCGTCATCAAAGCGTAAAAGATCCTGGCGCACGATGATGCGAAGCATGTCATATAAGCAAAAAAAATTAATTAAAAATTAAGTTTTCAGTGAAAGTGCGTCAAATTTGGAAGTGTCATTTGTTGGGATAAGTTTCTTAATGGTAACATATGGCAACCTTTCTAAGGAGCGTAGATGAGAAGCTTTGAGCGATTTTTAGTTGTTAGCCTACTCTGATGGGAAAGGAAAAAAAATACAGTTTTCTCGGTGTAACTTGGGAACTAATAGGCGTATGACGATTTTGAGGATACCATAAGAATCCTCACTAAATTCCGCTTCGAAACATATATTCGGCTAAAAAAGTTGGCCCACAAAATTTCGAGCTAGCGAGTGGGGAAGAGTTGGTACTTAGGATTAATTGTCTACAATACTCAATACAGAGACTTGAAACAAGTTTGTATTGTTTATTTATTTATATATATATATATATATATATATATATATATATATATATATATATATATATATATATATATATATATATATATATATATATATATATATATAAATATATATATATATATATATATATATATATATATTTTTTTTTTTTTTTTTTTTTTTTCGCATGTTCTAGTACAAGTCTTTATAAAGCCATTGATACAAAATTTATTGGGATACGATATATCTGTGAGGGCAAAATACATCCGGGAATGTAAAGTATCACGGCGGCAAAAAAAGACCAGTCGGGCCTGAGAAATGCATGATGAGTGGAACAGAAACTTATTGGAAATTTACAGTGTGCGAGAGGGTTAAAAAAAAGGGTACATGTTGAGAGTTTCTCAAGTAGTATCAAATGTTGTCTGTGGCTGTCAATCCCCCCATTTACAACTATATAGTGAATGAACAATTCAATCAGGCATATGTGACTATTCTTTTAGTCTATCAAGATGGATGTCAGAGAAAACTCTATCTCTGTAGTTTCAAGTAAAAAAATGCACTCATGAATTAAGTTGTCACATCATAACACTAAGCCAACAGTAACTGAAGACACATGCTGTTAGAAAGTTAAACATGCAAATATAAAGTTACAAAAAGCATACTCACTGATTTTAGCATATATCGCATTTACAATACACTGGAAAAATACGAGTGCCAGGGAATATGTGAATTTCTCTTTATCTTCCCCATATCGAGTACGAGTTCTGAAAGAGAAAGGAGAGGACTGATATCAACAAGAGGATAATTCAATGATAGAATGGAGGAGGAACACTTCATTTGGCATATCTGGCTTTGGTATTCATTTTTCTCTGTTCCCTGAGTCTGTGCCAGTTATCCAGCCATCAACATGATCCACAAAATAATGACACATACCTTCATGCATAGCTAAACAAATCTATCTATCTATCTATCAATAGCTCCTGGGCCCTGTCCCCTTATGGTAACTTCCCCCAAATGTGTAGCCACATCATAAAAATCTTCACTTTTCCTTGTTCCAGCACTCCCTCTCCGTAAATTCAATCTTTGTCTGCCAAATCTCTTTCTCCAAAAATTCATCTACTCTACTGATTTATTTTAGGTATTATTTCATTAAAACTCATTCACAAAATTCAAATATTCTGACCTCTACTATATTTTCCTGCCAGTATTCTGTAACGTCTGATGCACATGATACCCATCACAAATTTAAACTAAAGAAATGACCATAAGATAGTGATGAAGCATCGTGCATGGCAGAGTTATTCACCAGCCACCATGATACCAATGCTATGGGTAATGACTTAATGAGTAAATGTTGGGATAGGCTATGATACTATTTACTGGCGATAGGTGATTCTTTAGATGCATTTAGATAACTGTCAAGGTTAGGTTGTTTTCCATTAGGTTGTTGTTGTTTTCACATTTTGGAGAGTGGTACACAAGTGATGGTGAGCTGGTATGTTCTTTTGTTTTCGTTTTTGTTTTTTCATCCAGTAGCCAATTGTAATGGTTATTAGCAGGGAAATGTTCATCATATTTTTAACACACATCAAAATGTCATAAAAAATATATTGTATATGAAATCCATGAGTGACCTTTAACAAGAGTTTACCCTATTTATGGGTCTCTGTGATGGTGCTTTACTATGAATCTGTGGGCCTGGGTTTGAATCCCAGCTTGGGCAGTTGCCATGCAGCCAACCCAGCTGTTCAGTCTTATTTTTCTAATTGTCAATAAATGGGTACCTGGGGAAACCTGGGGAAGGTAAACTGTAGTAACCCAGATGTTGCACTGGCCCTGTATCCTGGGTTAATGGATTTCCCCCCACCACAGACTCAAGGGTAAGTGATACAGAGATGAGCACCATGGCCACACACAGCTGTAGCATATGCTCCCAACTTTACCTTTACCCTATTTTACGAGGGGTTTCCACTTATACCAGTTCTCTTAATCTTCCTCTCATACCCTCTCATCACAAAATCATTTTCATTCATTCCTATCACACATCCAAACCCCATAAAATTGTTACAGTAGTTGGAAAACCATGAATCCAAGACAGAAAGCTACTTGAGACATCATAAGAAAGTAAATCTAATATAACTTGATGAACTGTTTTAGGCTTCAAAAAAGTCAAATAGTATGAGGTCAACAGTGAATCTCGTGTCATACCAATAAGTAATATAATCAAAGGTAAAAATATGTTATTCAGTGGCAGCTTTAGTGGGTCTGATGCCATACTATGCCAAGACTTTGCTTGGCTATATGGAAATAAAAGTAGCCATGTCACATGGTAAATACTGGCATAACATATGTGTTGTATCTTATTTCTCTGAATGCAGTACAGTAACTACGTTTTTGGAAAACTAGAGAAATTTCTCAATATTGTTGTATAAAGTTTATGAGCACAGTCAAGCACATTGTATTTTGGCAGTGTGTGTGTGCACCCTTGACCCTCCTTTTTATGGTAAATGTCCAGATTAGGACCCAACTCACACTGGTGGATGAGACTATTTTTTGGGGGGGTAGTTTTCGGTGTGCTATGAAATACTCTGCTAACTCTTTCTGTCATAAATCACTGAATCACTAAAAAAACAACTTTTCAAAGCATGTTGAACACCCGCCACCGCAGCCACAAAATAGCTTGCAGAGAGGTTCAACTTGGACACCCGTGCGAGGTATTTCTCGCAACACCAGATGGGCCGCAGCCGCGGCCGCCGCCAGAGGAGGCTACGCTTTCGTGAATATTATCCTCATTATCATTTGATATATTATATATATATTATTATATATTATCATGACGTGGTATGAGGATTTCTCTTATTGAAGCATCTGGCAACCCTACAGTCCCTCCTACCACCACCACCATGGCGGCGCGGGCAGGCGTGACTGCACAACTGACGTAAACATTTACGACAAAATTTTTTATATCACAAGAACGAGTGATTTGCGACAGCAAAACAATACGGCAATGTGTTGTATGGACACTAAACCCTTCACAGAGCACCAAGGCATTCGTGGCTGTGAGCTGGGCCCTAATCAAGATTAATACCAAATTATTTCCAGAAGTCATTCAGGTTAAGATTCGTTTTAGGTCCGTGCCAGTATCTGATTACCTACCTTATGAAACATCAGTATTTCTTCATATATCTTTTCTACAAACCTTCAACAGTCATGGAAACGTTTTGAAAATCCAATTCAAGGACTATTTTTTTACTCTTGAAAATAGGGGATAATGTTTACGAAACCGCATCGCCTCCTCTGGCGACGCTGCAGCCGGTGTTGCGAGAAATACCTCCTTGCTGAAATAAGTCACATATACATGTGGGGGGGGTCCAGGGGGTGGGGGGCTATGCCCCCCCCTGGTTAGAAGGGGGGGGTCGTTAGTAGGTCGTAAAGTTCGGTTGGAGTAGTTTAAATATGCTCCCCGACCCTAAACCCTCTGCGACCTATTTTACGGCTGCAGCGGCTGCAGTGTCGTCACGGCCGCCACCAGAGGAGGTGACGCGCTTCCGTAAACATTATCCCCTATTTTCAAGAGTAAAAAAAAAAGTCCTTGAATTGGATTTTCAAAGCGTTTCCATGACTGTTGAAAGTTTGTAGAAAAGATATATGAAGAGATACTGATGTTTCATAAAGTATATTATGAGATACTGGCACGGACCTAATACGAATCTTTACCGTCATTCATTACTGCCCTGTATCCAGGGACCACAAAACATTCCATAGTGTAAGTATTAACTCTGCAAGAGGTGGCTACCCCTTCTTCAGCATTAGCATCAACAGCATTCAACAAGCATCTCAAGATAGGCTGAAACATCTCAACTTACATTCACTAGAAAAACGAAGAGTGTGGGGAGATCTGATAGAAGTATTCAAATGGGTCAAAGGTTACAACAAAGGCGATATAAGTGAAGTTCAGAGAATTAGCCAGCAGAACAGAACATGCAGTAATGGATTTAAATTAGAAAAGTATAGATTTAGGAGGGAAATAGGCAAGCATTGGTTTAGTACCAGGGTGGTGGGGGAATGGAATAGACTAAGCAATCACATAGTTAGTGCAGGGACAATAGCTTGTTTAAAGAGTAGACTGGATAGCTACATGGATGAGGATGACAAGTGGTAGTGAGGTGTGGGTGCAGGAAGGTGACAGGGTACTGGAGCGTACGCCCGTACCGAAGGTAAACGAGGATCAAGCCTCTACCTGTAACCCCTGAAACTACACCTCACCCATCGTGGTGGGGGATTCTGGACCTGCCCTGTGTAGGCCACTCAGCCTCTTGCAGTCTCCCTGTGTTCTTGTGTTCGTATGTTCTTATTAGCCCAAACACGAGTATAAACACAGACAGGCATAGCTACACCACGATCAATTCGGACAGGTGAATAAACAGACAAGCACACAGAAACCAAGGTAAATTCGGACAGGTAAACAGGAAAACACAGACAGGCATAGCTACACCACGATCAATTCGGACAGGTGAATAAACAGACAAGCACACAGAAACCAAGGTAAGTTCGGACAGGTAAACAGGAAAACACACTGAGAAACCAAGGTAAGCACTGACAGGTGAACACAAACACAAGCACACACAGCCAGGACACAACAGCAGGTGCCGGTACAATGTCACTCTCCCGCTGCCCGTCACTCACATGGACTCCTGCAGGATGCCGTAGTAGAAGTAGAGGAAGAAGATCCCTCCCGCGTAGATAAAGAACTTCATCCTCTGAAAAAGCGTCTGCTCCGCCATGGCTCGAGCGTCAGGTGTGCCAGCCAGGTGTGCAGTGCCGCTCCAGACCGCCCGCCGCTGTCACCTGTCTGACCTATAGGCGCCTGAACCCCGCCACTATAAACATGCTTGACGGGGGATCCAATGCCTTATACGTCCTCCCAATAGACGAAAGAGCTTGATCCCGGACCCTTACGTGGCACTGATTTTCTCGAGTTTCTTTTGCCTTGGCTCAAGCAATGGATTTCCCCTCACTCCCATGTTTTAAACTCCCGCCGTGAATAAGCTGTTTTATGAGGCGGTAATTTATATGCTTAATGTGACGTGAGCGAAGGTTCATCACGGGTTAAGGGTTTTACGGTGTTAATACGTGTAGATACCGAGCAATGACACGTGGCGTAAGGAGGACGGTGAAGGGTGAAGGAGAGGAAATAGAACAACCCTCTCCTCCTCCACAAAGCTCACGTACGTCGTCTATATTTGTATTACTGCCGCCGCAACTGCCACTTACGCAACCGTGCTGTATTCTCAATCCCTTCGGGCTCTTGATATAATTTTTGAAGGCCATATAAAAATGCCTCGCCGGGTTCTCAAGAATGTTTTACCTGTTCATGACGTAGAAATATTGCACCACTACCACCAGAGATATGAAACCACCCATGGCAATTCCTATAGCTGCAACTTCTATACGAGAGCCTCTTGAAATAGATATAATAAAATAAATTATGTAAGGCGTCGAAATTTTTGAGAATATGACTCCTGCTGCTACGGTCTGTGTACGATCAAGGTATACTCGCTAAATTTAATCTGATGACAGGTAAATCTTAATCGATCCATCACTTAATACATATAACCCAACGTTCATGCTACTTTTTGTTGCAGTCCTATATACAGCTGGAGAACAAAAACCCAGGAAAAAAGTACAAAACCAAGGATTCGTTCATAAGCATTCTTTTTAAGTTTATATGATTACAAATGACAGCATCTATTCTTTTTTTTTTTTTACTGTAAGAGCAATACTTTCTGCATGCTCAGACGATGGGTGATGGTGGAGGTAATTAACTGCACCACAAGTGTTAGTCGCACCTCTAACCTCCACTGAGTCAGAGCTATAATTATGCAGCTTGAAGCAATTTTTAATATTCATAATTAATTAAAAAGTATATAGCGAATGAACAATTCCAGCAGGCATATGTGACTATTCTTTTAGTCTATCAAGATGGATGTCAGAGAAAACTCTATCTCTGTAGTTTCAAGTAAAAAAAAAAATGTACTCATGAATTAAGTTGTCACACCATAACACTAAAAAATTAAGCCAACAGTAACTGCAGACACATGCTGTTAGAAAGTTAAACATGCAAATATAAAGTTACAAAAAGCATACTCAATGATTTTAGCATATATCGCGTTTACAATTAATACACTGGAAAAATACGAGTGCTAGGGAATATGTGAATTTCTCTTTATCTTCCCCATATCGAGTACGAGTTCTGAAAGAGAAAGGAGAGGACTGATATCAACAAGAGGATAATTCAATGATAGAAGGGAGGAGGAACACTTCATTTGGCATATCTGGCTTTGGTATTCATTTTTCTCTGTTCCCTGAGTCTGTGCCAGTTATCCAGCCATCAACATGATCCACAAAATAATGACACATACCTTCATGCATAGCTAAACAAACCTATCTATCTATCTATCTATATCTTCTGGGCCCTGTCCCCTTATGGTATACCTTCTCACAAAATTTAATGTGTTGCCACATCATAAAAATCTTCACTTTTCCTTGTTCCAGCACTCCCTCTCCGTAAATTCAATCTTTGCTTGCTAAATCTCTTTCTCCAAAAATTCATCTACTCTGCTGATCTATTTTAGGTATTATTTCATTAAAACTCATTCACAAAATTCAAATTTTCTGACCTCTACTATATTTTCCTACCAGTATTCTGCAACGTCTGATGCATATGGTACCCATCACAAAATTAAATTAAAGAAATGACCATTAGATAGTAATGACGCATCGTGCATGGCAGAGTTAATCACCAGCCACCATGATGCCAATGGTATGGGGGAGGCTGTGGGCACAGACCATATTCTCTAACGTTTCGCCGCTTACACTCACGTTTGACAGGGTACTTTTTGAGAGGGTATTGGGCATTTCCAGAGGTACACTTATGACGCTAGTGGTAGTTGGACCCCTCTTCTGTACCATAAACGTGAAAAAATCATGAAAACCCGATTAATCTTCATTTTTTACTTTGAAAATAAATGAAATGAGAGATGAGGTGCAGGCAGAACGGAAGTGAATATAACTACCATGGGCTGGGAGGGAATGAGCTCTTTTTTTGTCATAGTGTTTTCAGCATTACAGTAAGGTTTGAGTATCTCGATTCTCGACAACGATCATACTCATGGCAGGCAGCGCACGGCGATGACTCTGCACGTTTTGTGGAAGGGCAATGTAGCAATAAAAAAAATATATAAAAAAATACTTGCATAAACGAGTAGTATTGAAATGCAGAATATTCCTGCAGCACAAATATAGTTTAAAAAGCATCGTAGAGTGTAGTGACAAAAAAAAAAAATGCGTGCTGAATTATGAAAAGCTACGTTAATAATTTATGTAGGTGGTTAACGACAATAGGCTACCAATAAGCCTTTACGTGGGCATAGTCTGTTTGTTGTATATTTAGCTACTCGACCCCTCGCGGTACTACAAGTTCATGGACGGCTCTCCCCCTCAAGACTTGCAAGAACGAATGGGGAAAGCTGTGTAAAGAAGAGTGAATAGGAAATGCTGCAAGTGTCTTTATTAAACCACTCGGCCCCGCGCGGCACCACAACTTCTTGCATGACACACAACCTTGGCAGGACGAGGACACACACACGACCACCCATCACCTGGCAACACCCACTTGCTGGCTGAGGCTCCGGAGGGCTTGAGGGAGGAGGCGGATGAGGGGGACGCGGAGCCGGAGGGAGGCAACCACAGTAGGGGTAGAACTGCAGGGGATAGGGTGGTGGAAGGGTATAACGGCCGTGAGTAAGAAGGGGGGGTCGAAGGGGAGGTGGAGGGAAGAGGCAATAAAGGTGGATAAATGGGATGATGAAGGGAGGAGGTGGAAGGAGGAAGCAATGAAGGTGGATAAATGGGGGTTGGAGGGGGAAGAGGCCACGAAAGAGAGTAGCCAGGGACGCAGAGAAGGGACCTGTTTCTAAAATTTGCCAAAATATCAATTTCTGCTTGTAATGTTGGGGGGGTGGGGTGAGAAAAAGAGAGGGGACAAGGAAAGGATAACATTGTCTTTATAAAGGTAAAGGAGGATAATGAATTTACATTAGGATAGGCAAAACAAGAGTGCAGTGAAGTTGGATGGTAATGCAGGTAACTGAGCACGAAGGAAGGTTCTGTAGCCACATGTGCATAGGAAGGGTACACAAATTTGAGGGGGAGAGGACAGAGTGGGGAGTGGTTAATATAACCTTTAATATGGAGAAAAGTCATATTTTGGAACCCTAAAGATGGAGATCACCACATGGCATAGTTTCCGCCTCACTCAGACCAAACCATAATATTAATAAAGGAAGAAGAAATACAACAGTTCCCCTTCGCTATTTATTTTTAAAAATTTACAAAAACCAAAAAAAAAGTTTCCAAGTAGAAAATATTTTTTTTCTCTCCCGACTTTGAGACTGGGGCGGCTAAAACACTCATCTGACAATATACAAAATGTACACAGTTAGAGTTATTGTCTCTATACAACACTTACGTCTTCGTATCTTCTTTTTCTTTCATACATCGCTGGAGCTGCCATGTGTAGGCCATTAGGCCTCTTGCAGTCTCCCTATGTTCTTATGTTCTTATGTTCTCGAACAACTTTTACACTGTACTTTGTATTTTCACGGCGCTTTACATCATCAGCAAGTGTCCTTGTATTAACCTACGTGTAAAGGAAAGGAAGGAAAGTAGGAACATCGGAAAACAACAGGAAAGATTGAGTGCGAGAGCGGCGAGCGTTTAACTTAATGATAATGATATAAAATCAACAAATGAGAGCGGGAGGGGGCGGCGGGCTGGCAGGGGGGGGGAGGGTCTGGGAGGGACAGAGCCGCCGACAGGGAAACGGAGATCGACAGTCAGTAATATTCATCCCTCGCCGACACTGTCCACCACTGAACACTCACACACGCATCCCCCGAACCCTCCTGTCCATCGCCACCCCTCGCTGACCTCTATCTCTCATCGGCATCCCCTACGAGAAACAGACGTGGCCCAGCTCGATCTTGAAGGCCTGGTCGGCTTGCCCGACGTCACGGAGACCCACGTCGACGAACGGCAACTGCTGGGGCTTTTTGGTGCGGTACTCGATCTTCGTGTTGGACCAGCTGATCGACTTGGTCTGTGTAAAGGCGAAGGGAAAGCGATGTATGAGCAACAGTTTTAAAAGTACACATATAAACTAAAACAAGGCAAAGAAAGAGTGGTTAATGAATTTTCATTCTCATGATCTTTGCATGAACGCTGTTAAGAAATAGAAAGATAAAAATAGAAAAATACCATCATAATCATCAGATGGAACGATCTCTGTAAATGAAACCAAATACCATTGAGTATGATGTATGAATATTATCAGACATCAACGCTCATCTTACCTTGCAGCCGTCCTCCACGACGCGATACCTGAACTTCCTGTTGCCTCTCGCCTTCAGCTCCATGTCCGCCGCCGTCATGATCTGCATTGCTTTGCGTAAGTTTCTTCTGGTGGCATCAAACACAGCTACAGAGTTCTTGCAGTGGTAGGTGAGTTGTTGCCACGCCTCAGAGGACAACAACTGCAGGAAGCGGAGTTGATTGCTGTCCGCCTTGTAGGTGAACTGTAACGAAAGCAAGAATAGTTTGAAAGGCAAAGCGTCATCACCTGCAAAGCATAGAGTATTATTACTCCTCCATTCTGACACATCTCCCCTTCTCCGCACACGTATAATGTATGGGAACGTTAACGGACAATTAAAATGTATTTGTTTCTGTTGTGCACCTGTTACATGCCAAGCTTTTACGTCTGCATGTAATGACTTGTTTACTGCCTCACGTCTACTAGCATTAGATTTGTCATATCTACTTTTCAATATATTTTTTTTTCAGGTGATCATACATGGAAAAGCTCTGGATGTGCAGTTATATCGCTTATTATCTCGAATACTAAGATGTCACTCAAACTTAATGCTTCGGTCGCGTCACCCAACCCCCACGCATCCAGCCCGCCGCCTTCACATGTTGAAGCGCTGACCCGCCTGAAGGGCGAGCCTCCCACAACCCTCTCTGCAAGCAGGGTACCTCTTTAGCCGACTGGTTAAGGATTAGTTTTCCTATCTCGTTGGTCGCGGGTTCGATCCCCCGGCGCGGTAAAACCTTTTCCTGGTCTGGACTAATTTCTCGTGTGTTTCGTGACACGTTGTGGTCGTGTGGAGATATAGAGAAGAGGAATTCGGACAATACAACATCACGTAACTCCCACCTCCAATACTCACCTCAAAGTCAGGCTTGATGTCATCACCAAGCCACACCATACCGTTTGACCTTCCCACCCAGTTGAATTCCTCCGTCATGCTGGGCTGCGGCAGGACACATGTTGCCTTGTGTTCCATGTCGCAGTGCACCACGATAGCATCCTTGACGTCACCCTCGTTGGGGTCGACCCAGTACTCGCCTGAAAGAAGGTACATTGCGGATGAGAGACCTTGCCGAGGAGAGAGAGGAAACAAGCCCTGCGCACAGGAATAGTTAATTTTCGGCAAGAGGGCATGATCCTCTGATCAGCTACTTACCACTGGGGAGGTCTGGATGGGTGTAGGACAGGTCGCGGCAGGTCTTGGCCGGAGAGGTCTTGGTACCTTCTGGTCTGAGGAACTTCTTGTAGGATGTCTTGAGCTGTTCATACGCCTTGGTGATGAGGTTCCGCCGCTCCTCGTCCGTGATCTCCTGCCCAAACAGTCGCGCGGGCAGCTCCGAGTCGTCGCCTTGGAGTGGGTCAGGGCCCTTGGACTGACCCTGACCCAAAAGGGCTGCCAACACTTCAACACCATAGCCCAGGGATTCTCCAGGAGGACCAGGAGGACCCACAGGCCCAGGCGAGCCAGGAAGACCAGAGCTTCCACTTTCACCGGAAGGACCACGAGGTCCTGGAGGACCCATAATGCCTTGAAGACCAATGCCTCCGTCACGGCCAGGGGGACCCTTGGGGCCAGGCTCACCAGGGGGACCAGGAGGACCCTCCATGCCTGGAACACCCTTGTCACCATTGGGACCTGGTGCTCCGGGAAGACCTTGCAGACCAATGAGACCTCGATGACCCTTGGCTCCCTTAGGACCGGAGGCGCCTGTTTCTCCTTTTTCACCCTGAGTGCCGGGAGCTCCTGGCTTTCCTCTTGGACCAGGGGAGCCTTCCACGCCCTGAGGACCGATCTCTCCTCTTTCTCCTCGCTCTCCGGTAGATCCTATCGGTCCTGCGGGACCAGGGGGGCCCTGCCAAAGAAACATTTTCATAAAAGTTAGAAGAGAGCAGGGGAGGAAGCAACTAATAATGGCAGAAATAAAGTAACGATTTGGGTACTCACAGGTAGACCAGATGGACCGGGGCCGCCCTGGCGCCCAGGACGCCCGGGAGGACCCTTGTCTCCGGTGCGGCCAGCAATGCCTGAAGGTCCGGGCTTGCCGTCAGAGCCGGGGGCACCAGTTTCACCTGGGGGACCGATGGGACCAATAGGACCAGACAGACCAGGCGGACCATTGGGACCCTCGTCACCTCGCTTACCCTCCGGTCCTTGTTCTCCCTATGAGAGTCAAGAAATCAATGCCAGTGGCTTCACTACTCCACTACAACGACTGCATGATCAAGCAAGGATGCCTAGTCCATATCTTCATGACTGTATCGGTTCATCTATCCATAATGGTGACAAGAAGCATCCATGCCGGATAAATACCAATAGCATGCAACACAGAGGAAATGATTCATCAAGTTTCCAAAGTGGAAGTGTGTAGCAAACAAGTACTCACAGGCGCTCCACGCTTTCCTTCGCGGCCAACAGGGCCAGGAGGACCAGGCAGGCCAGGCAGACCACGCTCTCCTGCAGATCCAACAGGGCCAGGCTGACCCACAGGACCCGGACGGCCCCCTGGGCCAGTCTCTCCCTTAGGTCCCTCTGGTCCAGGGGCGCCAGGTTGGCCGGATGGCCCTGGCAGGCCTGGACGGCCAGTGTCACCGGGGCTTCCTTTTATGCCAGGGTTGCCAGGGGTGCCAGATCGCCCTTGTTCTCCGGGGGTACCCTGCATGGAACAATACGGTTATGTCACCACACACATGCTACGTTATCGCTGAGTCGAGGCAAGCGCAATAATGACTTAATGACAGCAGATGGTAGGTTGCAGTCCTGAACACCTGCACGTCCCCTAAATAAGTGTTAGTAATACTCACAGATACGCCAGGATTGCCGGGGCGTCCAGGGGGACCCATCAAACCCGCCTCGCCGCGCTTCCCAGCCTCGCCTCGCTGTCCTTTGCTGCCAGTCAGACCCACGAGACCCTGAGCCCCAGTCTCTCCTGGGGGACCTTGTAGGCCGGGATTTCCCTGCGTGCCCTTTTGCCCGGGAAGACCTCGCTGTCCTTTTGGTCCTGAAGTTCCTGGTGGTCCAAGTGGACCCGGGAAGCCCTGCAGACCCTGTTCTCCTTGTGCTCCGCGATCTCCCGTCATGCCGTTAGCGCCAGGCTCCCCAGGAGGACCCGGAGGGCCCGGTTCTCCCTTTTCTGCTGGTTCTCCCTGAGGCCCAACCGGTCCCATTATACCTTGAGGACCCTGGTCACCCTGACGTCCTGGAGGACCTTCGGGACCGACAGGACCAAGGGAGCCGCGTTCACCTTTCTCACCAGGAAGTCCAGGGGGTCCACGTCCTCCTGGAAGACCCTGAGAAAGACATGCAATTCAATCATGCCTCCATGTCGCTTAAAAATTTTACAGCGAAACACTAGGTGAAAAATCAGCGCCGGTACCATACTTACCACGAGACCAGACGGTCCGGAATGACCCTTTTGTCCCGGGGGTCCTGAAGGGCCTGCTGGACCGTCAGATCCAGTCAGTCCTGGTTCACCACGTTTGCCGGGATCTCCCGGCGGACCCTGAGCTCCGCGTTCTCCTGGGAATCCTCGCTGACCACGAAGACCTACGCTGCCTGGTAGACCCCGAGGACCCTGCAGACCGGCCTCTCCATCCTTGCCACTGGCGCCCACGAGACCCGGCGCTCCTGGCAGACCCTGGAAACCTCTAGCACCTGGGGACCCGGGAGGGCCCCTCTCACCTGGGCTGCCTGTGGGGCCAGGTGGGCCAATCGATCCCTGATCACCGTCCTTTCCTGGATCGCCTCGCGGCCCCGTGGGACCCGACTCACCGGGGTTACCGTCTTTGCCAGCTTCACCCTGTGGAACATGATAATATTACGTGTTGGCGAGTGTTATTCACCATGGTCTGATCACTCGCGATCGCCAGTCTCTACTCTCCTCGAAAGAGCTTAAAGCTGTATAGTGATGTATCTTTGGAAACGGCTGGGCCCTTACGTCATACCCACGCACACCCGGGAGACAGGACACAATCCGCGACTGATACCCGGTATCCATTCATTGGTGGTGGACAGGGACACGCATGAGTGGAGACCGCCCATGTGTCTCCATTCCACCCGGGAATCGAACCTGGGAGCTTTCTGTTGTGAACCAAGCGCTTTAGCCAGTACACTATGGATCACTGTGTATCTGTGTGTGTGCGTGTGTGTGTGTGTGTGTGTGTGTGTGTGTGTGTGTGTGTGTGTGTGTGTGTGTGTGAAGACAGGTGGTGTCAGGATCTCACCATTGGTCCGACGGGTCCTGGTGGTCCCATAGGACCTGGGAGTCCCTGGATACCCTGTGGCCCTTGGTCGCCTGGTTTACCATCAGCACCGGGGGGGCCCCTAGATCCTGGTCGCCCCGTCTTGCCCGAAGGACCAGAGAGGCCAGTTGGACCCCTCAGGCCCTGTCGTCCAGGAAGACCGGGTGGTCCAGGGTTACCTTCACGACCCTTCTGTCCGGAAGAACCTGGAGGACCTGGATCTCCACTCTGACCTGCAGGAGAATTACATGGTATCCGTCATCTTCATGTGTCACCTCGGCGGATCAGACGTGTCTATGGCTCATACAAGTGACTTACATGTCTTTCCGCGTCCATGAGGAAACCAAAACTTTAGCAACCACCCTCTACTTTGCAGCTTCAGGATCGTGATATCGTGGCGAGGTTGACGTCACGTTGGTGTTTGGTCCACTGAAGGATAAACCAGTCCGTTCTCCATGGCTTTCACAAACTCACCTTTAGGTCCCGGGGGTCCATCAGCGCCAGGGAGACCTCGGCCGCCGGCGGGTCCACGCTCTCCTAGCAAGCCATTTGCGCCTGGGGGTCCTCGCATACCTCTCTTGCCTCGTTTTCCTGTGGACCCTGGTGGCCCAGGGAGTCCTCTGGGTCCTGGGGTCCCGGATTCTCCCTTCATACCAAACTCTCCCTTGAAGCCTCGTTCACCTCCCAGGCCCTGAAACACACCCACCGTCAGGCTGTGCCGCCGCCCCTCAATCAGAACAACACCTCAAGCTCTTACACACGCACACACACACACACACACACACACGCTCGTTCACTCGCACAAACGTACTCGTTCTCCTTTATTGCCGGGGATGCCAGGACTACCAGGGAGTCCAGGGGGTCCACGAGCTCCAGGGAAGCCAGGAGGGCCAGAGTCGCCTTGGGATCCCGGGGCGCCCTTCTCGCCGGGAAGACCGTCTTTACCAGAGATACCTTGAGGACCACGTTCACCTGGAGACCCAGGCTTGCCAGCCTCGCCTGCGTCAGGAAAGAAGACGTGTCAGATACCGAGCAATGTTGCTGAGAATTATCTCCAATGAGCTTGCTTGATGGGGATACCTATACCCCTTAACCCTCACCTCGCGGACCTTGAAGACCCTGAGATCCTTTAGGACCTTGCACGCCCATATCGCCCTTAGCTCCAGCGCTGCCGGGGAAGCCTGGTGGGCCAGGCTTACCAGGAGGACCACTCGGCCCTGGAGGACCTGCGATACCGTCGATACCCCTCAGTCCGGGAGGACCAGCAGGACCCTCCCGTCCGCGCTCACCCCGAGGACCAGCAGAACCCTGCCGGGGTCAAAAGTAAAGGTTAGTAACTCGGTGAAACTTTGCGAATTCTGATGCTGCTGTAGCCTTTACTCAAGAGTCAGGGTGACTGTGTGGAGGGCTGGATGGGGCAGGTGCTAGTGTTGACGGAACTGTATTGTAGTGAATACAATGTGATGTAGCAGACGAACGTGCTATCGGGAAGGGAGAGTGAGGGCATAAGGAAGTAAGGGGTTGAGCAGACACTCACCATGGGACCGATGGGGCCAGGAGCACCACCGGGCCCGGATGCGCCCTTGTCACCCATTTGTCCCTGGTCTCCCTTGGAGCCATCCAGGCCAGGAAAGCCACGATGTCCCTTTACTCCTGGAAGGCCAGGCATGCCTGGGAGACCACGAGGACCCGGGGGACCAACAGCACCGGGGGACCCAGGGGCACCGTCATCACCACTGTCACCCTGGAAAGAAAAGTGATTTTAGCGTACAGCGGAACGAGACGCGGATTACTCTGCCAGTGTGTACAGTGTTAGTCACGCCACGGCACCAACACCTTCCCGAGGAACTCACGTCCTTGCCGGGGATTCCAGGCATGCCTCGAGGTCCTGGGGGTCCAGGGGTACCACTGGGGCCTGGGTCACCGGGCTCACCACGCATACCCTGGAACCCTTGTGGACCTGGGGGACCTGGGGGACCTGCAAGCAGAAAAAATTTAATATTCTCTCTCTCTCTCTCTCTCTCTCTCTCTCTCTCTCTCTCTCTCTCTCTCTCTCTCTCTCTCTCTCTCTCTCTCTCTCTCTCTCTCTCTCTCTCTCTCTCTCTCTCTCTCTCTCTCTCTCTCTCTCTCTCTCTCTCTCTCTCTGTACCTCACCTGGGCTTCCCCTGGGACCGACAGGGCCGACTTGGGCCTGCAGGTAGCTGAAGGGGTCGGGTTGTATGCCGGGACCTTTCTCGCCGCCCTGGGACTGTGCCAGCTGCGTGAGCCATGGCGAGAGCTGCCGACACACAGATAACACACAAACTGCATCACAGGCCCACATTTGTCATGAACACTGGCAATATCATCATAATTTTTAGAATACTCTGTTGGATAAGCTGCAGCTCAGTTCCCTAAGAACGCGTTCCCGGTAAGCATCCTTCACCAAGAACTACAAAATCATACATCAGTAGAGGAAAGAGAAAAGAGGATCATTGGTGACATGCTTCGAAGAGAAGGAAGGGACGGAGCTTAGCTCTAAATAGACTATCGAACTAAAGATATGGCACAGGAAGGTTTGGACGGACAGGTACCTAACCACTCAACCTGTGCCTTACCTGTTGCATTTTATCCAGACATACTCACGTCAGGGGAGGGTCCGGGGGGTCCTGGGTCGCCGGGGATGCCTGGGGTGCCTGGAGCTCCTGTGAGGCCCTGTTCCCCGGGGGGGCCTGAAGGACCCTCAGTTCCCGTGGTAGAAACGCCGGAGTCAGTCTCAGGGGCAGTCTGCAGAGGAGTCTGAGAGTGAGTCGTTGCCTTGGGCCGCATCACTGTTCTGACTTGTGATTCATTGTATTCCACCACAGCATATCACGCCCAACAGCCTGACCCCAGCAGCTTCATATCCTTCTAAACACATCTTTCTTTAACCCTAAACCCGACTTTTTTTCACCATGAAATTGACTCTGAACCTACATCGCGTTATCATATAACTTTGCAACAAGACACCTAAATCCCAGCACTCAGCTACTTATCCCCCATCACCCTAAACCCAGCCTCCCATTACCCTTCCTCCATCACACAATAAATGTACTTACCGGACCGATGATATCTGTTGGAGGTGCAGGCTCCTCTGCAATATAAGAAAAAGGAGCACCATTAATCAAGGCCCAGCCCGGGTAAAGCACGACCTACCTATCCCCAAGTGCAAGGAAGGTAAGTGGGGAGAGAACTGGAGGGAGGAGGAGGGGAATATGGTGACTGAGAAATAGATAAGAGAAAGAGGGGAAATATGTTATGAAGGTGACGAAGGTTGGGAGAGAGAGAGAGAGAGAGAGAGAGAGAGAGAGAGAGAGAGAGAGAGAGAGAGAGAGAGAGAGAGAGAGAGAGAGAGAGAGAGAGAGAGAGAGAGAGAGAGAGAGAGAGAGAGAGAGAGAGAGAGAGAGAGAGAAGAGGCAAAGTATAACAGAAAGAAGGGAAAGACAAGAGAATGCGAAATAGAATATAAGAAGAGGAAGGAAGGAAAGGAAGCAAAAAGGTGAAATATAATACAATAGGGACATAGTAGTACTTATAGAAGAAAGAAGGAACAGAGGACAAAAGGTGAAATTAAGCAAAAAACAAAAACCTCGATCACCAAAAAAGTTAAAAAAAAAACTAAAATTAAACTACTGCCAGAACCATATAAATGAAGAATCTAAACCATAATTATAGAAAACAAACAAAAAATAGAGCGATTGTCGATCTAAATTAAGGCAAATATGAATAACAAAATTATAATGATAAGGAATAAGATCCCCATGATATAAGCAGGGAGAGCTGACCAAGAGCCACCCCCACACGGTCCATGGAGGTCAGGCGAGGTCAGGTCATGCCGGGTCACGAGGCGAAGAAGACGCCCTACCTTCCTCTTCGCGAGTGGTTGCCTGTCCTCTTTGATTTTCTCCTCTTCTGCCACCCCGCCGCTCAGCGTTCACCCGTCTCTCAAAGGTGACGCTTCCTGGACCTCTGCGGGGCCTGCGGGTGGTAGTGGTCGTGGTGGTGGTCGGGGTGGTGGGGGGAGGGGGAGGGGGAGGGGGAGGTGTGGTGGTAGTGGTAGTAGTGGTAGTGGTGGTGGTGGAGGTGGTGGTTGGGGGGGGCGTGGTGGTAGTTGGTGGTGGTTCTGTGTAGGCATAAGGGTCATAAGGGGGCTGGAAAGGGGGGGCAGGGGTGGCGTAGGGGTCATAGGGGGGGGTAGCAGTCTCGGGGCCGTACTCGTACCCGTCCTCGTACGGGTACTCGCCATAGTCTTCGTAGCCTTCCTCGTAATCTGTGGAGGCAAGCACAGGGGGAGGGCAGGTGAGCGGGGCGGGGCGGGGCGGGGGACCTACCTGGGCAGACGGGACAGCACTGACCCAGCGGGATATACTGGTTCTCACACACGATCTCGGGGCACAAGACGCCGGCACAATTTTCGTCACAAGATGTTTGCTCGCACGTCACTCTCCCCGCGGCGCAGGTGCAGGTGGTGCAGTCGTCGGGGGAGAAGGACTCACCATCCGCGTATTTCCGACCCTCAAAATCACACTCTGCACCGCCCTCCACCACCGCGCCATTATCATAGTTGTAGTTATAGCCTTCGTAATCGTCTGCAAAGAGAAAAAGGGAATGTCGCGTTGGAGGCTGTCATCAAGCATCGTTCAGTCCAACAGCGTTCTAGTTCTTGTTTGTTTTGGGTCTTGTCTTGTTTTGTTTTTGTTTTTAACATCATTTTCATCATGCAAGTTATCGACAACTACTATGGTACAACAACTATGTTACATGCCTCGTCTCCGTGAGTGTGTGTACGACAACACTAAAACCTCCATACGACATTCCCTTTTTTGCCCTTCTTGCAGGAACATCTGGAAGGCTGAGCAAACCCCGTAACCAGCGAGAGTGTGCAGGAAACACCTTGTCTCTATTTACAGGTTCTGGTGGCCGCCATGATTAATTTTTGCGAGTGTGAGTGGGTCCAGAGGTGAGTGCTGCCCCCCTGCGCCTTTTATTTATATATACTTTTCTGTTTAACAACTTACCTGCGTGTGTCTATGTTTAAATTGGTGCAGCCAGTACACACACACACACACACACACACACACACACACACACACACACACACACACACACACACACACACACACACACACACACACAAACAAAAACTCTCTCTCTCTCTCTCTCTCTCTCTCTCTCTCTCTCTCAACGATAAAGTAAAAACTATATTCGTGGCGGTTTACTAAAGTTACGAAATCATGCGTGTGAGGCCCCGAGACTTAAGGTAGGGTCTGCGGGGCCTCGGTGCAGCTAATATAACACTACGGTGACCTGAGCCAGCGGGGAGCATGGAGTGGCAGGTCAGTAGAAGCACACTCGCACGTCCTCACACTCACATTCACACAAAAAAAGAACTAAACATGCATTCTTACCCTTGATCCTTCTGTCCAGTCGTAATATTAGAACAGAGTTGTTTTGTTAGTATTATCAACATCATCATCATTATTATTATTATTATTATTATTATTATTATTATTATTATTATTATTATTATCATTATTATTATGATCATTATTGTTATTATTGTTATTATTATTATTACTCTGTGTGCCTTAGTAAAGCTGTTAGTGTCGGCAATGGCAAGTTAACAGATACAGAAACAGAAAGAAAAAACAAGTTTATATATATATAATCATAATCATACATAATTATTCAGTCAGTCTTTTGTGGGTTGGGTCTCCATGGCTGTGTGTGTGTGTGTGTGTGTGTGTGTGTGTGTGTGTGTGTGTGTGTGTGTGTGTTTATACAAAAAGGATCATGATATATATTACGTCTGCAACATCTCATTTATTGAAGTGGTGGTGATAGTGGTGGTGGTGGTGGTGGTGGGGGGTGATAAGGAAGGGTGGAAAGAGAGGGAGTGGTGTGGAGAGAAACGAGTGGGTGAGAATAGGATGTGTTGGGGCGTGATTAAAGGAGGAGGTGGAGGGAGAGGAGGAGGAGGAGGACGTAGTGGGGGAGGAGGGGAGCGGAGAGCGACTAAGTGAGGGCAACAAGAGAGCTCAGTTCCGCCAAGCAAACCCGGATATTGAAAAAAGCAACAACACAACGCTCGAACTGAAAATCTCCAACAGCCGACAGCCACAATATGATGACAGACTAGAACATAACACAGAAGAAAGCAATACAGAACAAAACAAGATACCGCGGCAATTCTTCTAAGGTCTTGTATCAGTCCTTGAGTCTCCTGGTATTTGATCTTCCTCTATATATGTATATTCCTATGTGTATGTAACCGCACGTTGATGTAGATTAATGTTCATCCCAGACGATACACTCCCTAGACATCATTTAGCAAAGGCGCATCGTTCTTTTGCAGGGGAACCGATTTGTATTTTTTTCTCATGTACAGTACATGTGTTTGTATTTGTGTTTGTTCTTTGATGCCTCCCCTGTTATACCCCCTCCCCTCTCCAATAATCTATTTGCCTTTTGATGCCTCCCTCGCTAAAAAAAAAAAAAAAGACCACCCAGATAAGATAAGACTAAAGGACAAATTGAAAGTGAACAAAGAGACATTAATACTCCCTCTCAGCGGATGATGAAGCAAACAGCAAACTCATTCCAAAATATACACTCCTCACAAGGCTTTTGAGAGAAACGCCGAAGCACGGATGACAAGATGACAAGCCTATGGTCCCGTATTCTCAAACACAGAGCTAACACATCCACGTTTGATAAAGCTTCCGTATATGTTGTGGGTATTTCCATTGGTAGTTTTAAGAGCCTAGTGATAGTTTGACCAGGCTTCTATACTATGGATGTGAAAATAAAATCATGAGAACCCGACTAATCTCCACTGTGGCCTTGATAAATTTTTGTTGTGAGATACGAAAATGTCTGAAAATACGGACATCAATATCAAAACCAAACAAAAGTAAAGAACATTAGCAGCCCCTCTAGCCGAATGTTGACGCGTATAAATGATTCAGGCCAAGAAAAACTCGCCCCGTACACAACATTCGAGAGTCACAGCCCACCCCCCAAGTGAGTGCCAATCGCCCCACCAGATGGCACCACTTCCTTACTGGGTGGAGGGCGGCGGGCTGCGAGGAGGACGTGGGAGGCTAACGACGAGACCAGGCACCCCGCCCCCGTTTTCTTTTCCTTTTTTTTTCTCTCTGTCAAGCCGCGACTCACTGCCCCGCCCACTCCTCGCCTCGAGAGCACAATCCCAGGGGCGCGACGGTCTGCTACTTCGATACCAGACTTTTTTTCTCTCTTCTTTTTTCTTCTTCTTGGGTTGGAAGAGAAAGTTGAGACGATTTAAAAGATGAATCACCGAGGCGGGTTAAAAGAAAAACAATGCCCTCCTTTCTTTTATTTACCGAGACTGAATAGCAACAGCCTTTATTTACTTATTCTTTTCATATTTTCACGCCACATTTTTTAATTAAACGTCGTATTAGTATTTATTAAGTTATGTGACTAGCTTGGCTTTTTAATTCCTTTTTTTGGGGGGGACAGAAGTAGGTATAATAGAAGTGTTAGATTTTCACAGAGTTAAGTAGACATATTACAAACTCCATCGCAAAAAGTTATATAAATACTCAACAAAACCAACCACCCACACATAGGAAAACGGGCCAAAAATAGACTACTCAACCACATTATTGTTATTACAGACCAATAGGACGTGTAAAAATTCAGGCGTCAGGTTTGCACGATGCCGCAAAGCATGTCAAGAATCATTTTACGGGAACAGTTCTGCTGAAGTGTAATATTCCTGTAACAGCCCCCGTTTATCTCAAATCCTCGAAAACACAGCGAGAATATGGCAGACACGCGCGAGAAACTGTGGAACTTGCGAGAAACTTAGTCGAGTAAACAAGAAGATGAGGATGAGGAGGAGGAGGAGGAGGAGGAGGTGAATAAGGAGGAGGAGGGGAGGACGAGGACATGGATAAGGAAGAGGACAGAAGGGACAAGAAAGAGAGAAGAATAAATAGACACAGTAAGGGAAGAATGTGATGAATTAAGAGAAGTTGTAGCGAAGAAAAAAAGATAGAGAGGAAGAAAATGAAGAATGTCAAGTAAGAAGAAGCAGGAGGAGGAAAAGGAGGAGAGAAGAGAAAAAGATGAAACAGAGGAAGAAAAAGACGAAGTTATAAGAGAAGAAAGGAATGAAGAAAAAGCAAATGGAGACAGAAACGAAAGAATACAAAAAATCAAGAGAAAAGTTAGGGAAGGAGAAAATGAAGAATGACAAATAAAAAGAAGTAGGAGGAAGAGGAAAGGGAGGAGAGGAGACTGAGGAAAATGTAAAATAGAGAAAGTAGAAAACGAAATTATGAAAAAAGGAAAGAATGAAAAAAATAAGTAGACCGCATGCCAGAGAGAGAGAGAGAGAGAGAGAGAGAGAGAGAGAGAGTCTGCTACCCTCGTTGGACCCGTCAGAGCACTACAGGGGGCGCATATCATAACAATTCTCCCCAACACTGACGCGCCACTCAAGACATCGTCACACTCAAGAGGAACTTTTTATAAGACTGACGAGCCCCAAACAGCGACTTTCACTCCTATTGGAAGCCTCGAAGGGACATAGTTTAAACGCTGAGATATAAAACGACTTAGGAAAGCAAACAGACGAAGAGGCAAAGGAGGTAAAGGAGGGAAAGGAGAAGGAAATAAAAGTGTAAAATAGTGAAGAATAAGAAACAGTAGGATCAAAATGTAAAGACTGAAGGAAGAAAGAGGACAAGGAAATTATGGAAAAGGAAAAGAATAAGAAAGAGTAGGATCAAAATGTAAAGACTGAAGGAAGAAAGAGGACAAGGAAATTATGGAAAAGGAAAAGAATAAGAAAGAGTTGGATCAAAATGTAAAGACTGAAGGATGAAAGAGGAAAAGGAAATTAAGGAAAAGGAAAAGAAAGTAAGGAATAGTGAAGGAGGAAGAGGACAAAAAATCAAGACTGAGAAACTGAGGAGGAAAAGGAAGTGACGGAGAGGGAAAAGAAAGTAAGGAAGAGTGAAGAATAAGAAGGACAAAAATAAAATGACTGAGTGGCAAGGGAGGAAAGGAAGTAAGAGAAAAGAAAAGAAAGTAAGAAGTAGCAAAGGATGAGGAGATCCGGGAGTAAGATAGGAAGATAAAAATGAATTGATGAAAAGAATGGAGAACGACATCAATAAGAAATAAGAGAAAGAGGGAAAGGAGGAGAAGGAAGAGAAGGAAGGGAAGAAGGTATAAAGTGCATGTTAAGTATGAGAAATAAGTTGATGCAAAAAATAAAGCGGAAATGGTGATAGGACAGGTGTTGGTAAAATAAACAAAAATAAAATAAAATAACAAGGAAATGCACACGTATGGTAAAGAGAAGAAAAAATAATGGAAACTAGAGAGAAATGCTGAAAGAATAAGTTAACAGAAAGAAAACACAGACACAAACATGAAAAAAAAACATGTTACGAAAAGAAGCATAAAGGAAAGAAACAGAGAAGAAATGATGACAGATTGTGGGGATAAAGAGGAATACAGGCAGAAAAGTAACAATGTATACTATAGAGACGGCAAAGAAAGAGAACCAGAGAGACGGAAACTGAGATAAAGTATGTGCAAAAAGAAACAAAAGATGCAAATACAAAAAAAAATCACTACAGAGACGCCAAAAAAAAGAAAAACCCGAGAGACAGAGACAAAGATAGATTACCCACAAAAAAAGAAACATAGGATACAGATACAGAGAAGGTCAAAGAAGATGCAAAAAATGGAAAAAAAAGATTGGTAGATAAAATAATAGAGACAGATAGACACAAACAGGAAGAAAAGTAGGATGTGTCTAAACAGAAGGGAGAGTAATTTGCATGTGTATAAACAGATTAAAGAAACAGAGAGAGAGAGAGAGAGAGAGAGAGAGAGAGACGAATATAACAAACGGCAGACATGTGCAAGCAAGCAAAAGAGGCACACAAACATACGAACACAAATCCCAGCAGACAGCCGTGACAACAGGACAGACAGACACTCAAGAGGAGGCCAACAATTAGTCACGCACAAATAAACAAAAAGGAAGATAAAGACGAAACGTAATCTCTGTAACCAAACACAAAGAATGACCCCAAGATGTTCACTAATTTCTACCTGTCTAGTCTATTATGCGCTGACCACTAACTCTTAACCATCAGTAACTAAGGGCGGTATTATCACGCGCTTCGGCCTCTCATCAACCAAACACCAAACAATCAACCAAACACAAAGAATGACCCCAAGATGTTCACTAATCTCTACCTGTCTCGTCTGTTATGCGCTGACCACTAACTCTTAACCATCAGTAACTAAGGGCGGTATTATCACGCGCTTCGGCCTCTCGTTAACTGTTTCCAGAAGGACGAAAAGGAGATGAATTGGGCTTTAGTGAGTGGTTTTTTTTTTAATTATAATACATAAGATTGATCAAACTACTACCAGGGTCATAAAACTACCCCGAGAAACGCCCCGAACCTTTACGAAAGTCTTGTCAAATATGTGTGCTTGGAATCCGAAATGTTTAAGATGACAGGAAGGCCAATACTTCACATGAGGCACGGGGTTGATGTAGGTGCCCGCGTGGATTCTGAGTACGTGGACAGCGGGCATTCATGGACATCCGCATATTCGACCCGATGGCTGCCTGTCACCGTGAGCTGCCCCTGGAAGCCGCCCACCACAGGAACGAGCAGAAGACAACTGTCGGCATTCTCAGACACTACTGCCTCTCGCATCAACGATTTTCAAAGGTCAAAAAGGAGATCAGTGTGGTTTTCAAGCGTGTTTTTTTTTATGTTCATGGTACAGAAGCTTTGTCAATTTATCACCAGGGTCATAAAATTACCCATGGAAATCTGAACACACCCTCTAGCAAGGTCTTATCATTAGTGTGTGTGTAAGTCTCGAAATGTTTGAGAATATGAGCCTTGTGTGGGATACATATTCTTAAACATTTTGGCCTCCAAGCACACACACTGACAAGGCTTTCGTAGGAGTTGTGTGTATTTCCAAGGGGGTTAGTTTCATGACCCTGCAGACAAAGAGTGTGAGTCTGTGTGTCCGTGTGTGTGTGTGTGTGTGTGTGTGTGTGTGTGTGTGTGTGTGTGTGTGTCCCTGGTTGCAAAATGACGAAGATTCTGTACCATGACAGTGAAGAAAACACTCATGAGAACCCACTCAGTCTCCTTTTTCGGCCTTTGGAAACCGTTGATGTAGGAGGCTATAGCGTCTGTGAATGCCGACCTCTACAATGCCTCTGTACGCAAAACGAGACAAACCAAGAACGAAGTAGACGTGAAAACGCACAAAACTAAGGTAAAAACAAAGGTAAAATTGGGGGCATACGCTATACCTGCGCGTGGCCTCAGTGCTAATCTCCGTCACACAAAGCTAAGACAAGACACAAACACACCAAACAACAAGACGGTTTATGTAGAACGAAGCGAACTTTTAGCGGCGAATTAGACGTTTACTTCTATAACGTCACCGCATACCACACACCACGAACTCAAGTAATGCGAATAAAGGGAGACGAGACGCGAGGCAACGAGGTGGTCGGTTAGCAAAACAAACGAACATCGAGCCAGACACAAGCCAGAAACTCCTTGAGACACACAAGAGTCGAGGAATCTTTATAATTTTCTCATCATACCGAGAGAGCGTCATGTTTCTATTTATAATTAAGTTTCTCTCTCTCTCTCTCTCTCTCTCTCTCTCACACACACACAGACACGCCCCTCAACCACCTGACAGATGTTTCAAGACCGGGACGGAAGGGGAGGAAAGGAAGGAAAGGGAAAGAAAGGGAGGAAGGGAAGAAATATGGATGGAGGAGAAGGGGAAATATCATGGAAAGGAGAGAGAGAGAGAGAGAGAGAGAGAGAGAGAGAGAGAGAGAGAGAGTTATCATTGGGGAGTGTGAAAAGACGACCCGAGTTTAATTAGTTAAATAAACTCTCTTCTCTCTCTCTCTCTCTCAGAAGCTAATAACCCAAGATACTGAAATATTTCCATTCTAATTAAGTAGTACTAAGTTGCAGTCACCTATGCATGAAAAAAAGTAAAATAGTAATACTTCTATTATGATGATTGCTCTACCAAACACTTTATTCAAGGAGTAAAGATGAGAACACAAAAATTATCATCTAGAACTTTTCCTTTTTTTTCCAACAAAGATGATTTGGGTTCATATGTGTTAGGAAGAATCCGTGCCTTGGTCCTCTCCACCCTATGTTGAGAGAGAGAGAGAGAGAGAGAGAGAGAGAGAGAGAGAGAGAGAGAGAGAGAGAGAGAACATTCTAGCTAAAGCATGGACAAACAAACACAGATGATGACCAGGAATGCCACCACCACCATCACCAGCACCACCACCATCACTATCACCATCACCACCACCACCACCACCACCAGCACCACCACCATCACCATCACCACCACCACCACCACTACCAAAGAGCTCAGTCCTGCCTTGTCTTTACTTCGAAAAGTCGTAGCGAAGCAACGTAAACACCAGACAAAAGGACACACACCAGCCAAAACAAACAAACTATACCCTCGAATAATCGCATAAACGGACGAAGAAATAACCAAAACAGAGGGCAAGACACTCCCTGAGGAACTGCAATACCGGGAACCCGAGACGCGGGGAACACGAGAAGACGCCAACTCACGCCTCGGAGACACATAATCTGGGCCAAGACGAAGGAAAAGTGACTGATGAACAAAACAAAACCCAGACACACCCTCGCTGGCTCGGCCCTCCCTTCTACACCGCTGCCCTGCTGGACCCCACGAGCTGCCTTGCACTAAATCTGAGTTTGCGTCACGGCTCCCCATGACAATTTAGCCCCAGCACTTGTCTCGCTCGGCTGCCCCGCGTCTCTCTGCTACACTCGACGCATAGCACTCGGTTGGCTTAGAAAAGGTTGGAGATGCTATGCGAGAATGAGACCCTCGGTGCAGATGGGAATGAATTTTGAAGATATGTATAATAAAAAAGATGAGAAGATAAAATGCGATGTGGAAAAGATTGAAGAGACTACGAGAGAATGTGACCCTGGGTGCAGAAGTGGACGAATTTTGAAGATGTATAATAAAATATTAAATAAATATAATAAGACGTTCAAAAGAGATTAAAGAAGCTACGCGAGAAAGGGACCTTAAGTATAGAAGTGGATAAATTTTGAAGACATACTAAAAAGATAAAAAAGATGAAAGACGACGTTAAAGAGTAAATATAGAAGAAGCTACGCGAGAAGGGGATTTTGGGTGATTCATTCTGAGAAGATGATAGAAAAAACGGGAGTGGAGGAATACAAATATGGTGTGGGAATGGATATTTGAGCAGTAAAACCTGAATGAATTTAGAAACATACGAATGAAATCAAAGAAAGGGAAAGGTGAGAGGATAAGGTGTAAATTTTCCAGTGAAGGACACGACCGAAGTAGCAAACCCAAGAACACATACATACATACATACATACATACATACATACACATATATTTGTAAAGCAGCAACTATTCGATACATCACCTACCTATCACACATTCTATTACACATTTCACCCTCCATTTACCAACCTACGAACATTATTTTTTTTACAGCTAAAGAAACAGCTCAGGGGCAACAAAAAAAGGTTTAAAAAAAAAAGTCCGCTAATCGCTGTTCCCAATACATACATACATACGGACAGACACACACACACACACACACACACACACACACACACACACACACACACACACACACAGTTCCCTTAACCTTGTGTATGCCCCGGCGCGTGGGAGGACAGACTCGAGAACCTTCGCCAAGAGATGACAAAATGGGATAATGACAGTAATTCCTCATCTAAAGACGTGTGTGTGTGTGTGTTCGTGTGTTCGTCTCGCCGCTCCGCCAACCCACGTGTCCGTCATTACTTTTATTACTATTATTACTACTCGCAATTTGAGCCCAGAACACACAGGGGGAGCCTCATCGCCCGCAGACTGTCATAATCAACATATTATATTTGGTGATTTCTGACCCATAACCGTCGCACCCAGACAGATAACGATATTCTTTTATAGTTATTGTTAAAGCCGATAATCATTGACGTTCATTTGAAGTAGTTATTAGTCAGAAAACGAAAAATACTACAGTGTTCTAAGTATGATGGTCTGCTAACGCTGGGCCCGAGGAGAGAGATGACCCTCAACTCGGCCAACTCTTCACTCAAACGACAAAGCTCCTCGCCCGCTCGCCACTCTGAGAGGGTGACAAGAACTGCGAGGGTGGCGTCTCCTGTTACCCAGCCTGACGCCGCCTTCTGCCACGTGACTGTGAAGGAGGAGGAGGAGGAGGAGGAGGATGTGGTGGTGAAGGAGGAGGAGGAGGAGGAGGTGGTGGAGGAGGAGAAGGAAACATGGACAGGAGGAGGAGGAGGTAGAGGAGGGCGTGAAGAAGAAGGAGAAGAAGGAGGAGGAGGAGGTGGAGGAGAAGGAGGAGGAGATGGAGGAGAAGAAAGAAGACGAGGAGGAGAGGAGGTGGTGGAGAAAGAGATGGAGGAGGTAGAGGACGGGGAGAAGGAGGAAGAGGAGATGGTGGTGGAAGAGAAGATGAAGGAGAAGGAGGGGATGGTACAGGAGAATAAGGAAGAGGACGAGAAGAAGGAGGAGAAGGAGAAGTGGAGGAGGACAAGAAGAAGAAGGAGGTGGAGTAGTAGAAGGAGGACGAGGACGAGTTGGAGGAAGAAGAGGAGGAGAGGATGAAGGAGAGGAGCAGGGTGAAGGAGGACGGGAGGGCGTGAAATGCTTGGGCTCCCTTGAAGGACAAGTGCTGATAAGGCTCAGGGTCGTGCCTTCATATATCCTGCCTTCATAAATGTTGTCTGAGTGCATGAAGTCAAGAGCGAGTGTAGCAACTATTTTTTCCTCGCCCTCTCTTGGTCTTTCCTTTTTTACCCTCTCTCTCTCTCTCTCTCTCTCTCTCTCTCTCTCTCTCTCTCTCTTGAACCTCCCCCAGCATCAGCATAGTTGAGGTAATGGAAAAGGAGGAAGAGAAGGAGAAGGAGGAGGAGGAAGAGGAGGCGCAGGGAAAGAAAGAGGGAATGGAGAAGGAAAAGAAGGAGGAAGAGAAGAAGGGAAAGAAAGAGGAAGAGAAAGAGGAAGTGGAGAAAGAAAAAAGGAGGAAGAAAAGGAGAAGGAAAAAGAGAGAGTAAATGAAGCAAAACGAAAAGGAGGAAAAGAAGAAGGAAAAAAAGAGGAAGAAAAGGAAAAGGAGAAGGAAAGAGAAGAGACAGGAAAAGAAAGAGGAAGAGAAGGAGAAGGAAAAGAAAAAGAAAGAGAAGAAGAAGGGAAAAAAGGAGGAAGAGAAGGAGTATGCACCATCCAGCTATGTTCTTGTGCATCAGCGGCCTTCTGCATATTAGGCTTACGGGAGGCTGTCGGCGGCGTCTGGGCGGCCCGAGGCTCCCGTGCCAGGCAAACAAACACCCGCGAGGCCACGACACCCGCGACGCCCCCAGAGGTCACGCAAGGGCCAGCGCTGCGCCGCCCGCCACGCCCACCACCAGCCGCCCAGCCAAGAGTCCTCCTCCTCCTCCTCCTTCTCCTACTCGTTCTTTTCCTGATCCTTCTCTTCCCCTTACTTTTCCTTCGGCTTTTCTTCCTCCTCTCTCTCTCTCTCTCTCTCTCTCTCTCCTCTTTCTTTTCTTTCTTCTTCTTTTCCTTATTTTCTTTCTCCTTCAAATCCTCCTTCTTTTCTTTCTCCTTTTCTTCCTCCTTCTTTTCCTTATCCTTCTCTCCCTCCTTATTTTTCCTTCGCCTTCTCTTCCTCCTTTTCCTTCTTTTTCTCCTCTTCCTTCTCCTTTTCATCCTTCTTCCCGTCTCTTTTTTTTCCTTCTCCTTTTCTTCCTCCCTTCTGACTATAATTACTTATTCTTCGTTCTCGTTTTCTCTTTCTCTTTCCCCTCCTCCTCCACTACTGCTTCTTGCTTCTCGTCCTCCTCCTCCTCTTCCTGCTCCTCCTCCGCCACATTCTACTTCTTGTTCCTTTAGTTCTTATAATCATCGTCTTTCAACCTCATCCTTTTTTCCACTCTTCTCTTTTGTTGTCATTTTCTTTTTCCTCGTCATTCTTTTAATTTGTCTCCTCACAACTTCTCTTTTAAGACTAATTGCTTCTCCTTGGTCTCTTCTCCTTTACTGCTATTTCTGCTCCACTATAATTTCCACTATTTGCTTTTCTCTCCCGTCTCTTCATCTCTTTAACCACTGTCTTTTCCTTTTCATCTCTTACCTCATAACTCCAACTCTAACATCATCTTCTTGTTCCTTTCTTCCCTCTCTTCTTAATCTTTCAACCTTGTCTTTTTTTCCCCTGCGCCTCCTCCTTTTCTTACTTTACCTCTAATGTCTCCTCCTAATACTCATTTCTCCTGACTTCTTTACCATAGCTTCCACTCATTCTCCTCCTTTCTCTCTTTCACTCTTCCTCCTTCTATTTATCCTCCTAAACTTCCTACTCCTCGTTCTCCTTGTCTTTGTCCTTTCTTTCCTTCACTCTCTCCTCTCACTCCTCGTTCGTCTTTTTATCCTTTCTCTCCACCTCTTCGTCCTCCTAGATCTCCTTGTCCTTCTCTTTTCTCTCCTCTACTCTCTCCTCCTCCTCCTCCTCCTCCCATTAGAGATCTCTCTCGTGACTCCTTCTCCCCTTGTGGTTTAGCACCTTAACGCCGCCCCACCACAAGGACCACAACACACACCCCGCCCCACGTGACTTGGGTCCTTGTTGTGGGCGTGGGTGTGGGGCGGGGCGGGGCCAAGTGGCACAAGGAGGCACTGTGAGACAACGTGGCCTGTGTTTGGGTCACACAGACGCTCCGTGTAAATATAAGATCTAATGCTATTCACTTCTACATCTTCATGACTGTGGACGTGTTGGCGCACCGACCTAATAGGGAAATTAGAACGTGGCTGCCTAACTAGGGGCCGCTGGGAGGGTACTGCTGCTGACACGTCGTCTTTCTAGCACGATGACGCTAAAAGGGTCGGTCTTGTTAGGGTACGTCGTCGTTCCTCGGCCGTTGATCCCTGTACCGTCGTGGAGGCTGGCAACGCTTCCGTGATTACGATGTTATCTGCCGTCTGCCGCGCTTCTGTCATCTCAGCTGCTCTGCCTCCGCCGTCCTGAAGTGGATATTATATTCCCGCGACTCACCCGTCAGTTGGGCATTAAGTGGATCCATCAGCCTTGCTTGCACACTCGTCTTTAATTCTTAATCCGCGCCCTACCAGCCTGGTCGTCGCTGGGTGTAGCGAAGCTCAAGGCGAGAACTGCCGTGAAATTGTTGTAAACGCGCTGATTCGTGGCCTCGGGGACACGTGCGCCGCCGAGGGGCTGAGCGGGAGTGCGTGAGCCTCGCTTTGATAAGGTCAACAACATGCCTCCCTCGGGGCCGTGGCACACGCCCAGGGAACGCCGTGGGGCTAAAGAAACAAGAACCTGAGACGAGAAGTTACTGGGGTAAAGGAACCGCGCCGGGGCGTAGATGTTTGTTTAGACCGTACAGGAGCCAGCGAGTTGCCGGGGTAAATGAACGGGATCGAGGCTTAGCTATTGAGGCCAAGAAACCAACAGACTCAGCGCTGCACGAGTCAAAGGACCAAACTGAGAGAGAGAGAGTTATGGTGCTAAACGAAGCGACAGGCAAAGATTTAATAAAGGGAACAGCTTAGAGCTGATGCAGAGTCATTGATATAATGGCTCTAAATTGATATGACGATTAGTTGAAGTGAGGCTGAGACGATACCGAAACGGGAAGCGACGTGCGGGGACGAGTGAGGTCTTGCAGGATCGAGACTTGAAGGGACAGTGATGAACCCCCGAGATTATGAACGTGTCGTGTGGAGGCGAGAGAATTAGCCAGACTAAGTTATATCCCTCAGCGGTTGAGATTCTTTGGCACACAGTATGAAAATCTAATATGTAGGAGTAAATCATTTTTACTTTCGTATTTGTCCTTTTTAGCTCAAGCCTTAATAACCAGATAAATGACTACAAATCATCAAATGGAAGCGTTTATGTGACTCCATAGCTACCTGAAAGGCTAACAAGAGTCAAAAACATACATTTCTCTCCCTCACCTCTTTCTATTTAATTATACAGTCATCGTCACCAGTAACCTTACTCCCACTGCCACTCTTGGTAAGGGTGAGCAGCGTCAGATTAAAAAATAATTAGAGTTCATTAAAGTTGAGGAGCACACGAGATGAACCACTGATAGAAGCTTCGAGCCGCTCACAAACCATTCATTGTCTCGGACTCTTCTCTCCATATGGGAGTGTTTACACGCAACCAGATGATGGCCAGGCGAGGGAGACTGTTTTAGATTTATTTTACTGCCCCCAACACCAGTTATATGGAAGCTACAAAACATAAATACGAAAACAATGATTTGTTAATGACACCCTCTCGAGAACGAACCCGCGAATGAGTTTTATGAAGCATTAAACGAAACTGAAGCCTTCGTGATGCCTTCCCAAGTAAACAAGAAGCAGCGTGTAGGTTATTAAGAGATGAAACCTTCCCTCCCCTTGTCACTCCCACGCCCTGCCGCACCCCATCATACTTACACCCCCCTCACCCCCCACGCACCCCATGGCATCACCCCATCAGCTTCATGAACCTTGAGGTGGATAGGAAAGAAAGACCCTCTCAGGCACCTCCTTCAGCCATCCCACAAAGAAAGGCCAATGGAGTCAGTCCGTCAACGACCCTCAAGAAGCAAAAGAATAAAAGAAATAAACGGAAGAAAAACTAGGCAACACATGATCCACTGACATCCAGACGCGGGGGAATGGAGACTGGGTATGTTTGTGTTGCTTGTGTTAGGGAGAGCGGCTACTGAGGTGTTTGTGTTGGTTGTGATGGAAGAAAAAATAAAGATAGGGTGCGCATGTTCGAGTGGGCAGCTGTGTTGGGTCGCTGTGGGGTGGGCGGCTCGGGCTCCTTGTCGCTGCAGCATTGTATGGCGAGGCTCTTGATAGGAAGCCACACAAAGAAAATAAAGCTTGAGAATCGAACACGCGAAAAATGCCGAGGGGGTGATATTGTTATTCGCACACTGGGTAGTTATACGTGGCCTTTCATCAGTGCCTTGTTACCTTGTGGGTACGAGAGTTTGAGTTAATGGGAGAATAAGGTGTGTCAGGCACCAGAGGCCATATGGCACCATGAACAAATGGTAGAGATGAAAGGGAGGAAACGGCAATGTTTTGTGGGGACGAGAATTTAACAGACTGAAGTAGTGCCAGAGCCTACGGACAAATATGGTCATTTTCATATAAAAAATCTAAATTTATCTTAGCGTGCTCCTGCATACTAAAACTTAGTGACACTCACAGTTGCATGAAACATTTTATTTGGACATTGCGGGAAAATATTTTTATAGTGTACACATTTTTCAAACTGAAAACTATATGCACTGAAGATTTTTTAAATAGTTTTTTTTAAAGTAGGCCTGAGTGTAAAATGTGATTGTGTGTATGATTTCAATGCTTCAAACGTTTTTAGGAGAGAGGGAGGTGACAGGTTAATGAGAATGTTATACCCACACATTGCTTGTCTAACCATGGGAGTGATACGGTGTGCCTTCGTTTGAAAACAAATTGTATTAAACCAACAAGCGACTACAATGACAGCGCCTGTGCGTGTGTGTGTGTGCAAACGGGGGTGATGGGATGCAGACAGGCCGAGGGACGTGTGTGCGTGTGTGTGTGTGTGTGTGTGTGTGTGAATGGGGTGTGTGTCCAGGGCTCTGTGTGTGGGCGTGTGAGTAGCAGGTGGCGCGCGGCGGAGGGGTGGGAATGAAAAAGGGACGTGGAAACTAGTGTGTGTGTGTGTGTGTGTGTGAACGACAGCGTGTTAGTGTCTCGGGATGAACAATGGGTGTATAAGGGAGTGAGGCAAGTGCGTGCAGGCGTCAAGGTGCAAGTGGTAAGTGTGTTTGTGTGTGTCACTTAGCGTGTGGTGGCGTGGGCGTGCGAGGTTGAAGAGGGCGTGTAAGGACAAAGAGAGCGTATAGGGATGAAGAACGGACATATAAGCAGGAAGCGAGGGCGTGTAATAATGGGGAGAGGGCGTGTTTAAATGAAAATAAGGCATGTAAGGATCAGAGAGTGTTTGAGGACGAAGAGGAGGCCTGTAAGGATGAAGAGACGGAGTGTCAGTGAGGAAGAAGAAAGGGCGTGTAAGGATGAAGAGAGGGCGTGTAAGGATGAAAAGGGGGCATGCAAGGATGAAGAGAGGGCGTGTAAGGATGAAGAAAGGGCGTGTAAGGATGAAGAGAGGGCGTGTAAGGATGAAGAGAGGGCGTGTAAGGATGAAGAGAGGGCGTGTAAGGATGAAGAGAGGGCGTGTAAGGTTGAAAATGGGGCATGCAAGGATCAAGAAGAGTGTGTGTTTGAGGACGAAGGAAGGACGTGAAAGGATGAAGATAAGAAGTATGAGTGAGGACGAAAAAATGGCGAGTAAGGATGGAGAGTAAGGATGTAGTGTAGAGAGGGCGTTTAAAGATGAGGAGGAGCGTGTAAGGATGAGAAGGCGTGTAAGGATGAGAAGGCGTGTAAGGATGAGGAGAGGGCGTGTAAGGATGAGTAGAAGGCGTATATCAAAGTGTCGTGCGTGTGGAGGAGGGTGGAGTGTTTGTCGTTAGTGTGTGATGGCGTGGATGTCTGGATGGAGAGGGTGTGTGTGTGTGGACGTGTTGTGAGGATGGTGGCGTGTAGCAGGCGTGGCAATACTCACCATAGCCTTCGTAGTAGTCCTCCCCCTGGGGCTTGGGTTTGGGATCCGCCGCCGCATGGGGCAAGACGACGGCGGCGAGGAAGAGAAAACCTAAGAGGGGGAGGGTGGAGGGGAGCGGGGGAGGCCGCCGGATGGGGGCTGGGAGCCACCCCATGGTGCGGCGACCCTGGGGCAGGGCGGCGTCGGGCGCTGCAGCAGGAGACCCGTCAGACCCTTGGGACCCGTGTGCCCGCGGCAGCCAGCCAGTCCTTACTGTGCCCGGGCCCCCACCGCACTGACCACCGTCTGCCCTCGCCGCAACACTGTCGCGCCCGCCCCAGCAGCCCGCCCGCCCACACCCTCTCTCACCCCCGTCCGCCCACTCCATCACTCTCCCCCGACCCCCGCCTACACCCACCCCCTCGGTGCCCCTCCAGGTGTCTTCTCCCCCACTAACGGGAGCATGCCAGGCACTCCCCCGTCGAGACGCTCCCACGGAACACCACTCACGTAACCTTGAACATTCTTGCAGGAAACTCACACCACTGTTAATTCATGACCAACATTTCATCTTTCACACTGTATCTTGTTCATCAGGCAAGTGAATACAGAGGTAAATTTAACTTCGGAGAAAGTTCTGGCACCAGGCAAGTGTTGGGCCGCCCACGTGTCGCGGCGCTCGTCTGAGCAGCTGGTGAAGCAAGTACATGACGTGCGAACCATACACACGTCCCCAGCCCCTCCGCCTTCAACTCGACAAATCACGGATCCAGAACCTTGCTTTCCCTTCCTCTCCTCGCACATACTGTCACAGCTTTTGTCTTGCAAAACAGTTAAGATAACTTAACTGATATCTGTAAGACATTTTATACAAAACAAAATATACCATTGTTAGAACTTTTGGTTTTAAAACGTTAAGACAGCAAAGGTTTTACTTTTCCCTTCCCCCCCCCCAAAAAAAAAAAATCATGCATTTCTTTAGGTTTTCGTTCCTAATATACTAGCAAATTATTTGATCATGAATCAAACACTTTGGACAGTTGGATCAACTTGTTTCTGTGATTCTTAGTTGAAGTATTAGCTCTACCTGTTCTAATAAGAGTATGGAACTCCAAACAAATTTGCGAAACTTACAAAGGAGAGTAGATTACAAACAAGCCTCAAACAAGAATTGGTTTCTTGATAAATTACTCAGATTGAATACTTGAAGAGATATATATTGTTTGGCGAATGTTATTCAATGAAGAGGTTTTATCAAAATATTTATTTAAATCCGTGCCGAGCTGGACAAAAAGTTATACAATGTATAGCAACACCTGTCATGTAAGTTTGTGCAAAATAAAAGTGGCTTTGGCCCTCCATCTCCCTCCCAGCAAGCTAAGGGTGATGATAACGCGAAACTTGACGCGAAGTGACAGGTCTCAACCAACCACGACACCGCTGAGGTTACGAAAGTACAGCAGTGCTAAACTACAGTTTGTTCTTGTTGTTGTCATTTATGTGTGTGTGTGTGTGTGTGTGTGTGTGTGTGTGTGAGCATGTGTGGTCTATATCATCTATATCATACCCACCATTCAAGAAACTGTCACTTTTTGCACAGCTACCACTGTTAAGGTGTTAGGAAAAGATATAAATAATCACACACGCATGTATGCCCACCCAAACACCCACCTACATACACACACACACACACACAGTGCCAGCCCAACACTCTTTGCTACCCTGTCCCAAGTGACATCTGTCTGCATCACACACCCACCACAGCACACACAGGTGGGAGTCAAGCAAACACACTTCTAGGCAAAGAGTATACAAGAATACATTTGATTCATACAAATATAAATAGTTCACACTCACTAAAAAATTCATAATTGAAAACTACCTCTAAGTGTAATGAATCACTATTGCTGTGTAGGAAAAAAACTTTTATGGCGCCACAACTGCATGGCACTTTCTTAAATGAAAAATGGTTCCTAATTGAAAAATATATACAACTTAAAACTAACAACTAATAATCTCATTACTTCAATCTGTAATTCAAAATTAATATTTAAAGGCCAACAAAATAACTAACTCCTTTAGCAGAAAAGTGTACAATAAATTTGTGCAGTTGTTTAAGTTTAAACATTGAAATAAAAGAAGAAATTAGAGGTAAGTGAAAAAAAAAAAAGTGTTGAGGGGTCTGCCTCTAGCTTTGAAAAGTAGTCAAAAACCTGACCCTCTCAACCACACTAACTCCATTCTTCAAACCTCTCCTTAGAGACATTTGCCTTAAGCTTAAAGTCAATGGCTTTATTGTCTGCATACCACCCTTGTGAAATATGAAGTCATCTATTTGTCCAAGATCTTAATTAAGGTAACAGTTAGTAGTCTAGTTCTATATGGCCTTGAGAGTACACTCTTCTGTTCCTCTCTAAAAGTTTTCTACAGTGCGACAGATTTAATAAGAAAATTTGTTGCATTGTGCTGACTACGTACAGCTTCAACCACGCCCAAATGCCACAAACAGGTTATCACATCTTGCATCCCATCTTTTGCTCTTATTTAAGTAATTAATACCATACCTGAGATGACATATCAGGCAGTGTAAGCAAAGTGAACACACACACACACACACACACACACACACACACACACACACACACACACACACAAACACACACACACACACTGGCATATATATACAGTAAGATCACAAATGGAGGTGAAAACATTGACAAAATGAGGAGCGCTTAAAACAAACTGATCATCTTCAGCTGGTTCAGTGCTGCAGTCTTCAGGTTACTGAGCCTCGCCAAATTTCTGCACTCATTTCCTCTATTCATATTCCATCAGTCTCCCTTTGGTTTAAGTCTCTCTTTTCACTCATTTACTTTATTCCCATATTTCCTCATCAATTTTTTCCTAGTCCCCACATTTTGTTAATCCCCCTAATTGCCCATCTAATTTTTGTATCCTTATTCCATCAGTCTCTCATGGTTGAATTCCTCTTTTCAATCTATTTACACTAGTCTACTTTGCCCTCAGTCATTTAACAGTTCCCTTGGCTGGTAGCTCTGCCCCCTAAAAGCATCTACCGGACAGTGGGGTGTGGCAAGAGAGGCTACAGCTTCCTTGGACAGCCAGACGTGGTGCAGACAAACTGAACAGCTTTCTCTGACCCTTTGCCACCTAAGGCAGGTCATTTTTAGGTGTTCTCCACTAGTGTATCCTTAGGTGGGTTCTCTTCCGCGCTATCCTCCTCTGGGTCACCTCCGTCTTCTCCTTCTTCATCTCCGCTTTCGCTCTCAAACTGTAGCGGAGAAGAGCAGTTGTTTCATTAGTCACCCTCTCCCGCCAAAATGTTACCTAAATATTACATAATTAAGACAAGGCCAATGGTGTGTTATTTAAGCTATACAGTGAGGTGTGTGGGAAACAATGTGGAGTCCTGTGGTGGTCAAAATGGTGTAGTGAAGTGTGTAGCAAAGTAGTGAGCAAAGCAGTGTGTAGATGGGAAGGCATACAATGCACAACTCAACCCACTAGATCATGTCTTGTGTTGTTATGCCTCACTCATCTGATTTAATTCACTTCAGACAATGCATTTTTACTGTGATGTTACACATACTTCTTTACACTGGGCCTTTCTGAGTTACACCATATACATTTGAGGTTCACAAAACTTCCATCTTTTCTTGCTTCACAACCTACTCTTCTACTGTTAAGTCACTGATTTAGAAACAGATCTCCACAACTCACTGATTTAGGAACAGATCTCCATTACTTATTTCCGTACCCCTTTCTGCTCTTAACCCTTTCACGTACCACGACGTGATTCTCGTCAAAACGGAATAGTCTACATCTGAGCTTATGACTCGAATTGTGTCATTTTTTTTTTAAATTCGCCAAAAATAAAGTATCTTTCAGAATCGCTTCAAATTTTTTTGTGTCAAAGATCCAAGCTAGACGTATAAAATAAATTAATCGTCTACTCTCTCATGCCATTGGATTTGAAGTGATAAGGGCCCGTGGCATAGTTGCCTCTCAGCAGGCAGCCTGTGAGCGCAGATTGTCGTCCCTTTGAATTGTGTCCTGAGCCTGGTAAGCCTAGATTACAGTTGTCAGATGAAATTGGTAAAATTTATACTTACTTCCGTTATAAAGTGATCATGCCTTGATACAATATTTTGTTTTATATTCACAGGGACCAGTAACTGTTACTATTAGAAAATATGGCTAAGAAATTAAGTGAAGAGATTTTGAGACCCATTTGTACAGAGCATGATGATGTTTTTTCATGAAAGTGATGGCAATGTTGGAAAAAGTGAAAAAACTCCAGCAGAGAGACTTAGTGGTAATTATTATTGCGTCTGGCGAAGTTCTTCCAGACAGCAAATAGGTGCGCTAAGCCTAATAGTCATGTTAGTTATTATTATCAAAAATCTATTCCAGCCAAAATTGACTTCTATTTTGACCACCTTGACCTGGCCATTGTGTTTTGTTTGCTGCCCTTGAGCTGTTTCTTCTACTGGAGAGAACGGAATAGATAGAAAAAAGTTTTCCTCAATTTTCTCAAGAACTACTGGTCATATGAAAATTACAATGATAGCATTGGAATCCTCATAAAAATCCCCTTTTACTGGCATACAAACCATAAAAAGTAGACTCAGGAAGTTTGGAGCTATGAGGCGGTGAAAGTAAGCATTTCTTATTTATCTATTATCAATGTTTCTTTTCAGAGTCGGTAAACTTCGCTATTTATTTGCATTTCTTGATATTTTTTTCTTTCATAAGGCAGAATAATCTCTTCCAAAACCAATGATATATAATAATGCCAGGAAAAAAGAATACTCGTGGCTGAAACTGATAACATGATAGGGAGCCCCAGACGGATATCGCAGTGGAAATAGAAACTAATTAAACTTTTGGTATGTGACAGGGTTAATCACTTACCTCATTTTACTAAAGCAATTGACAAACTCCATAACTTATATATCATTATTCTAGTTTGACTCTTAACATTCAAAACCTCTAACAGTAAAAATTAACTTGTATGTTTTAATATGTGATGTTGTTGGCTATGATTTCATATCTTACTCCCTGTCTATATGTAAAAGTCATACACTTTCATGATATTAGCTGTTAGTTTTACGCATAGCTTTAGTATTTTGATACTGGTTAATGGTTATGTTATTTGACCTTCTGTAAAAATCATTAGCAGTATGAAGCATGAGTAATTCAAGACTCAAGGACATGCAAAGCTTTAGCTTCTCCAGCACTAAAAGCAATAACATATCTATTCACAATACACAAAACTACATATTATGGTACTACAGCCACTACAAAGTCAAAGGAACAATAATAGCAGCTTCAGGCAAAATATGAAGTTTGACCACTTTGCTACAACCATCGTCACCATTATCACCACCACCACCCCCACCACCAGCAGCAGCACACAGTGGAACACAGTCTTACCTGGCAGGAAAGGTAAGGAGGAAGGTGGTGGGGAGGGCACTAACAACATTTAAGAAGGCGTTGCTGTAGAGGACACAAAAGGCAAAATCATTATGAAAAAATGAGGACATCAACAAAAACATTGTATCTAGTGATGGTGATTATGATGTTAATGATCATTATGTGGAAGCAGGAGGAGGAGGAGGAAAAAAGAACAGCTAAAAAAACAGAATGAAGCAAAGAGGTTCAAGACAATGCTGATGATGATGAACACAAATTACTGCAGTTGAACAATACAATGTTACTTGACTGAAAATCAGAGCAGAGGAACCTAACATATATGCTACACTGCAATCCAGAAAATACACAACAAACTTACCACAAATAAAGGACAAAAATACTTTATAACCCACAGTCATAATCCAAAAAAGTCCCATCAAGTTTTTGCAATGAAAGTATGCCATTATATACAAATAGGAAGAGTGTCTGGTAAAGAAGTATATGTGACAAAAATATACACTCAACAGAAGCCTGCTTCTCAGTTACCTCACCAACCATCTACTATTACATTTTCAAGTGTTTGCTTTGTATGAATGTTGAGCCATCAGTATCTCATGTTTTCCTTTGTGTGGGAGGTAGAAAAGTGTGAACACCCCCAACAGGAAGGTGATTGGGTGAAGTAAGTAGGGAGTGTGAAAGTGGTGGTGGTGGTGCTGGTTGGTGGTGTAAACCAAGGCATTTCACTCTCCCAAATATGTATGTAGTATATGTGTCTCGTCAAGCAATGAATCACAAAGTAAATTATTCAATCAATAAATAAATAAATGTTTAAAATCAATAACAAGGAAATATGTCATCTGTTCCATGTATCTAATCTGACAAAAAAGGGAAAATAAGAAAATAAAGACATTAAATGAAGAAGAAAAAGAAAGAAAAGAAGAATCAATCAGTAAATAAAATCAACTAATCTTGAGCCAATTTAATCGGTCAATCAACCAACCTTGCCTTTACATATTAAAAAAAAAAAAATAAATAAAATACACATTAATATTTAGAACTATACAACTCCCTCAGGTTTATACAATTAGAAGTGTTTAGCGCATGTTTCTCGTACTACATTTATGAGTCGCACTTCTTCATCAGCATAAGGTTCCTTTAGAGCAGTGTTTCTTAAACTTTTTTGTGCAGCGGACCCCTTTTATTAAAATTACTCATGTAGCGGACCCTTTATTATTATAATTTTATTATATTAAATTACTTCCATCCCAATGTGACTTAGCCACTGTAAAAAGCCATCAGGATTTGGTGCTACAAAATAGATTTATGACGTTTTGGCAAATTTGCCTGAAATCGATATAAAAAATTATCCTGCGGACACCTTGGAACATTCCACGGACCCCTGAGAGAGTGGCCACCTTTAAGAAACACTGCTTGAGAGAGGAGAGAGAGAGAGAGAGAGAGAGAGGAGAGAGAGAGAGAGAGGAGAGAGAGAGAGAGAGAGAGAGAGAGAGAGAGAGAGAGAGAGAGAGAGAGAGAGAGAGAGAGAGAGAGGAGAGGAGAGAGAGGAGAGAGAGAGAGAGAGAGAGAGAGAGAGAGAGAGAGAGAGAGAGAGAGAGAGAGAGAGAGAAGAGAGAGAGAGAGAGAGAGAGAGAGAGAGAGAGAGAGAGAGAGAGAGAGAGAGAGAGAGAGAGAGAGAGAGAGAGAGAGAGAGAGAGAGAGAGAGAGAGAGAGAGAGAGAGAGAGAGAGAGAGAAGAGAGAGAGAGAGACCCTTAAACTAACTCATACACCTGATAATTTAACTCATACCAAGTTCCCAAGCACATTATTTTCACATATCTACAAATCCTAACTAATATACATATGGGATGCTGTGTGTACCTGCCCTTACAGAGAAGAATGGCAGAAAAGGAAGGATATAAAAGGAGAAGAGAAGAAGAAGAAGAAGAAGAAAAAGAAGAAGAGGAGGAGGAGGAGGAGGAGGAGATGATGATGAGTTTAGCACACAAGGAGGGCAGTGTAAGCTTAGTATCCATTCCAATCCACACCCACACGTTTTCCTCTACACCTACTACCCCCCCCCCCCCTGTGAAGTGTCTGTCTGGGGTGACGGAGGGTGAGAGAGAGAGAGAGAGAGAGAGAGAGAGAGAGAGAGAGAGAGAGAGAGAGAGAGAGAGAAAAAAAAAAGATTCTCTCTCTCTCTCTTGTTACTATTCCACACTTTCTAATATGCTCAAGTATCATCACCAGTAAACAACACAGAAAAATTTAATGTAAGTAAAAACGAACCATATATCCAATCTACGCATCTTTTCTGATGACTAATACAGCACCTAAACAAAAACAAATAAGGCTGCAAGGATTCTGTTGCAGACATTTCTAACATACAAAATATACTTCAGTAAATTCTCACTGCCCATATAATTATAAGAACCACAGGCTACATATTCACCCCTGTTATGCATCTCATCACTGGGTATGCTTCACTACCTCAAGACTCATCATGGTGTGAGAAGGTATGGACACTGATCGCTAATACTATCATCCCTTCATCCTACCCATGTGTGTATATGTACAATTAGGTTCATCTAATACAACTAGACAGTCAGTCGCACGCTGACCTTCCTCACTCGCACGCTGACCTTCCTCACTCGCACGCTGACCTTCCTCAGTCGCACACTGACCTTCCTCGGTCGCACGCTGACCTTCCTCGGTCACACACTGACCTTCCTCAGTCGCACTCTGACCTTCCTCAGTCGCACGCTGACCTTCCTCAGTCGCACGCTGACCTTCCTCAGTCGCACGCTGACCTTCCTCAGTCGCACGCTGACCTTCCTCAGTCGCACGCTGACCTTCCTCAGTCGCACGCTGACCTTCCTCAGTCGCACGCTGACCTTCCTCAGTCACACGCTGACCTTCCTCAGTCGCACACTGACCTTCCTCAGTCGCACGCTGACCTTCCTCAGTCGCACACTGACCTTCCTCAGTCGCTCGCTGACCTTCCTCAGTCGCTGACCTTCCTCAGTCGCACACTGACCTTCCTCAGTCGCACGCTGACCTTCCTCAGTCACACGCTGACCTTCCTCAGTCACACGCTGACCTTCCTCAGTCGCACGCTGACCTTCCTCAGTCGCACGCTGACCTTCCTCAGTCGCACGCTGACCTTCCTCAGTCACACGCTGACCTTCCTCAGTCGCACGCTGACCTTCCTCAGTCGCACGCTGACCTTCCTCAGTCACACGCTGACCTTCCTCAGTCGCACGCTAACCTTCCTCAGTCGCACACTGACCTTCCTCAGTCGCACGCTGACCTTCCTCAGTCACACGCTGACCTTCCTCAGTCGCACGCTGACCTTCCTCAGTCGCACGCTGACCTTCCTCAGTCGCACACTGACCTTCCTCAGTCGCACGCTGACCTTCCTCAGTCACACGCTGACCTTCCTCAGTCGCACGCTGACCTTCCTCAGTCACACGCTGACCTTCCTCAGTCACACGCTGACCTTCCTCAGTCACACGCTAACCTTCCTCAGTCTTTGACCTTCCTCAGTCGCACGCTGACCTTCCTCAGTCGCACGCTGACCTTCCTCAGTCACACGCTGACCTTCCTCAGTCACACGCTGACCTTCCTCAGTCACACGCTGACCTTCCTCAGTCGCACGCTGACCTTCCTCAGTCACACGCTGACCTTCCTCAGTCACACGCTGACCTTCCTCAGTCACACGCTGACCTTCCTCAGTCACACGCTGACCTTCCTCAGTCGCACGCTGACCTTCCTCAGTCACACGCTGACCTTCCTCAGTCACACGCTGACCTTCCTCAGTCACACGCTGACCTTCCTCAGTCACACGCTGACCTTCCTCAGTCACACGCTGACCTTCCTCAGTCGTACGCTGACCTTCCTCGGTCACACGCTGACCTTCCTCAGTCACACGCTGACCTTCCTCAGTCACACGCTGACCTTCCTCAGTCACACGCTGACCTTCCTCAGTCGTACGCTGACCTTCCTCGGTCACACGCTGACCTTCCTCAGTCACACGCTGACCTTCCTCAGTCGTACGCTGACCTTCCTCGGTCACACGCTGACCTTCCTCAGTCGCACACTGACCTTCCTCAGTCACACGCTGACCTTCCTAGGGTTAAGACGTTGACTTTTTGCTGTGTGGTGCCAACTAGCCTTTTTCCTCTGCTTTTGTGGTGTGCTCTGAGGCGCTCTGTGCTTGGGAGCTTGTTGCTGTGCTGGAGGACTACACAATCAGGAGGACTACCACTACCTGCATACTACAGACTGCTAAGTGTTCTGATTTAGTATTTACCTAGTTAGATAGTGATCCACAGTTAGTTCTAGGCCAAATGTATTAAGCTTCTCACACCTACACCAACTTCAACACTTTTTCACGAGAACCCAGTGCTACACGGTTTTATATTGCTTTTGTGTTTCTTTTCCTTCTACTATTAGGATACTTTACTGTTTTGTGGTAATAGGAACACGTGAATCAGGCGCGCCAAGCTACGTTAATTTCTAAGTCCACACAAAACACTAGATAATTCACCTTTCTACGCAAACCTAGTGAACACAGTTATTATCTTATTTATATTATTAATTTATATTATCTTGATTTCTCATTATAATAATAAAGGCACGTGTTTTGTCTTGAGAGGTAGAAATAACCGCGCCTTTTTTCCGAGACACACCCTTTTCCCCAGGGAGTTGACCTGACTGCGACCTGACAACAGCTGCTGGTTTGTTTTCGTAGATACACGTTTTTCCCAAGAGATTTGACCTGACAACCTCACCACAGCTGCGGACTTTTGTTATTGTCCCAACGCGCCAAATTATTTTCGTCTTGCCTCGCCCATATCTTCACCATGCCGTCCCTCAAGCGTTGTTCCGGGTGTGGCCTTCGCATGGCCAAGCAGTACTTTCTTTCCAAGGACATTTGTAGGTTCTGCTTTAAGACTCAGAAGGATGATCAGAGAGTTACAGAATAGGGTTATGACTCTTGCCGCCCAGGTAGACTTATTATTTAATACAGCAGCAACAAGCCCCGCCTCCTCCTCTTCCCCTTTCTCTTCCTCTTCCTCTTCTTCCTCGTCCTCCTCCCCTCCATCACCGGCTTTGGTATTCTCTTCTCCCACACAGCAGCCCCTCCCATCCTCCTCCTCCTCCTCCTCGACCGTTTCCACTCTCCCCTCTTCCCACCCCTCCTTCTCCTCTTCTTCCTTCTCCTCCTCCTCCTCCCTGCCTTCCTCTTCCATCCCCCCTCTCCCCTCCCCCCCTCCTCCTCCTCCTCTCCCTCTTTATCCTCCTCATCCTCAGCCTCCTCGTTCGTCCCTCCCTCCCACACCTGTCCCTCACCTTCCCTTTCCCCCTCTTCCTCCCTCTCCTCGTCCGTTCCTCCCTCCCCCCCTCACCCTCCCTTTCTACCCCTCCTCCTTCCTCTTCCTTCTCCTCCTTCTCCCCATTCTCCTCCTCCTCCTCCTCCCCAACATCCTCCTCTTCCTCTCCCTCTTCCTTCTCCTCCTCCTCCTCTCCACCTCCTCCTCTCCACCTCCTCCACAATTTATCCTCATTCTTCACAGCAGGTCCCTCCCCTCCCTTCCCACTCTCCCCTCCCCACTTCACCCACCCCTCCTTCTGGCCGCCAGGTGCTTGTTGTTGGTGATAGTCAGGTGCGTTATGTTGACAGGTATTTTTGCTCCAAGGATAAGAACAGGACGAGGGTGTGTTTCCCAGGGGCAGGGGTGGGCCATATATCAGACAGGATTGAGGCGTGTATGGCAAGCGAGGGATCGAACCCCATTGTCTTTCTTGTGGCAGAAGCGACGTTTCACGTGTGCCAAGCAAGGACCTTCTCCGGTGTTTTAGGGAATTGTTAGGTAGGATAAGAGACGCTGGTGGGTCGCCAGTAGTGTGTGGCATCCTGCCAAGGAGGGGCATTGGCGATGAATGGCTGTCCAGGGCGATAGCAGTGAACAGCAGACTTGCTGAGCACTGTGAGCACAATGGGTGGCTGTTCGTCGACAATTGGGACCTCTTCTTTGGCAATGACGCCCTCTACGCCCGTGACGGGATACACTTGACGTTCAAGGGTGTTGAGGCTCTCTCAGACTCCCTTGAGTGAGCACTTGGTACCCTGAGGGATTTTTCAGTATAGGCGAGGGGGGGAGGAGTAATGGGAGCAATGGGAGGAGTAATGGGAGAGGACATCTAGCTCATAATACAACCAGGCAACTTAGAAGTAATTATAGGGGAGTAACAGAGGGCGGGCTAAGAATCTTCTATACTAACAGCAGGAGCCTCAAAAACAAGATAGACTTACTAAGGGGTGAAGCTTGTTCAGAAAATTTTGACATAATAGCGATCACTGAGACATGGATAGACACTCCCAATAGAAATTTTAGATAGGAATTTGAAATAACAGGTTATCAGATGTTTCAAAAAGACAGAAGGGACAGAAAGGGAGGTGGAGTTGCGCTACATGTTAAAGACTCACTTAAATGTTTTGTTAACAATTCAGTCAAAACTAATATGGATTCAGAATCAGTTTGGGTGGACGTTTACAAAGGGAAAGAAAAACTAACTCTAGGAGTTCTGTAAAGGCCACCCAACCTTAACAGGCAGGACACGAGTATATTACTACAGGAAACTGGCAGGGCGAGTAGGAGTAAAAATGTCTGCGTAATGGGGGACTTTAATTATAGGAATATAGACTGGGAAGACCTAGTGGGTGACCTGGAAGCCGAGGACTTTCTTGAAGTTATACAAGATAATTTCCTTAAGCAGGAAGTTACTGAGCCTACCAGAGGAGATAACATATTAGACTTAGTCCTAACTAATAATGGAAACTTGCTACATGAGTTGGAAGTGGGCGGAGAGTTAAGAAATAGTAACCACAGAACGGTCCGTTTTAGCTTAGACTGGGTGGTAACCCGCGAACCAAACCCAGTGATAGTGCCAGATTTTAGAAGAGCAAATTCATGAGGGCCAGAACTGTGGGTTGGAGCCAGGAGAACCAGGTAGAAATGTCTTACAATAATTTAGTTAAAGTAATAGTAGAGGGGCAAGGACAGCATATACCACAGCGAACACTTAGAAAAGAAAACAATGACCCTAAGTGGATGATTCGTGGACTAAAACACGAGATAGGGTTAAAGAAGGGAATTTATCAGAAAATAAAGAATGGTGAAACACATCTCGGGGGCCTGTATGTCGAACTATCTAGATTAGTGAAGAAAAACACCAGGATAGCAAAAAGGAATTATGAGATCAAAGTAGCAAATGAGGCAAAAAGTAATCCTAAGGGCTTCTTTCAGATGTAAAGAACAAAAACAAGGGAGAAAATTGGACCGCTGAAAACAAACACAGGGGAGCTAGTGGAAAATTACGAAAATATGAGCACATTGCTGAACGACTACTTCCTTTCAGTATTCACACAGGAGGATCGAATGACTATTCCGGAAAGGATTCAGGTGTACGAGGGCGGGGATGGCGATAAATTGTGGGATATAATCATTACCAGGCAAGTAGTTCAGGATGAGATAGGTAAGCTTAAGAAGAATAAGTCGCCAGGTCCTGACGGGATATTTCCGAGGGTATTAAAGGAATTAGGTGATGCATTCAGTGACCCACTAACCGACATCTTTAAGATGTCGGTAAATACTGGTTATGTGCCCAGCCTATGGAAAGTAGCTAATGTGATGCCGATTTTCAAAAAGGGGGACAGGTCAGCTGCTTCAAACTATCGCCCAATTAGCTTAACATCGGTTATAGGCAAGATGCTGGAGTCCATAATAGCCAGGAACATTCGGGAGCATCTAGAGAAACATAGCTTAATTCACGACTCGCAGCATGGGTTCACTAAAGGTAGGTCATGCCTCACCAATCTCTTGTCCTTCTACAATAAAGTATTTGAGGCGGTAGACAGAGATGAAAATTATGATGTAATCTATCTTGATTATAATAAAGCATTTGACAAAGTTCCTCACCAACGACTGTTGCTTAAATTACAGGCTCACGGAGTAGAGGGTAAAGTTTTGAACTGGGTCAAGGTGTGGCTTAGCAATAGGAAGCAAAGAGTGCAAATCAATTGTAAAAGATCTGACTGGGGATGCGTTACGAGTGGGGTCCCACAAGGTTCGGTATTATGTCCACTTTTGTTTATTATTTATATCAATGACTTAGATACAGAAACTAGTATTGATGTCAGTAAGTTTGCAGATGATACCAAGATCGGTAGAGTAATTGAGTCGGATCAGGACGCTAGTATTCTCCAGGATGAACTAAACAGATTGTATGACTGGGCGGATAAATGGCAGATGGAGTTCAATGTAGGGAAGCGCAGTATTCTGAGTTCAGGTAGGAACAACCCCTCACATAACTATTGCTTAAATGACACTCTCATATTTCAAGGAGCGTAAGCAACAGAAGCACCGAAGTCTTCCTCAAACTATATTTAGCATTAGTTAGACCTCATCTTGACTATGCAGTTCAGTTCTGGTCACCTTACTATAGAATGGATATCAAAATGTTAGAATCAGTACAGAGGAGGATGACTAAGATGATTCAGGGGTTGAGAAACTTGCCATACGAGGAAAGACTCAAACAGTTAAACTTGCATTCTCTAGAAAGGCGAAGAGTGTGCGGAGACATGATCGAGGTTTATAAATGGATGAAGGGCTTTAATAAGGGGGATATTCATAAGGTTTTGTTGGTAAGAGAACCGGGTAGGACATGAAGTAATGGGTTTAAACTGGATAAATTCAGATTCAACAGGGACATAGGCAAAAATTGGTTAACTAACAGGGTTGTGGATGAGTGGAATAGGCTTAGCAGTCATGTGGTGAGTGCCAATACAATTGTCACATTCAAAAATAGAGTAGATAAATTCATGGACAGCGATATTAGGTGGGGTTAGATACACGGGAGCTTAGGTTCAAAGGAGCTGCCTTGTACAGGCCTACCAGCCTCTTGCAGACTCAAACGTTCTTATGTTCTTATGTTCTTACATAAAGATAGGCCTAGTGAGAGGACATGGATTGTGTCAAGTTGTATGCAGGTTGAGCCTAGGCACACAGACTAAGCAACAGTTCCCCACGAGACACTACAATGCCCACATTCATGACAACACTGACCAAGGCTAAGGTGCAGGGCAACCTACCTCCTTTGGGGCCCCCCTTCCCTTTGCCACCCTCACCTCCAACCTGGTGGCAGCAGCAGTAGAACACTGTTAGCATCACCCTTTCAACAAAACACACCTCAGCTTCTTCACTGATCCAATTATTAGTCTACAGTACACATCATATTCAACACTTTTCCACTCATTAATGATTTACATTCACTTTCACTACGCTAACTTTTAATGGAGCACTAGTGTTGCTTTAAGAAAAATCAGTTTGCAGCGCCATCACTATGATGCTTCCTCTTACAACACACCCGTTGGTATCAATTTTTGACAAATTATAGAGGTTTCATATTCATATATTGGCTTAATTACTCACTCAAGCATTCTCAAGCATTTGATTTCATGTCACAGCTTCTAACTTATTTTGCACACTGCTGCCTAAACTGGCTTCACTATATTGTTACTTTATAAACTGCACATGTAAACATTAACCCAACAAAGATCAGCAAGGAACTGTTGGAAAATGTCTCTGAAAGGTGGCTGAAAACTACTTTGCTGGCAGCTAGACAAGTTCAACTGTTACTGACAGTCACAAATGTACACACGATACATGAAAATAAGCACCAAGTCTATTTCTGGTACCTATCCTTCTCTGGGGAAAAAAAAAAATATGAACCACTGGCTAACATGACTATGCAATATGCAAAAAAAGAAAAATTCTGCACAGTTCCTATTATTTGCATAAAATCAACACAAACATACACACAACTACTATAAAAACAAATTCATCTACACTACATATTCACTGCTAATCTCTGAAATTAATAAATATTAGCCAATAAAGCCCAAGATGCAGTTAACCAAGTTACAAGTCTACAGCTACTATGGCAGCCATATCATAATTATCCACCTTGTCTAAATAACAAAAATGATATCAGTAGCAATTAAAGCTGCCTAAAGCTTGTCTTTATAACAAAAATTCCATCATAGCAATCAAAGCTGTAAATTAAGGAGCATTTGCTTCAGCCTTTGAGCCAAGACATGTAAGTGGTTTAGGCAGGAGTAATACATAATTTATGTCAGGGGATGTTAGGGGGTGTTTTCACTTACTCAAACAGTGACTGAAACTGAGCAGGAGAGAAAACTTAAATAAATTAACGTAGTCAACTTAATCAGATTTATACAAACAAAGTAAAAAAACATTACACAAAATTTCTTTATGAATTTTTGACATGGGAAAAAATCAATAAAGTAAGTACCAAATATCAAACACTAGGGTAGACATAAAAGAGTAAATAAACAAACTAAAATGCAAATAGAGTAATTTTCCCTCATGAAGACCCAGTAACCATTTGCTGAGACATCAAGGGAAAGGGGAGATAAGGGAAAAGGAGGGAGGGAGGGAGGGAAAAAGAGAGATGAATGGGGCACAGAAAGATAGGGGGAGGGATACAGAAAAGGATGGGAGGAGGGAAGTAGATGTAGGCCTAGACACATGAAGTTAGGATGGTCAGGCCAGGCAGGTGAGTGAGGGAAGAACAAGAGGCAGAACTCACCTTGTCCGCATCACCTGACCACATGGCCTTGAACTCCCCCCGGATGAGGGCAGTGATCAGGGTGGGGATGAGGGTGAAGGGCACCAGGTAGAGGAGGGCTGGCTGGGCACGACTCAGCAGCCACAGGGCGATGAAGGTGGCCACTAGCCCTGTGCCATAACCTGAACAGGGAGGGAACAAGGACAAACTTGTGGGTTATATTATTACAGCTCTTCATTGCTCATCATCAGGGACTCTAGGACAGTCTTTTCCAAACATTTTCCACTTTTCTGTCTGATGTTAGTACATCCCAACCTGTTCAGGCAGAAAGGCTCTAATTTTATTTATACACCTAGTTGTGTGCCTGCCATGGCTTCTATAACTTCTAGGTTCAACTAATAAATCAGTGGGGACATGTGCCAAGGGGGACACATTGCCTCAGCCACCCTACGATGCCATCACCAGGGGTTACTCCACAGACTTGCTCAAGCCATGAGCTTTGTGAGCACTCCCTTAACCTCATCCAGTTAGGATTATCTCTTACAGAAACAACCCAGAGAGCAGAGTACACTTCTGGGTAGCTTGCCAATCCCCCTACAACCAGAGTAAGCATTTACAGACTATGGAGGTAATATGCCTCCAATCAGTCTCACAGAGTAATTGATTATTAATATATGAAAGAACATGTAACAGTAATGAAGTTAGTAAGAGGATGCTAATCATAGTAAAATATAAAAAAAATGGAATAGGATACACAACAGCTAGCAAGACAAAGTTAGCAGGATATAAAACAGCACATGGATTACTGAAAGGCATAACAAGGGTAGATAACAATGGGAGACCCCTAACAATGGGGAGAGGGGGTCAAATGAAAAAGCAGGAAGTGTGATAGAAGTGCCTAGCAGGAAGTAGGAGGGTGTTGTCAGCAGGGTGAGGGGGTGTGAGCATGAGTAGAGGCAGCCTGGTTTCTGCTCACTAGCATGCCTCAGTTGCTCCTAATGACTTCACCATAAAGCCAACCAGCCAACCAGTCAGCCAGCCAACCAGCCTTCCCTGTCATCCTGAGCTGTGCATCGTTCTGTCTGTGTTGGCGTATGTATGATCAACTGTATGTGTTCTATTACGTATTGTTGACTTTATTAATGCTTGATGTATTTAAATAGTAGTAATTATTAGGCAAGGTTTTTATTTGTCAAGCACTATTTACTTCTCCAGAGGAATTGGAACTTTGGAAAAACAAGTACTAATGTGATTATTATCATGCATGTTGTTTCCTGTATGCACAAATATGGGTCCAATATTAATATCAGACAAGAGAAGTAAGCAGTAAAGTCTCTCTTCCTCTTATTATGTAACATCTTGGTCACCTTAGTTCTGATCACCCGACTGATTTCCTTGAGTAATCTCTATGTATAATTATTACCAAACACATTTGTCTGTTTAATTTTAATAGCTACTTCTGTCTGTTATAATAAATCTATTTGTTACCTTTACTTCACACATCCTTGTCATTCTGACCTTCATTAGCCTTTAAAATACTCATGCACAAATGTACACACACACACACACACACACACACACACATACAAGGAATCCTTATAATTTTTAACTTATGAATATTTTTCTTTTGCTTCTGGACTCTTCCCTCCTTATTAATTACATACTCTTTAATACTAACAAGTTCCTCTGTATCACTTTTCATAATTCTTTCTATTTTGTTCAGTTTGTGGAGGACACACAGCAGTTTAATTTACCAACTGCCCTTACTTTCTTTACTAAGTTCTCTTGGAACACCGCCTGAATAACTATTTTATCTTATATGGTAAGAGAAGGAACAAAATGGAAAAAATACCACAACATACTTTCAACCTGTTACCTTTACCATAACGTTATAATCAAATGCTTACCTATAATATTGACCAGGTAGTAGAGGTGGTAAGGGGTGCCCACTTGAAGGTCAAAAGAGTGCACGAATGCCACCAGGAGGCCAGGAATCAGGATGTCGCCAAAGCCCAGAAGGTTGTAGTTATCGGAGGGTTGACATATTGTGGCGATCTCCATCTCAGAGAAATCAGGAACCTTCAGCACCATGGGAAGTTGTTCCTGGCTCGACCCACCCTTGGCCACCTCCACCATGATGCTCTTCTGGTCCTGCCATGAGGAAAGGGTGAGGCACAGTGAGTAGAAAATTGAGTTAAGGGAGGAAGGGGCAAACAAGTACATATCAGATGAATTACATATCAGATGAATGGACTGCAGCTCCACCCCACTCACTGATGTTATGAAGGGAGTGATGAAGACAAAGAAGATGTCGTACACCACCAGGCCGCTGAGGAGGATGGTGCAGATCTTCAGGTTTGGTAATCGGATCAGCTTCAGCACGTTGATGCTGAAATACAATGCAATACTCACAATGAGGTATGATGTAGTTACAAGACATTTATGAAACATGATGTGCAATTCAAAATCAAACACCAGTCACTGATGCTTCCAAAAGAATTATTCACACAAATACACAAACTCCTGCAGAAAACATTAAAAGCTGCTCTTCTTCGTCTGATCAAATTGTACACACGTGCGTATAAATCCATTTATGACTCAAAAAACAAGCATCTCCAGAAATAGCATAAATAAGCACTTTAATTTCAAGACATAACATTCCTTCATAACAATGTTAGCAATCCTTATCAATGTGTTTACTTAACAAAATTGAAGAATCAAAGCATTATAACTTTGTCACATCAAAACACATTTTAAGTTACTTAAATGCATAAGGAGTCAATACCCAAATTTACATCCTTCCCTAAAAACTTGAAATGTTCATGAAAACCATTAGCAGTCCTCGAAGAAATTCACTGAACCCAAGCCCATGACCACTCCAGCTCACCTGAATGCAATCCCAAGGATGTCTTGCAGGATCCAGGCCCAGGGCTGCTTGCGCATGACCACCCACACCACTGTCACCCCAATGGAGAACAGCAGCAGCAGGATCTGGCGCAGCTCCAGTGTTCCACGCACCAGATAAATGTTGAAGTAGGGAGTCCTGAAACAAAGGAGGAGGAAAATGGAATGTAACAGATATACTAACCATTATGAAGTATTCCTTTGTTACAACATTGTTACTATTATTAAACCACTCAATCTTTTTTCAAGTCAAGTCAACAATGTTTTCCTCTTTTTAAATGCTGCCTATGCACTGGTAAGCTCTCATGGGGCCTCTTGGACAATCCAGCTCATTAGCAGAACCAGAGAATTTTATCTATAGTGGCCGCTGTGATGTATGACTCTTGCCTGGCCCATGCTGCCCCAGTGTTCCTCTAAGACTGAAATAGCTGAAGCAAGAGTTGACTGAAGATTTGGGCAGCACATGAAGTAATTTTCTGGCACTCAACAATGTTAAAAATTGTCAGTGTTTTGTGGTGAGACTCGAACCTAGGTCCTCGGGATCACCCTGTCTGCATGCTAACCAATCAGCCACCACCTCCCCGATGTTGTTTAAAACTGCTTTTGAACAAAGTTGCTCACTCTTTTATAATTCAGCCATTATTTATGTTATTCATTAACTATCTTTCCTAACAACTCAACTATAAAACTTTTAATCCCTGCATTTGAATACAAATTCATACAACAGCAAAATTAATTACATATTTTCCATTAACTAACAAGTAACAATATTACTTAAAAACTGTTTCAGAATATCACTACTAAACCTGTAATCAATTCAAATTAGTTTTATGATTATGATGATACACAAAGATTTGCACAAAGGCTGGCACAGGTGCCTTGTGGAGTGAGGCGGAGCAGCAACACTCACCTGCACGTGCCACAGGGGATGCGGGACACGATGGGGTGGAGGCAGGAGAACACGGCCACCGAGGAGGCAATGCAGAACATGGCGATGATCACATACACTGCAACACCACCACAGAAAACATGTTAAAGGAAAACTTTATCAGCACGGCATCTACCTGATGACAATAATAATAATAATAATAATAATAATAATACCTTTGTGGCAGATCAATCATAAAGAATCTATTTTCAAGTTGCACATCACTACACTATATTATTCCATACTCCATGACCCTTATCATTAATGCATATTATCACATCACAATTTTATTTTCTAAATCAAGTATCACATATTCATATTAGTCATTGTGAGGCTGTATAAACATATTTGTCAACTTGAAAACAGAAGTGAGATGTTCTTGAAACAAAAATCTGTTGCAAATTATCATCCCTTTAAGTTCCCAATATCAATCAAGAAAATAAATGATTAAATAAAATAAAATAAAATAAAGTAAATACATGTACACAATGCCATAAAAGGTAGCACCAAAAACTAAAGTACATTATGCACAATAAAGTCTTAAAATAATATAAATAGTAAAGGAAGAAAATACGCACTAACCTTACATCAATTCATTAAAAATAATAAATAACCAAAGGAGAAAGAACCTCAACAACCACCAAAGAAGAGTTTTGAGCTGGAGACGGGTAGCCCTGAGACAAGGCTTTACACTCACCCAGGTAGTCGAAGAAGAAGTAGAGGCTGAGCAGCATGAGGCACATGAGCATCACAAAACCGAGGATGCTGAGGGGCGACAGGTTCATGGAGGCTTCTTCTCGGGGCATCCCTCCGTCACGCAACTCCTCCCCCCCTACGCCTGGCTCACTCGCCCTCTCACTCAGGTACCTGGGAGGGTGGGACACTCCCTTGTTAACTAGGTACAGACCCACTACACAGGTGCACTCTCTTCTGATGCGGGTATTGGTTACACATATGACACAAGCACAAACTCATCATATATACAAATATATAGAGTAAAGTCTCACATTTGGTGACTAACTGGTGCCAGAGAAACCTCACCAAATTTGAGTTCACCAAATGCGAATCATCAAAACAATAGGAAAAACGTTAATTAGTATCACAGCCTTCGGTCAACATGTTTTTGGATTTTTGGGCTTTAAACCTCATTTTATCTATCATTCTCAGATATCAACACATAATAAAAAGATAAGATGAAAAAATAATTTCTCTAATCTTCATCCTGTAATTAGTACAGCGTGTGGGAGAAACGAGTACCGGCTATGTAACCAAGCGGCGCCTCCACTTACGCTGGTGCTCCCACCCTGTCGTGCGCTGACCGATCCCCCTCCACCATCACTTCTCTCCTATGAATAACAAAGAGTCAAACTCATTCAATTTGTTGGTCACATCAACAACGTCGTCTATTACTTTATTGTCATAATCAGTCATTAGAGGATACAAGAGATAATTGGTGATGACCTATGCTGAAAATTTAGCTCCAAAACTAGTGATTTCTGTGACAAATAATCCAAAATGATAGCAAACAAAGAAAAACTCACCAGAAATAAAAGTTTCATCCTTATAATACAAAGAAATAAGGAAAAAATAAGCGCTTGAGCCCTCACAAAACAATAAGGATGGCAGACTCTGCTGCTCCTGCCACTGACAATAACAACAACAACTGTCAGAGGTGGAGTTCAGAGTCTGTCATCCTCATTGTTTAGTGAGGGCTCAAATGCTCTTTTTGCTTATTTCTATGGAATGTGAAGACAAAACTATTATTTCTGGTAAGTTTTCATTTGTTTCCTATTGATTTTCATTATTTGTTTCATGAAACACAAAACGAAAAAGTGATTTGTAAAAAAACAAATGTCAGATTCATCTGAAATACTAAAAAACTACCAGGATTTTTTTTTTTTTTTTTTTTTTTTTTTTTGAATCAATGGATGATCTAGCCGCAAATTTACCAAACTGATTTCACACACAATACTCGCATTTTGGCTCCTTTTTTCCACTCTGAGGTTTATCTATGTCTTTACCCCTCCCATTGTTCCTTCCAGTACTCGTAGAGGCCTTTGATGCCACATCACACTCGGTAGATGGCAATGGGTTACATTAGTAAAAGTGAAAGGTGATGCATGACAAGTTGTCACATGGTTAAGATTCACTCATGACTGTTTCATCAGCTGGCTTGACATCATCAACATGGCGGCTGAGCCGCTGAAAACTGGGATCGTAAATGTTTATCACTGATAATCTTTTAGCAAGGAAATGCAGCAATAACAGTTAACAAGAATTGTCAAATGCAAGACTTTGGTCACCAAATGCAACTGAGTGTTTGCTGAATGGGGTGAAATAATCACCAAACAGGAGAATATGGTCACCAAATGAAAATTAGGGTGGTGATTGACTTTAGTAGCCAAATGCAAATTTGCAAAGTCTGAACACACCAAATGCAAGACTTTACTGTACATTTATTCCTTATAGTATACAAACATTGTGCAACCATTCATATAGCATGGAGAAACTCTTTAAAAAGGTAAGTTGCTCACTAAACAAGAACAGTCTCACATCATTAAGGGGAGCGTCCGGTTTGAAGACCGAAAAAATATGAAAAATATTACTTTTTGTGAAAAAAAAATATGTGGTTGGGTTGCACATTGGCTATCATTTCACAAAGATTTATGGTAAAACACGCAATACTTTTGGTTTAAATCCCATTTAAAGGTCCGGTACTCAACCACGAGTGTTTGTTTACATCAATAGCGTCAGGTTCTTTCCCCCAAAACTGTGGAAAGAACGGCAAAATCTTTATATTTTTTGGTGAACATGATATGGCAACACTAAAAGCTAGTGTGTTTGGGGGAACTGGGACTGTCAACCGAGAAGCCCGAGATGCTAGTGCCTGCCAAGCTGTGAAGGAGAGTAGACGCTCGCCATCTGTCCTCGCGTAGACTCAAGACCGCTGCTTATTTTCCCGCTGTTTCCTGCTTTTTGCCTGCTCACAGCCATGGGATGGGTATCTAAGAGGAAGAAGCAGAGTATGGATGCCTGGATGAAGAGCATCGATGTGAAACGGAGAGATGTGTCCATGGACTCACACAGAACGCAAATGAGAGCTTTCACAGCAAGATGTGGGCACGGGCAAGGAAAGCAAAGTTTGCCGGCTTCAGGAGACTGTCATTTGATGCACAGTCTGCAATATTAGACCACAACTTCGGGTACCAGAAGGCATGTTTGCTGACAGCCTTCAATATCAAGTCGAAGGCACTAAGAAGATCCCTCACAGCACAAGATAAAGACAGGAGGAGGCACAGCCAAGCCCAGCGGAAGCCAAAGCCAGAGAAGAAAGAAGAAGCATCAGCAGACTATGTATCTGGTGGCTTCTAACTGAAAACATCAAGCTGAACAACCATGAGGAGTATGGGCAACATTGGTACCCCACGCTTGACAAGATAACACCTTGCCTTTAGGAAGGGCAGGGGTGGGAGAAGGAGCCTGATACGCTTAAAAACACACCTGATTGTACTATTAGCTTGCATATAATCATAATAAAACATATCATACCTGAAAACCTTCCTAGTATGTAATGACAGGTGTGAGATCAATGAATAAACTTTATTGGCCCGTATCTCAAAACATAAGTTATTACCCTTCTAAAATCTATTTTGGGGCCAGTTTTAGCTTGATTTCAATGAAACAAAAACTAAATGGCAGAGGAATGTTTCTTAATCAAAAGTACGCTGCATTTTTTTTATATATAAGTGAGCTGTCATTTTATATTAATATTTTTTTGGCAAAAAAAGTAAAAAAAAAAATAAAAGCAAAATGTGAAAAAATTCATAAAACAAAAATAAAAGCAAAATTAAAAAATCTAAAAGCGTAGAAACACACTATATAATAACGTGTCTTAGCCACAAAAAAATCAAGGCTGTGGGGCCAATAATAACGCCAGAATAGCACTCATAAATTTCAGAAGGGGCTGTTGGGGGCTGGCGGGGCTGGAGACTAGAATGGGACTGAATGTCTAAAATTGATGTACAGGTTGTCAATACTTCACAGCATAAAAATCAGAGTGATTCATGCATAATTACCAGAGATATGGCAACCCCGTTCAAAACCGGACGCTCCCCTTAAGTCACTCAGGCAAGTAATCATAAATATGTTAGCCTTATTACCCTGCAGTGCAGTGGTTAGCATCCCCAACTACAAATCCACAGGCCTGGGTTCAAATCCCGGCCTCCCAGCCTGGGCAGTTAGCGTGCAGCCCACCAAGCTGTTCATCCATCCTTTTGGGATGGTCATTAAATGAGTAACTGGGGAAACCTGTTGGCAGTAAATTGTGGTAACCTGGATGTCACACTAGCCCTGCGTCAGGTTAATGGATCCTCTCCCACCACAGGCTCACGGGCCAACGGGATGGAGATGAGCACTGCCGCCATGCACAGATATAGTGTTTGCTCCCAACTTTACCTTTACCTTTATAGACAGGGTATTGATGTGAAGAGGATAAATATGTGTCAAATATATGTAATAATCTGTTTGACTATAGAAAAATTCTCATATAGTGCTAGAGGGACCACTGAATCAAGGTCACTTTAAGTTGAGGTTCTAAATTTTTTAACAGACTTTTAGCAGAACAATTTTTTTTTTTTTTTTTTTTTTTTTTTTTCATCGTACAGCTACTCCTTTGTTGAAAAAGAGTATGTCTAATTAATTTCCTGAGTTCCCTTGCCTGCAACTATCATTTCTCCCCATCAGCTTGCACCCCAAACCTCACACCCTCACACAGCAGCATGCAGAGATGTACTCACAGCTTGTGGCGGACTTTGCCGGACCAGAAGGCACCAACAGAGACAGAAATCATGGCCAGCACCCAGATCACCAGCAAACTGAGGGGCAGCGGCGAGGCTTCGGGGGAATACAGGCCCACAGTCACCTCGTCCCCGGCATCCTGAGGAGGTCAGGGGAAAAGATGAAAGGTATTGCTTTTTGGTACATTTCATGGCTTTTTCCTTACTTGTTTTAACCAAGAGAAACAGTAAAGTGGTGAAATAAAGCTGAACACAGTCATGGAATATATACTGGCCTCATAAAGTACAAATTAACCTCACCATCTCCCCTGATACCCACCATGATGTGCGTGTAGCTGGAGTTGTGGAGGAATGCCAAGGTGAAGTTATAATGGGTTTCATTCTCACTGAGGGGGTTGAGAGAACCCTTTGTGTTCTCCTTCACTATGAGGGTGCCAGCACCACCAAGACTCTGGAAGTAAACTCTTCTTTACTGTTCAGCAGTGGTAAGTACATCAGTCAGGGGTTACTAACTACTGTGAGAGACAAAGACACACCAGACGTGAAGGTTAGGGCATGTTCAACAACTCACCTGAGCTGACAGAAAATTAATTATTGTGAAAATAAAAGATGTTTATCAATCTTTATTTTGACATGCCTCAGCTCAGGTTTTCTAGGTGGTACTTTTCCTGATATGAGTGCTAGGTAGAGCAATATGTATAAAGTTGCATACAAACCCTACCACAGCTGAGCTATGAGAGAAAATTCTATCTATTATCTCATGTAAACCCACTAGAGAGTATGAGACCTACATGATACATAAACAGCCACGGTAAATATTTTATCGAAAAAGGCATTTAAACTTATATTAGTCATAAGACATGCTGGGAAAGATTTGCAATAAGAAATTTGAATTAACTAATTATATTCTATCCAATGTTCAATGGTCCACAAATATACCCTCCAGTATTTGAGCCAGAAGGAGCAGGTTAGCTTCCTTGCACCTGACTGACTGACACATTAGCAAAGGCAGATCAGGCAGCAAAGGACAAGAGGAATGGAGAGAGAGGAGAGTCATCAAAAGGAATTATGACCTCCCATCATCTCCACAGTTCTGGGCAGCCAATGGTATAAAAGTTTACCAAAGAACAACAATCTCCGTCATGTGGGAGCGTCTTGCAAACTCTAGTGATGTATAAGAAGCTACCTGTATTCTGCTGGCTCGTTCCAAGGCTGAGCAGTTGTCGTCAGAGGATATAAAGATGAACCTGTCCTTAAGGTCGGCAGTGGTAGGAGGCGGCTCTTCACACACATTCCACTCCAGTGCATCAAACACTGGCCGGTACAACTGTGCAAGAAAATGATCAAGAGTAGATTCCCAGCATGAAAACTCTTCAAGAGAGGAAACCTGTAAAATGATGCTACAAATAACTTCATACACCACGATATTAACTATATTAAATTCTTGATTGACCGTATGTAAGTTAAATACATAATTATATATCTTTTTTTACAGGAAAGAAGGCTGTTCAAAGAAAAAAAATAGAATCAAAAGAGACTGCTGGTGCCTTTATGATATATGAAAGTATAGAAAAGAAAATTAATCAAGAAATGTGAATTATATGAGGCATGTGGGAAAAGTTAGATAGTCCAGACCATCTTTTTTTTTTAAGCAAGGGAAGGAGCTCAAGGGCAAAAAACAAAAAAGCCCGCTAGGCACTGCTCAAATTACAGCAAAGAGAGTGAGTGGCCAGAGGAGAGGTCAATATCAGAATACAGAATACAACATAGATACAAAAGATTCAACACACAAGAGAGGTGACCACAAACATTCATGAATTCTTAAACTCTTGATTTACTCACCGCAGAGTCTTCGTCCGCAGCAAGTTTGGTGATGGCTCTGTAGAAGAGGACGCAGTACTTGTCTGACTCATGGCTGGACGCATTTGGGCGGCTGTTGAGGATGCCACGCACGGGATAGTACTCTTCCCATGCCTGAGAACAAACCACTCAGCTCAGTGTAATGCCATGGAAGTATTAAAACAATCTACCATCACATTGAAACCCTTTAACAATCCACCATTAAGGTAAGCGAGGCATCAGGAGAAGGGGTATAAGGGACAATGACATTTGTTTCTAGGTTGCACTGGGACAGGCAGGCTACACATCCAAGGAAGAAGATACAAGTTGCATGAGAAAAGTGATCCTTGGTACACCATATACAAGGTCATTTTACCCCTCCAACTTGTTTCCTATTATTCCTGTGATGTGCAGCTTGCCTTTACCAATGCACACTAGAAAAAATGGCTCTGTCCTTTATGCCCTCTCCTCAACACGCCTCAATTGTGAAGAATCAAAGAGAAGTTAGTCAATATATAATATCTTTGTAAGGGAAGTGTTCTTGGGGAGGCGTGTAGTGAATCACATCAATCACCACCATAAGTATATTAAAAGACCAATTAGTATAGGCCTCTCCCTGACAGGCAAACAAACAGTACTTATTTATAGGCAAAGTAAAGGGAAGTGATTAGAGTATGTGATGATCTTAAATAAAACTTGGCAACCCTGTGTATAATGTGAATTTAGAGGTTGAAAAATTTCCCAAAACTAAATATAAAAGCAAACCATCATGATTGAGATTTTTAAAATACTCAAAGGGGTTGACAGGGTAAGGGGGATAGGGACTTCCTCAGATGGCTTCACAGACACTCACACCTACAGACCAGTGGCCACACACTAAAACTACTCAAGCCAAGACATCGCACCCATAAGAGGAATATTAAAATTTCCCCTCAAGAGTTGTGAAGCACGGGAATAAACTGACAGAGGTTATCAACAGAGCAAGCGTTAACTCCTTTAAAAATAACTATGACTGGCATGATAAGAACCTAAAGTAAAGAGAAACCCCTTATGAGGATTATAAACTCCCTTGTTTGTTAAGCAATCACTAGGAAAACAAGTAAGTGGGTGATGATGTGTAATACCCACCACAGCCCCATGCCCCTGCCCAATGCCTGAACTAGTATTTTTAGGCTGGGAAATTTACTGAAACTGAATATAAAAGCAAACTATCAGAGTGACTTGGGTGTAATGCTTAGCTATACTCATCACTGCCCCTGTCTGGTGTGTCCGTTCCGTCAGATAAGATTGATATTATGCACCCTTCATGGCTATTTTCACAGTAGTTTTGATCAATGCATTCTTTCCTATAGATTTCCAGGTGTAAAGACTAGTAGAAAAGATATAGGGTAACAGAAGAGCAGGTGGTGAAGTAGAGGGGATTGCGAAGGGTGCATTAAATAAGTCATCTGTATGGTCACCGTGCCATCAAGAATCTAACGGTGCTTCGGACTGCCTTTACAACACACGGGACGACTCGCTTGCCACCTGGATTAATGTATATGTAAAAGGAAAAATACTGAATACAGGTGAGAAGGAAATGGCAGCGTAAGAGGCATGCACTATCACGAAGATGAAGAAAGTCCGAAATCTCAACAGGGAAAACTTGTGTGTGTGTGTGTGTGTGTGTGTGTGTGTGTGTGTGTTAATTTCCTCCTTGAACTCACCTAACCTATCGTAACCTCACCCCTATGTGCACCTCGTCCCTTTGGCACCTAAGTAACGTGGAAACACACCTTACTCACGAAGCTCATTGTACCCTCGGCCGGCCTCAAATACACCAAAAATGCCGCCCACTCTATACACCAGGTCTTCTTGTATCTATCTAGACTTATCAGTGCTCACCTGGACGACATACTGGCTGAGAATCGCAAAAATAACAGTGCAGGCGGCTGGAGCTCGGACCGCCATGTTTGTTTTTGTTGTCACTCCGAGCCTGGCGGGGCTGCGAGAAATACCTCCTCGCAGAAATAAGTCGCTCTGCTGTCCACTACGCATGCGCACTGGGGCATACACAGCAGGAAAACATGCATTTGCCTGGATTTAAGTAATAGGAGTAATTATAGTTAGGCCCATGGATAGATATTTTAGTATAGGGTAAATCTCTCTCTTCCCTTCCCTTTCTCGTCCATTATCTCCCCTCTCCCAGTTTTTTTTTTTTTTTTTCACGGATTTTTCATCCTAGTTTTTTCTCCACTTGTGATCTTTGTGATGGTTGACAACACACCAGACCGACAGACCAAACAAGCAAGAACTGATTGATCATCAACGTGGGATCCGTAATTCTTTCTAAAATCTGCCCTATTCGTTTGTTGTAAAGCATTCTCTTGATTAAAACTGTTTTTCTGATGTTTGTGCCATGTATTGGAGCCGAAACGCGACAAGTATAAACGATAGCGGTGAGTGAAATATAATAAGTAAGCAAGTTGAACCTCTCTATGGGAACTATTTTGCGGCTGCGAGCTGATTCCTTCAACAACGGCGTTCGATTTTCCGGACGTGATTTTGTCCTGTACATCGGCTATTTTAGGAACCCTCTCACTTTGGTGTCATGTTAACCCAGTTGCAGCGACGGGCCAAATTTGTGCTATGATATAACCCCCAAAAAATAGATGATGCATAAACTGATCAGAAATGCTTTGATATATATATAATGAAATGGTTTGTGCGAGTGATGATTTTTTCTCATTTTTCTCGCTTAGAGGGACCATTAAGAAACATGATCTCCGCAGCTACCGGGTTAAAAAAAAAGGTGCTTTTTTTCAGGGATGACTGATATGTTAAGCCTGATATGTAGCCACCACTGAGATGTGTATACGTCTGAAATAACGGTATATTGGTCATGGGGATTCCCCGGGCTGCTATACTGGTTCATCACGTGAGCACGCAACTACTTAAGGGCCGCTTTCACAGTCGTCTGGTACGCACCCTAACCAAAGGCCTTACCATCCTGATAGCAGCCGTTACCATCGCCTCGGTCCGCTTTCACAGTCGCTGTTTTCGTGGTATCGACGAGTACCATCGTGGTGACGGACTGACGTCTGACGGTCATGACAAGACGAAGGCGCGTGATTCGGCAGTGTTGGTATGCAGGAGCGGCGGGAAATGATTGATAGTTTATTGTTGCAAGGAAAACAACAAATGAATAAATATAAAAAATAACTGTGAAGAATAAATTATGATAAAATGTGGAGTGCCTCGTAATACACGTAGCGCTCAAATCTGCTGATAGACTAATATTTCCTAGGGATAATAGTTGAAAATTTATTTTATAATGGTGACCACCTGGTAATCATTTGACTAGGGAGCGTTCTAGTGACTCGCATAAGTGTATAAATTGTGTGCGACTATCAAGGCCAGAAACAAATCATATGGTTAACAGCAGGCAATGTAAAACTTTAGAAATTGAGCTAAACAGGCTGAGGAATATGACTGATCATGGATACTAGGAGAAATGATAATATTCAATGTGGGTTTGTTAATTTTCAGTCAGTAGGGAATAAGACTGTTGACGAGAATTAATCGCTGAAAATTCATAATTAATATGATGTTTTGGGTATTGCGGAAACATGGTTAAATGAATCAAACAAATCTAAAATTGTGGAAATGACACCTTAATTCTACTCACACATTCATGCATACTTCAAGAGGTACCAGAAGGGGAGGTGGAGTAGGAATATTTATTAATACTAATGAATTTTCTCAATTAAAAAAATTATTTCAGCTGTGCTTAGTGAGTATCCTGCATTTGCGTCTTGATTGTAGTCCATATGTACAGTCCCTTGACTAAATCAAGGCCTTTATTTTTTTTAGCACGTGTCCCCTACCATTGTATCTTTTTAGTTTCCTGGTGCTACTTGCACATGTATCCTGAGTTGTATAATCACAATCTGTAGGTACTGCCTGGGGGTTGGGATGGCATGCTCCTCCCTTCTCCTTTGTTGTTTTACTTGCAACAATAAACTATCAATCAATCAGTCAATATATTTAGTGTAGTATTAAGTGAATAGGATTTACATTTCTAGTATGTAAAGTGACATATTAACTATGGGGCCTGTAAACCCAATATTACCATTGAAGCCGTGCAACGTGTTGCTGTTTTGTGTAATATTTTTTAACATCCATTTAAGGAAATAATATAACTACTTGAGGGCAAGAATTTGTATTAATTACTAATTAATGTCATTGGTAAGCTTCACTGGGGAGCCCCCCCGGCCACCAGAGGCTCCAATCTCTGGTGCTGATGCAAACAAACAGCGCCGCGAAAGACGACTGTGAAAGCTAATTTCTTGTTGGTGGCGGCGATCGCCGCTCATTGGTAACGATCAACACAAACAAACGTGACTATCTTTGTTGTACACTATTTCTTACCTGGATTTTTTTTAATTTAAATTTCTTTCCTGGATGACCTTTCCCTATGAGCCATGCTAGAGCAAACCGTCAGGCAAAGAACCGAAAGGTCTCACCAACCAGCAGCAAGTAGCGTGCTTTTTAGTATTATTATTATTGTTTCCTTGTGTTGTGCCCTTGTGCTGCCTCCTTTGCTGTAAAAATAAAAAAAATAAAAAAATAAATAAATAAAAAAATAAAAAAATAAAAAAAAGCCCCAGCCTATCCAAGCTCATCAAACAACATAACATAATCCAATAAGACATAGGCTGGAAGGTGCATTGGGAATTCATTTCATATGGTCATTTACCTATACTATTTAAACAACAACCATTGATCATCAATTAACTTCTAACGTCAAACACTTGTTTTGTTTCCTGATGCAACACAGGCCAAATGAATTCTGCATGATTATAATTGCTGATATATTTTTTGCTGTCTGAGTATACCAATATATTATGTACAGATTCTATAAACCTCCGCATACAAAGTTGCCAAAACACTCCCTCCATAAATCACATGACATGCCTCAGTGCAAAGGTCATTACAATCAAACCAATTCACTTTATACAAGCTAATGAAGTGTATCTAGAGTTTTTTTACCTTCATATAATTCTTTGATGGGGTTAACATATAAAAATAAATACATATTGCAAACTTCATAGAGAGCCTGGTGAATCCTGTGTTGTACCATTGCACTGTAAAATGAATCTGTATAATCACATGAACACAAAGACCTAAAATTTGAAAGTTCTCATAGGCAACATTACCACTGTAAAATAAGTTAATTATTTAAAATACTAAACAGAAATTATTGCTTAGGGAAATGGTAGTTGAGGAAAGTACAGGGGCTAAAGGACATAGACATAAATAGCAATATAATGGGATGGTCAAGAAGTCTGAAGGATATGCAAAGCTGTGCATGGCCTCAGTCCTCATCTCTGTCTCATCTCATTGGCCCTTGAGCCTGTGGGGGTTCAACCTTCACGATCCTGGGACACATTGCAAGCATGACGTTCGGGTTACCAGTTTACCTTCCTCAGGATTCCCCAAGTACCCATTTATTGACCAGCCTGAATGGGAGGATGAACACCTGGGTGGGGTGGGCACTGACTGCCCTGGGCCAGAACTGAACCTGGGCCCGGGGATTCACAGCAAGGCGTGCTAACCACTACACCACGGATGGAAGACAATAAATGACATGTATGGGTGAAGAAAATAAGGATTAAAGGGCATGTGCTGAATGGGGGAAACAAGGTTAAAGGACAACAATACATGAACAGTAAAGTAGGAGGAAAATGATACAGGCAATGTAAAATAAAGAAATAAGGGGGAACACTGTGCTGGAAGGGATATAATGTATTGCCTCATCCTCATGGATACGAGAGGACAGAGGTTAATCATAAAGCAAGATAAGGAAGAATATTTGCTTGAGGGAAAATAAGATTTGTAATGGATAAAGATAGCATTGTGGGAGGGAAGACTGTTGAAGGAATAATACATGAAATATCTCTTGAGTAAAGTAAGATAAAATGAGGGTCCTAAAATCACACAAAATAAATAACTTTCCGAGTCAAGGAATAAAGCATAAATTACCAAGCCCCCAAGAACACAAGTTAGGAAGAAATAAACAAGGCAAACCCCCAAAAAAGATGATTCTGCAAGTCAGGGAGAAGTGATATTAAAATATGATAAAAATGAGGATAAATAAATGCATAAATAAGGAAAGGTGTTGTTTGTTAAGGCTACACCTGAGAGGTAGTGAAGTGTTGGGTGGTACACTATGGCTATATGAATCATTTCCATATCAAGCCAAGATTTGAAAATTGTAGATGCCACACTAGATAACATTACATAAGTTCTCCCTCATTACTGACATTATGACAATGGACATGGTTTCATTATAATCGTGTGATGGCTAGAGCATCAATACTCTTGTAATCAAACAGGATGGGAACAGCACAAAAAGTCTCAGGAATAGTCAAGTAAATACATCTCACCTATTAGTACCCATCCAAACCTATCACTAATGGGGTTGATGGACAGGCTGCACCTCGCACCCAACATGTGGCTGGTGGTTGGTGATGGTTACCAACCTTTCCCAGTGTTACTCCATCCCAAGTGATAATGGAAACAGAAACAGAAGTTAGTGGAGATAATGATGATGGCAAATGAAATAACTGAACAGCTAGAAAACTCTCTGTCAAATGTAGGATGAAAACAAACAAACAAAAACAAACAAAAAAATAATAATGTTAGTAGCCACAATATGTAATGTGTAATTACTAACCACAAAACAGTAAGTATAATAAAACTGCACATATATCATATGCATTAATTATGGAAATATCAAACTATTTGATGTGGTAGTGAACTTTCACAATTACTGATAAAGTGACTACCCATACCACAAATACACATACATGCATAAACACATGCATATGTGTTTATGTATGGACTGTAATATTTTTCAAGACCTTCTGAAGGTACAAGACAAATCAATGAAGGTAGCAAGCCTGTAATTCTCCTGAAAGCATCTAAAACACAACTTCCAAATAATTTATCTAATACCATGATTCTCTGTGAAGGAATGTCTTTCTACAGTGGGGCAAAATATATAGCCTACTGTCTGGCAATGTGCTTAAGATACCTCAAAAATATATTTAGCACCAGAGATACTTATTATCCTTCTCTTACTTTGGAGTACACAAATATATGACTGTCATCATATTAGAGACAGTGAGGGAATGTAAATGCTGACTTCTAATCTCCTTGAAGTAGTTCTCCCCAATGTGTGTAAATCTATCTTTCCCAAGTTACTCATTATAAAAATATATATTCACTCATGCACACAGAGGAACAGACAGATGAACATGCATGCATGCACATGCACACACACATACTCATCCCCACATACACACACAACCTCAAACACTACCATGAAGCAAGTATTAGCTGCCTATTATTCATTAACATAGCATTTACTGCACATGAGCAGATGTAGATGAAACTGAATAACTAGAAGGTTTTGGGTGATGGATAGGAGATTAATATAATCACACACCCTCAACATGTCTCTAGTATCTTCCTATATTTCGCTGTGATGTTGCTAACTCTCCAGCTACCATTATCTTGGAATATGATGAAAGTTGTTGCAGTTTTCTACAGGCGTTCCTGCAACATTCTGTAAGATGCCCGACCTCGCCGAGAAATCAACATTTACATAGTGTGGAAATGGTTTTGGCGAGTGACCTTCTCTGGGAACATTCGGATCACTTGGGGCCATCCAGGTCTGAGTACTTATGGCAGACTCCCCAGAGACTCCCCTACCCCATCCACCGGAGATTCTTGGCATGTGAGGCTCTGAGCGTTCATGTGGCACAGAGCCTTCCCTAATGTGAGTATAACTGTACCGAGATCCATCCACAGAGGTATTATTGATGTCAGAATAGGGTGTCCTGGGAGAACTTTCCACTTGGGGTGAGGAACTGTGGCACGGCTGAGGCTGTGAGAGGAGGAAGGGGGACTCCTGCAGTCTTGGGTAGTATGCCTGGGGAGTCCGGGGCAGCTTGGCAGTGGCGGGCTTGAGGGGGCTGTACACTTGGGGATACGTGACATTAACATAGTGAGGCGAGTGCGTTGGCGAGGTGGCCAGGGCACGCGCCGAGTCTTTCAGCAGCTGCAGGGTGGTGGAGCTGCGGGTCCAGTCATCCTTGAACACCTGGAAGAATGAGCCCCATAAAAGTATGTCTACTTACAAGAACCAATGAAGTTGAAAGATATCAGACAACAAAGTTCAAATAAAATCTTACTGTTTTTTTTCATATTTTCTCTTTCAACAATATCATCACATCTCACACTAATGTCAATAAAAGGGCAGCAGCGAGCACAACACACCTGCACAGTCAACAACGGCACCAAGGGAGACAGGCGCTCCCTTACATGCGCCAACACCTTCTGTTCATTAGCATCACGACGAATTCTGACATGAAGACTGCCAGTAAGCACATAGCCACTAGGGTGCCTGTTGGTGGTGGAGACGCGGTGTGCAGGATCCTCCACAGCCAGGGCCCAGAACTTCTCATGGCGGAACTCAAGCACACCATCCAGGGTGAGGGCCTCCCGCAGGCACTTGTCCAGTTGAACGAATATGGTTGGTGGTGTGGTCTGTCGGGGGTAGGGATGAAGGTTAATACAAGCGGACACAGCAGTCTGCCAAACCTCCATTTGAATCTGAATCTGTATTGATATAATTTGTATCCAATGCTATCAGTCCAGTATAAATACCTGATCAGCACTACCCTTCTTAAATCCATGCACCCCAGGACATATTCTGCACTTATTAGGGGTGTATTTATTCCTATACATACATGGACATATTTCAGGGGACAGGGAGGAGCAAGACATTTCCCAGGAGGAGTTCAGCACCCACCTGGAGGAGTATGGTGGCTGAGCACACACACAGTGGAAACATGGTGGCAATGGTGAGCAGTGCGATGACCAGGGCAGCCACACTGTCCGCCTGCTGGTAATTACTGAGGCAAAAATACATAACTCAGCATGAACAAAATGTGCCAAGTATTATAACCAATGAGAAATTTCAGTTTAACATGGCAGACGGAAAAGTGAGAATGGCAAAGAGACTGCAAAATAGATGATATAATAATAAAACAATGAATGAAAGCTGAAGCATATATAGAAATGTTACCTGTACTCAGATACTGACTCAGCAACAATTGTGTGAAAACAAGTATCACTGATGAAACATGAAATTTAATACTACATAGCTCGCAATAAGAGATCACTTAAGGAAATACAGCTGAAGGCAACGCCCCTCTTAAGCTGTGAAGCCCAAGCTTGATATTTTGAGCAGCAACATAATTTTTTTTTTTACTACAACAAAGGAGATGGCTCAAGGGCAACAAAAAGAGTGTAGAAAATAAAGGCTGCTACTCACTGCTCCCACAACAGACAAAAGTAAAGAGTGGCCAAAAGAGAGGTCAATTTCGGGTGGAAAGGAGTCTTGATACACTCTTCTTGAAAGAGGTCAAGTCATAGGTAGGAGTAAATGCAGATGAAGGAAGGCTGTTCCAGAGTTTACCAGTGTAAGGGGTGAAAGAGTGAAGATGCTGGTTAACTCTTGCATAAGGGGTTTGGACAATATAGGGATGAGCTAGAGTGGAAAGTCGAGTGCAGTGGGGCAACGGGAGGGGTGAAGATGCTGGTTAACTCTTGTATAAGGGGTTTGGACAATATAGGGATGAGCTAGAGTGGAAAGTCGAGTGCAGTGGGGCCATGGGAGTGAGTAGCAGCCTTTATTTTCTACACTCTTTTTGTTGCCCTTGAGCCATCTCCTTTGTTGTAAAAAAAAAAAAATAAATAAATAAATAAATAAAAAAAAAAAAAAAAAAAAAAAAATGTTGCTGCTCAAAATATCAAGCTTGGGCTTCACAGCTTCAGAGGGGCATTGCCTTCAGCTCCCGTGGGGCATGCAGTTAGCAAGTTCAGAAGAGCAGTCAGCGTGAAAATAGCGATAGAAGATAGAAAGAGAGGCAACATGGTGGCGGAATTTAAGAGGTAAAAGACTATCAGTTAGAGGAGGAGAGCTGATGAGACGAAGAGCCTTAGACTCCACTCTGTCCGGGAGAGCTGTGTGGGTGGAACCCCCACCCCCCTGTAGATAGACATGAAAGTAAAACTAAAGGGCGGTAGTTTGAGGGATTGGAAAGGTCACCCTTCTTAGGCACAGGCTGTATGTAGGCATACTTCCAGCAGGAAGAAAAGGTAGATGTTGACAGGCAGAGGCAAAAGAGTTCGATCAGGCAGGGTGTCAGCACGGCAGCACAGTTTTTGAGGACAATAGGAGGCACATAGCTATTTTTTTATAATCAATCTAAAGGTGCATCTTGGGAAATGGCTGGGTCCTCAATAATGATGATCATGATGAACATGTTGATGGATAATGGTGAGCAAGGTTGAATAGCTGGAGTCTGAAGTATTCTGTGACATTACAACCCTAATGATGATAATGTGAAATATCAGCCTAAGAAAATACTCACTATATTTGAATGATGAGGTGGTCCACTAATATTGCCAGAAACCCAGCAATTGAGATTAGGACCAAGGGATCCACTCTGGGCAGGAGAATCCTTGTGAGAGACGGTATGTAACTGCACAGACTGAAAACAATGATGTCTTTTAGCACCAAAGGTGACATCATGCACTTCCAATAAATTAATATTTTGTAGCAAACACAAATTTAGTTATTTTAAATTCATCAACTAATACAAGAGTAATAAATTGGTCATGTTTATCAGGATACATATCCATCCAAAATATATACATTTCTGAAAAGTAATACCGGTAATTACTAATACTTTATTTCAATAATTCTGAAATGTGTGTAAAAGCAAATGACAATAACATACAGTACCTAGATCATTAAAAAGTAAATAATTATATTTAAATGGGAAGTAATTAACCAGCTAATTATCTATTTCCATTGCAAATTTTAATTACTCAAGTTTTGACAGTACCAAATATTTCCTTAATAACTGACTATATAAATGACAGTTGTGGTGGTACAAGCCTGACCTATGGCACATGTCAGCCACGTGTTCCTGCAGGAGTGATGACTGGGAGGCCCGCAGGACCTGGGCCAGAGGGGGATTGCGGGAGAGTGAGGTCATCCCCAGGTGCAGGATGAAGCCCACCAGACCACCACTGCTCAGCATGCCTCTGGGGAGAGAAGACAGTATGAGGATAAGACTAGATGTACCTCTTTCCTTCATCATGTCATATCTTCATCACTAAATATTATGCAAAATTTTTGCAGTCACTATTGCAGCTTCAAATTTGCAGCTATACCTACTATCATATTTTATCCATTTAAGATATAATTTTGTCCTCTTTGAGATCTGTTTGAGTTTTAGTAGCTAAAAACTGGTGTTAATGAATATGTCCTTAGAGGGTGTGCCTGATCCAAACATGTAGAGTAACCTTAAAACATGTCCTTATTTTACTACTCACGTCTGCACTGGTTCAGGCTGGAAGAGCCGCTCAATGCATTCCTTGACAATGATCACTGCACCAAGCAATGACAGCATCACTGAGGAGAACACTGCCAGAACCTCACAACGCTGGTACCCAAACGTGAACGTCTGTGTCGCTCGCTGGCCCTCTGCCCACACAAACACCAAACACGTGACAAGGCTGCAAGGAGAGGTAGCAACGGTTATAACTCCATCCTCCTGCTTTTACAGTGTTACAATAAAGAGCTAAATACCATGATTACAATTATGCAGCATGTACATTTTAAGATCAAGCTTAAAAAATAATATAGCATTTACAGAAAGAGGAGAAAATTTTCAAGTTGAAGTAGGCCTCATCAAATATTCATACATCAAACTGACTCCTGAGACAATGAATTTAGCTGCAATAACACTCTTTCCTATGATACAAAATGAATTCATGAACAAGTCAGTGTGATGAAATATAAATGGGAAGATAAGAAGTAGCATTTAATCTTTTTACTTCATAACCCAAGAGTGCAAAAGCTGTAAATAATATATGTGATCAGGATTTATGAAAATTCAGCATCATTTTTACTACTCTAATAAACTTGCACTGCACCACAGAATACAAACAGAAGGGTAACACAGTTTTCTCCATTCTTACCTCAGAAGACTGAACCATGAAAGGTATGTGTATGCCATGAGAGCTATGGGAAGAAAAACATTTGTAGAATAACTAAAAAAATAATAGTATTTAACAATTATAATCAGTATTTATAGAACAATTAAGTGAATTAATAAAAGGCATTCTCAATGACTTCTCCTTTTCACCAACAAGTAAAGCAAATTCTGGCCCGGCCCAGATTGTAATGCGGAAAGAAAGAGATGAGTTTCTGTAAACTGCTATTATAGAACTGGTTGAGAACAATGAAGCTACAATAGAAGAGTAAAAGATAGTTGGAAAGGAGCTGGTTAGAGTAAGGGAAGAGAAGTGATGATAGCCAAGTTACAGACAGATGGTTGGGGCTGTGTGAAGTCAGAATAACTTTCAGGAGGGTAAGGCCCCTTTCACACGGTGTGGGCGAGGCCTGTGTCAGCACTTACAATATGGACCCAGGCCTCCCATGTATCATTTCAGACAGAGCGGGTAAAAACTACCTGCCACCCACGTGACGGTGGTGGAAGGCAGGCGAAAGGTAGGAAGGTGGAATGAAAGTGAAGGAAAGCAAGGTCAACCCTCAGAGGAAAGGAGAGAAAAAAATAAAGCCAGAGGAGGAAGTGAGATATAGGAATCAGTAAAATGAAAGACCAAAAATTAAGATAGATGGCAGAGTAAGAGAACTGGGAAGAGGAGAGAAGGGAGAGGGAAGATGAGGAAGTGAACATGAGGGAGACGAGCAAAGGAGAAATCAATTTCTGCATTCAAATTATTCCTAAATAGAAAGGTAAAAAAAAAATGATGTGCAGCTGGAAAAGGAACACACAACAAATCACTTTGATGTCAACCAGGATACTGAACGAGTTTTCTCTGGAGAGATGTGCAGGCTGCGGGCTTCACCCGCACCGTGTGAAAACGTACAATGCACACTACACTTTGGCTGCTATGTGCAGACACAGGTCTGCAGACTACCCAAGAGGGTCCCGTGTTGAATTTCACCTGTGTGTGGGTGATCGCCAGCGACGTGTGAAAGGTTCCATCGAAAACATCAGTCATAAATTTACACGGGTCTATTCATAAGCACGGACGCGGGCCTCACCCCTTCCCGCGAGAAAGGGGGGTATGGAATAGTAAGGGGTGAAGGCAATTTAACAATGTCTGTTACTGACCCATGCTGCGGGTGGTGTGGCACCACGAGAGCAGCAGCAATGTGGCAGCCAGGTTCACCCCCACCAGCACCAGTGTCTGCTGAGCCTCCCGTTGTCGGCAGAGCCATTGCACCTCACGGCTGAAGCTTTGAAGACATGACAGTGCACCTCCCGTTTCCTTGAATGGCCGAATAAAGTACTGAAAACAAACAAACTCAATCATAACATGAACATTACTGTAGAAAGGTAAATATCTAAAACACAAGTCTAGATGTTTTTTAGTTTAAATACTATAACAATTTCAAGAATAAATAAATACGGTATCAGTATGTATCTGGATCTACCCAAATTTTAATTAACCCTTTACTCCGTCATGCACGACTGTGGCTTTTATGTTAGTCTCCTTCATGCCATGATCGTAGCGCTCTTCAAATATCGCACTCATTTTTTGACAGTTTGTTTATGCTTGAGGCTATGCATCATACATCAAGCCCTGTCATCGGCCCTTTGTTTTCAGCATGCTGGATGCTTGCCCATTCACATTCCAGCGTTTACAATGATTTGTTTATGTTGTAGTCACTGGTCAGGCTCCAGATTTTCCTGCAATGAGTACACAATCGCGATGTGTGCTGTATTTTATAATTTTTACCAATTTCTAGGCAAAATTGCAGATATATATGTATTTCCATGAATATATAAGTATTTCAGGCACATGATATGATACATGACAATATGTGAGAGTTGTTTTTTGTCTTCTTATTGACCTAGACAAGAGTGGAGTGTGCCACAAGGATGAAGTCAGATGACAAGTGTGGGGTAGTACTGGAGGTTTCCGATCTAGAGGAAATTGAACTGCATATATAAGCCCCCTTTGTTCATTTATGATTATGCCATAGCAAAGAGCAACTTCTAAGCTTTAAAATGATATATAATTGTCCCAGTGTTTGTTAAAATAATTGACTGAACACAGGTAAGCAAGGGAACACCTGTTAAGATTAGTTACCCATTTTTTATGTACATAACTGAACACCGCTCACTCATTTAATCACGGAGTATAAGGGTTAACCCTTTCAATACGTGACGCAGACGTCGGCATCACAGTATGGAAAGGGTTAAGAGGAAATGGAAGAGGATTAATACTCTTCTAAACCTCTTAAGAGGAAATGGAAGATGATTAAGAGGCTTAGGAGAGGATTAATCCTCTTCCATTTCCTCTTAACCCTTTCAATACTGTGATGCTGACATCTGCAAAACCATATTGAAAGGGTTAAGGATCCTTTATAAGTAAAAGAGTGGGGTTTCATCTGACAGTTTGAAGAAACTGCTTGCAAAAGGATATACTTTACTCAATTGTCTGTTGAGAGCAGTATAACTCTTTAACCCTTTCCATCCATGACGCAGACGTCAGCGTCACAGTATGGAAAGGGTCAAGAGGAAATGGAAGAGGATTAATCCTCTTCTAAACTTCTCAATCCTATTCTAAATTCCTCTTCCATTTCCTCTTAAGAGGTTTAGAAGAGGACTAACCCTTTCCGTACGGTGACGCCGTTGGACGCCCGTCGGCGTCGCCGGAGTGAAGAGGTTAAAAGTACAAAAAGATAACTGAAGCAAACTTCTCTGGAAACTCTATAACTTACATGTGGGGTTTCTTCTTGATCTTGAGAGCTTCCCCTCTGACGTACTCCATTTCCTGTTGAAAGAAAAAACAAGTGTTAGTAAGGTGGTTGTGGTGTTGACTGATGGTGGTGTTTGTGAGGGATATGTAGAGAGCTGTATTACAACCCAAGGTGCATAGCACACAATGGTTAAGGTTTGGTATTACACTAAGCAATATATCCTACACTAAACTTCTTCTTAACCCAAAGATGAGTTCAGGAAACCTCCAACAATCTTGAAAACTCAATATTTAAGTAAGGTGTGTGTGTAAACATGTTTATAGAAGTATATGACAAAAAATGCTTATGGGCCACCACACATTGTTAAACTGCCTTCACCCCTTACTATTCCTTAGGCCCCTTTCTCACAGGACGGGTGAGGCCCGCGTCCGCGCTTATGAATAGCCACCATTATGATTTCCTGTAAGCTGCATCAAACTACCATAACTGTTAAAGCTAAGCTACTAGTTTAGCGGCAATAGGTTACTATTTAGTAAGGTTGTTTCTAACTTGATGGTGTTAGGTTTCTAATTTGGCAAACAAGTTACTGTCACTTACAAGCAGATATAAAGGTAAAATTAGGGGCATATGCTATAGCTGTGCACGGCTGCGGTGCTCATCTCTGTCACATGCCCTTGAGCCTGTTGTGGGAAGAACCCATTACCCAGGGACGCAGGGCCAGTGTACAGTACCATCCGGTAGCCACTGAAGGTAGGCCCATCTGCCCCCGAGGTCAGCTGTGCCACGAGTGAATGCATGGTGAAGCACAGCGAGTGGTGGGTGTGAGGTCTGTGTTGTGAGTGGAGGAGATGAGGGCAGTGAGGGAGTCAGTAAAGAGGGAGACTGGTTGGTGTTGGGTAGGTGTTATGGCAGCATTGAGGCCCTCCTTGATGGCAAAGAGCTCTGCCCCCGGGACTGTGACGTGAGGCTGGAGTTCCCAATGGTCTCCCAGCACCCGGACACTGGGCAGCGAGGCCTCGTCCAGGCGGTGGTGCGTGGCAGAGCATCGGGAGGGCCAGCGGCCAGCCCAGCCCCCTGCGTCGCCGCGGCCCCCAGCACCCCCGTGGCCTCACCTATCAGGTAGTTAGACTCAGCGGTGTGCAGACACGTGTGCTCGTCGTGCGGGGTGGGCGGCGCGGTCATCGCGGGCGTGGGGGCGGCGTCAGGGTGCCGCCACGCCACTCCGCCAAGACATTGTTGAGCCGCGGTACACGCACAGTGAAACAAAACACGCACCTTTTTTCATGAAATGGCATTAAATTTAGTATTGGGATGTTATTTTCAGTATCATAATTTTTTGCTGCGTTTTACAACAAACTAAAAGCATTTCACATTAGTAATTCATCACCGATGTGGTATTGTGTCAATGACCGGTATTTTCACAGTGGTTTCTTTTGATTTTTTTCCATTCAAATAGCTTTTCACAACTTATTGTTCATTTTCGTGATACAAAAAGGCTTCATTGATATAGAAGGTATCCAATTTTGTCACATCAATAAGCATTATCATACAAATACCT
>NC_066541.1:8596135-8601135 GCF_024679095.1 Eriocheir sinensis | reverse complement strand
GGAGGGTGGGGGTCGAGAGAGAGAGAGAGAGAGAGAGAGAGAGAGAGATTTGGGGTGACAATTGAATGAAGGACGAAGGGGGGTGGGGAGGATGGGGTAAGAGATTAGTGGGAATAGGTATTAAACTACACCTCTTCCTACTTCCCAATACCTCCTCCTCCTCCTCCTCCTCCTCCTCTTCCTCTTCCTCTTCCTCCCCTCCTCCACCACTGCCATCACCATATCGCCTCCACATCCTCCTTTTCCCCACTTGCCACACATTTCTCCTCCTCCTCCTCCTCCTCCTCCTCTCTCCCCAACGAAAACACATTACACAGTTCCTATTTTATCTTTCTTCCCCTCCCTCTCCAACACTCCTCCTCCTCCTCCCCCTTTTCCTCCTCCTTCCTCCCTCTTCCCCTTATATGCTATTGTTTTCCCCCTCCTACCTTACCTTTACCTCCCCCCCTCACACAAACATTACCTCTCTCTCTCTCTCTCTCTCTCTCTCTCTCTCTCTCTCTCTCTCTCTCTCTCTCTCTCTCTCTCTCTCTCTCTCTCTCTCTCTCTCTCTCTCTCTCTCTCTCCTACCTTTTGCATCATTCTCACCCTTTTACCTCCTCCTCCTCCTCCTCCTCCTCCTCAAGCATAAAAGCGGATTTGTTTCCCTCCCCCCAACATCTCCCTCCTCTCCCTGCCCTTCCTCCTCCTCTCCTCCCCTTCTCTTCCACTCTTTCCTTCCCCTCCCTTCCTCTTCTTTCACAGACATACAAAATAAGCATACTGACCACCCTTACTCTCTCTCTCTCTCTCTCTCTCTCTCTCTCTCTCTCTCTCTCTCTCTCTCTCTCTCTCTCTCTCTCTCTCTCTCTCTCTCTCTCTCAAATCCCGACACCCGTATTGTTAGACTATTTTCACCATAAATTCATAGGTGTGTGTGTGTGTGTGTGTGTGTGTGTGTGTGTGTGTGTGTGTGTGTGTGTGTGTGTGTACCATGCGCGGATATACCCACTTGTACACTGTCGCTCTCGCTAAATGCTCGGTAAGGGGTTCGAGGGGTGGGGGTCAGGGGGGTTGACATAGCAGGGGTTGGTCACTGTGTCCAGAGCAAAAGGGGATGAAGGGGAAGGGTAAAGGGAAGGGGTACGAGGGAAATGGGTGAAAGGACAGATAGTGGTTGATATGTTACCTCAGAATAGGGGGAGGAGGGGGTAAATGAGTAGGTATGAAAGGGGAAGGGGAGAAGGTACAGGATGAGAGAAATGGGGAAGAGGAATGGGGACAGTGTAAAGAAAGGGGAATAAAAGGATGGAGGTGATGGAGAGAAGAGAAAGAGAAACGGTTGAAAGGGGAAATGTAGGAGAGTGAGTGGGAAAGGATAGATGAATAAAAGGGAAATCAAGAAGCAAAGGAGACAGTTCAAGGGCGTAAAAACAAAACAAAAAAAAAGTAAAGAAAAAAGGTGAAGGTGAAAAAGAAGAGACGGAAGACGAAAAATTAAAAGAAAAGTAAGGAGACTATAAAGAGGAAAACTAGAACAGGTAAAGAAAGGAATATTACAAAAAGAAAAGAAGGAAGAAAAAAAATATTAGAGGTACGAAACTAAATAAAAAGGAAGGGAAATAGAAAAAAAAAACGAGGAAGAAGGAAAAATGGGAAAAAAGTGATTGTGGGAAGGGGAGGCCGTAGGAATGGCGATAATAGTAATAATGGTAAAGTTGGGGGCATACGATTCAGCTGCGCGTGGCCTCGGTGCTCATCTCCGTCACATCGGGATATATAGGGCGTGAGGACAAATAAGGATAAAAGGGATAAACTTCAGGAAGGGTTTGGAAAGTAAGGGCAAGGGTGGAGTAGGGTGAAGGGGCGGGGCGGGGTTAAAGGGCAAGGGATATGGTAAAAGGGAAAGGGGCAGGATGGAAGGGCAAGAAACAGATAGGAGGGACAAAGGTGGGCGTGACTTGTGGTAATATATGGTGGTGTGATGAAAAGGGGCGTGAATAAAAATGAGGAAAGGTGGTAGTAGTAGTAGTAGTAGTAGTAGTAGTAGTAGTAGTAGAGGTGACATATTGCGGAATGGTTAATGAATGGAATATGAGACTTTTAATCTTTGGGTATAATGACAGTTCTAAATGTAAGACAGCAATAGTAATAACAATGAATGATCGAGAGAGTAATGGTAATGGCGGAATAAAATGATTGCTCGTCTTCTCCCGGTTCAGAATGGTTTAGAATTATAGTTTCTTTGTTTCTTCCTTTGCATTTTTATCATCCTCATCTTCCTCTTCGCTTTCTGATTTTTTTTTCTTTTTTCTTTTTTCCTTTCTTTCTTTCTCTCTGTTTTCTTTGATTATTTCTTCTCTTTCTTTTTCTTGTTCTTCTTTCCCTTCGTATTTTCGTTATTATTATTATTATTATTATTATTATTATTATTATTATTATTATTATTATTATTATTATTATTATTATTATTATTATTATTATTATTATTATTATTATTATTATTATTATTATTATTATTATTATTATTATTGTTGTTGTTGCTGTTACCGTAGTTGTTGTTGTTTTTGTTGCCGTTGTTGTATTTGTTGTTGTTACTATTATTGTATTACTTTAAGATTTATAGTTATTTTTATCATGATGATTGTTGTTGTAGTGGCCATTGCTGTTGTTGTTGTTGTTGTTGTTGTTGTTGTTGTTGTTGTTGTTGTTGTGTGCAGGGCGGGGTGAGAGGTGAGAGGAAGTAAGGCTTGAGAACAGACCGCTGGGCTGAGAGAGCAACAAGCCTTTTATGGGTCTGGGAGTGTTCTTAACGCCCCCCCCCATGCCCCCCCCCCTCTCTCTCTCTCTCTCTCTCTCTCTCTCTCTCTCTCTCTCTCTCTCTCTCTCTCTCTCTCAAAGTAGCTCTTTATTATAACTCATAATCACACACACACACACACACACACACACACACACACACACACACACACACACACACACACACACACACACACACACTATCACACTCTCTCTCTCTCTCTCTCTCTCTCTCTCTCTCTCTCTCTCTCTCTCTCTCTCTCTCTCTCTCTCTCTCTCTCTCTCTCTCTCTCTCTCTCTCTCTCTCTCGTATTTCTCCTTCGTCATCGTCTTCCCTATGATTAATTGCGTAATTAGATCATGCGTGGCATCAAGAGAGAGAGAGAGAGAGGTGTGGGAGGGGAGGAAATCGAAACAAGGACACACTAACATCATCCTTACCTTCATCATCATCATCATCATCATTATCATCATCATCATCATCACCATTATCACAGCGCGCTCATTATATCACCCCAACCTGAATACATATTTTCTCACCTGTAAAAGTAAATCATGCATAGGTGGAGGTGGAGGAGGAGGAGGAGAAAATGTTGATAGACGAGTATGAGTGGGAGAAAATCTTATGAATATTTCTTGTATATTTCCAAGAGGAGGAGGAGGAGGAGGAAGAGGAGGAAGGGGGAAGGAGAAGGAAGAGGATGTGTAGAAAAATATCGAGGAGGAGAAGGAGTGTTTGAATGAAAAGAAGGAGGAGGAGGAGGAGTAAGAAGCATCGGGGGGGAAGGATGTTGTGGTGAAGACTGAGAAGGCGAAGGAAAGGAGTGAAAGGAAGGAGAGGAGGACAAAGAGGAGGGATAAAGAGGAAGAGGAGGAGGAGAGAAGATATAAGGAGAGTATAGATTACATTTTTTTATACATCTCATCAATAGCTGACAGCAGAGAAACCTCCATAACTCTTCCTCCTCCTCCTCTTCCTCCTCCTCCTCCTGCAATGTCAACAAACCTTCTTCAGAGCACATTAAATCTACCTCAATATCTCCTCTTATTTCTCCCTCCTCCTCCTCCTCCTCCTTTTCCTCCTTCATTTATTTTTCCTTCTCTCCACTTCTCAGTATCTCCTTTTATTCCGACCACCCGCTTTTCTCCTCCTCCTCCTCCTCCTCCTCCTCCTTTTCCTCCTTCATTTATTTTTCCTTCTCTCCACTTCTCAATATCTCCTTTTATTCCGACCACCCGCTTCTCTCCTCTTCCTCCTCCTCCTCCTCCTCCTCCAGTTTATCACCTTTTTTTTTTTTAGCTTCCTTTCATCTTTCTCTCTTCCTCTCTTCTTTTTCGTCTTTTTTTTACTAACGTTTTCTCCCCGTCATCCTCTTTTACTCTAGCTTTTTTCTCTGTTCCAAGCATCTCTTTTTTTATACCTCCTCCTCCTTCTCCTCCTTCCCTTCCGAGGATGAGTTGCGTGTATGAAGAAAATGAGTCAAAGAAGAGGCGTGAATCAAGACCACTATGTTCCTCCTCCTCCTCCTCCTCCTCCTCCTCCTCCTCACGGCCAGTTCCTCTTTTCTCTCCAGTTGCTTTACCTCCACCTCTTGTCCCTCCTCCACTTCTCCTTCCTTTTCTCTTATTCCACTTCTTCATCTTGTCCCTCCTCCTCCTCCTCCTCCTCCTTCTTCCCCACCTCTTCCTCCAGGTCCTTCTTTTCTTCCTTTTGTTCGCGTGTTTCACTCAAGAGTCTTTTTTTGTGTGTGTGTGTTCAGATATTGTCCACTTTTTTTTTTTTTTTTTTTTAGTTTCTTTTGAGAGAGCAATCTTGTGTTTTCTCCTTTGTGGCTCTTTCATTAATCCTTTTTTTTTTAGCTCATTCTGCTTCACGTATTTCCTTTGTAGATGTCCAGAATTTATTCCTTTTTCTTGTATGATTTTTTTCTCGACATTTATATTTTTACTGTTTTCTTTCTCCTTTTCCATTTGTTACTATAGTCTGTTCACTTAAGCTCGATTCCTGGCGCCTAGGCAGGTTGGTAAGCTTGCCGCTGATTGGCTGCTCCGCTCTCCCGCTAACACTCATATCGGACCAATTCTTGCATGCTCGAGTGAGACATGTTTCTTTATTATATGCCATAGCTCAACTCACATACGAGATAGCCAGTTTTGGTTGACACCATCAGACTCAGCAGTGACTGTAGAATCAAGACAAATACCATTTTCTTATTTGTTTT
>NC_066541.1:8531135-8593635 GCF_024679095.1 Eriocheir sinensis | reverse complement strand
CTCCCCCCCCCTCCTCCTCCTCCCCCCCCTCCTCCCCACCCTCCTCCTCCTCCTCCTCCTCCTCTCTTCACAGCCTTTCCTTCACACCACACACATCCCACCCTCCGTTCCCCTATCCTATTTCCCTCCCTCCTTCTCTTCTCCTTCCCTCCCTCCCTCTCTCCCTTCCTCCTTCCCTTCCTCCTTTCCCTCTTTAATCCTCCTCCTCCTACTGCCACACGTCAGCCACGCGCCCCCCTTTCCCTCCTCCTCCTCCTTCTTCTCCTCCTCCTCCTCCTGCTTTCCTCCTCCTCCTCCTCTTCAATATCCTGTTTGCTCCTTAATTTCTTCTGTTCGTCATCTTTGTCTCGTCCCTTTAATGATGTTGTTTGTTTACCCGGGATTAGAGAGAGGGAGAGAGAGAGAGAGAGAGAGAGAGAGAGAGAGAGAGAGAGTTCTTTGATATGTGAGGTTATTGGAAGCTTTGAAATATATGAGATGACGGGGAGAGAGAGAGAGAGAGAGAGAGAGAGAGAGAGAGAGAGAGAGAGAGAGAGAGAGAGAGAGAGAGAGAGGTTGCAGCTGATATTTCTCCACCAGAACAAATAATAAAAAAAATTGTGAAAGGCTTTGATTATGTGCCATCTTTCCTACCTTCTTCCCTTCCTCCTTTCCTCCCTCTCTCCTTTCCTCCTCTTCCTCCCTCCGGCTCTTTCCTCCAGTCTCCTTCCCTCCGGCGTGCCCGCGTTTCCTCACACCCGTTTCTCCCTTCCCTCCTTGCCTCCTTTCCTCCCATTTATCTTCCCTCTTTCCTCCTCCATTCTTAAGCAACCTATTATGTTTTCACCTCTTTCCTCCTTTTCCCCTCCCCTCTCCCCCCTTCTCTCCCTCCTTTCCTCCCTTCCCTCCCCCCTTCCCTCCCATTATGTTTCACACCACAACTGCCCATTTAAAGAGAGTGGTCAACCGCATACTTTCGATTGCCTAATGGGTGCGAGAGAGAGAGAGAGAGAGAGAGAGAGAGAGAGAGAGAGAGAGAGAGAGGGAGAGGGAGTTGTTTGTTGCGTATATGTATATATTTTTACACCTGAAAGAGTTTGTCTAATATCTCACCTGCAAATGACGTCCCAATTAGGCGGTTCACTCGATAATTTGACCTCGCGAGTGACCAGTCCATTAGGCAACAAATAAACAAACAAATACTAAACAAATAAATATAAAAGTTAGGAAGCTTTATACTCATTAAACGTGAAACAATGATGGAAGGATTAACACACACACACACACACACACACACACACACACACACACACACACACACACACACACACACACACACATGTGAATATGATTATAAGATGGGAAGTGAGATAATATGCAGAGGAGTGGAAGAAAAAGATTTGGGAGTGACTATCTCAGAGAACATGTCATCGGACAAACACATCAACAGGATAACGGGACAAACTATGAATTTGCTGAGGAACATAAGGACGGCATTTGTGTATTTGGACGAAGAGGTGATGAAGAAAATAATAGTTACAATGATACGGCCAAGGTTGGAGTATGCAGCAGTGGTCTGGTCTCCTCACGAAAAGAAGAACATAAGAAAGCTGGAAAGAGTACAGAGATCGGCAACTAAGATAGTACCGGAACTTAGGGATCGGACTTACGAGGGGAGACAATATCATGGGGCTCACAACCCTGGAGAGAAGAAGAGAAAGAGGAGACCTGATAGTGGTGTACAGGGTGGCGAGCGGGGTGGAGAATCTGGACAGAGAGGACCTGTGTGTGTGGAGCGAGAGAGAAACGAGAGGACATGGAAAGAAGTTGAGGGCAACCACGTGTAGGCGAGATGTGAAAAAGTTTAGCTTCCCAAACAGAAGCAGTAAGCTATGGAATAGACTGGAGGAGGAGGTGGTTTGTGCAAGAAACATTCATGATTTTAAGGAAAAGTTGGATAAGAGAGGATATGGAGATGGGACAGCGCGAGCGTAGCTCTTTTCCCGCATGTCACAACTAGGTAAATACAACTAGGTAAACACACACACACACACACACACACACACACACACACACACATACACACGCACCTGTACTTTCCACCCATTAAGTCGTTAGCGTACCTGTGTTTCATCTGTGGTTTCTTGGGTGCTATTTCCTCAGGTGTCCAGCGGAGGGAGGAACTGCTGACTGACTCTTTACTGACTGACCGACTTCTTAATAACAGACTGAGTGATTAACTGGACTAACTTACTTAATGACTGACTGACTGACTAGCTGACTATTGACTGACTGACTGGCTGATAAATTTTCTTATTGAGTGACCGATTTACTGACTGGTTAGCTGATCGACTGAATGACTGAGTATTTACTGAGTGATAGATTGATAGACTGACTGACTGATAAATTGACTGCCTGACTGACTAGTTATAGATCGACTGACTTACTGACGGACTACATGATTGGTTGACTGACTTACTGACCGACTGGCTAATTGAATGATAGTTTGACTAACTGGCTGACCAACTTACTGACTGAGTAGCTAACTAGTTAACTGACTGACTGACTGATAGACTGACTGATCGACTTACTGACTGACTAGCTGACTGGTTGACTGACTAATTGACCGACTGGCTGATTGAATTACTGACTCCACAACTCTGGTTCTAAATAGTAAATACTGTCGATAGAATCCTCAATATTTATTTCCGGGTTATAAAGGTGTGTGTGTGTGTGTGTGTGTGTGTGTGTGTGTGTGTGTGTGTGTTTATTTTTTTCATTTTCGTGTAACTGAATAACGAGAAGATTGCGTTGTGTGTCATAGCGAATAAAATGTCAATTGGCATCACTAACTTCATATACTGCAAACAAAATTTCCTTTGTTTGTCGTTCTTTCTTTCTGTCTTTCGTTCCGTAGAGGCAGTGAAGTTGACAGACACGTTTGATCTTGTTTTGTTTTTGTTTAATTATATTTCAGGGATTATCATGGATAGATAGATAAATAGATTGATGGATAGATATGCAAATTTTTCGTCATATATTCTCTGGTATGATAAAGAAAAAACGAATTGGTAACGTATTCCATAATATGTAAAGTAAACGAAAAAAAAAAAAGATCGAAAGCAAATATTAAACGAATGAATGGAAGAAAGAAAGAAAGAAAAGAAGGAAATGTAGCTATAGAACGAACCACCACCGGAAACCTTAAAATAAACGGATGAATGGGAGAGAGAAAAGAAAGGAAGGAAAGTAGATAAGACAAGTCACGGCTAGAAAGAAAAAAAAGAAAGGAAAATGTATAAAATGAATCACCACTTGAGAGCAAAATAAATAATTAAATAAATAAACGAATTCAAGAAAGAAAAGGATGATGGATAAGACGAATCACCATTAGAAAAAAAAATAAACGAATGAAAGAGAGAAAAGAAGAAAAATGGATAAAATGAGTTACTACTAGAAAGAAAAAATGGATGAAAGAAAGAAAGAAAGAAAGGAAAATTAATAAAACGAATCACTATTAGAAGATAAAAAAAAACACGAATAAATAAAAGAAAGAAAAGAAGGAAAGAAAATATAGATAATGCGAATCACCACAAGAAAGCAAAAATAAACAAATCAGTAAATAAATAAAAATAATCGAGTGAATAAAAGAAAGAAAAGAAGGAAAGAAAAAAATATATAAAGCGATCACAAGAAAGAAAAAAAATCAATAACTAAATAAAAATAATCGAGTGAATAAAAAAAAGAAAAGAAGGAAAGAAAAAAATATATAAAGCGATCACAAGAAAGCAAAAAAAAAAAAAAAAAAAATCAGTAACTAAATAAAAATAATCGAGTGAATAAAAGAAAGAAAAGAAGCAAAATAAATAAAACAAACCACCACTCCAGACCCAAACATCACCCGACCGACCGTTAACCTTTCCCTCCACACTCACACAACGACAAAGTTCCCATCGGTGACGTCTTTCCAGCCTCCTCGTGACGTCAGCGCGTGTCACCATCGGTCTTGCAAGCGGCTCTATTAATGGCAGTCACGGAAGGGATCGGACACATGCCACCTTTTACTTACCTGTGTCACGCGCCTTACCTTGCCGCGAGATCAGGTGCATACTGGTTCGGTTCTTAACCCGGTTGCAGCGACGAGCCAAATTTGTGGCTTTACCGTGTACCAGCGACGGGGGCCAAATTTTTGCCATGATATAACTCCCCGAAAAAGAGATGTTGCACAAACCGATGACAAATGCGTTGATATATATTATGAAATGGTTTGCGTGAGTGATGATTTTTTCTCATTTTTCTCGCTTAGAGGGGCTTTTAAGAAACATGATCCCCGCAGCTACCGGGTTAAACATTTCGGTGGTCAAGCATATGTATTTGACAAGGCGTTCAGAGGAGGTGTGAATGTTTCCTTGGGTAGTTTTATGACCCTGGTGGTAGTTTGGCAAAGACTGTGACCCTCCAACGTGAAAAAAAACACTCATAAGAATCCGATTAATCTCCGTTTTGGCCTTTGGAGATTTGTTTATTTATTTATTGGTGTGGGAGGAGGAAGCGTCTGAAAATACCGGCCATTTTCTTAAACATTTAGGTTTCCCAGCATACATATTTGACGAGGCTTTCTTTCATAGGAGTTTTGGACATTTTCAAGGGTAGTTTTATAATCCTGGTGGTAGTTTGATCACTCTTCTGTACCTTGAGCCTAGAAAACACTCATTGGAACCTAACTGATCTCCTCTTCGGGCTTTAGAATTAACTGATGTGAGAGGCGGAAGGGTGTCTGGGAATATCGATTTAAGAGTCCTGCCTTCCTGCTACCTGTCTCCTTCCTGCCTCGTCCCATTCAGGCCGGGGGCTTCGTGGTAGCACACTAGTCTCACAACCGAGAGAGCCCGGGTTCGATTCCTGGGCGGAGTGGAAAAATTTGGGCGGCTTTTCCGATATCCTACGCCCCTGTCCACCCAGCAGTGAATGGGTGTATTAATCGGGGGTTGTGTCCCGTCTCCTGGGGTCTGTTCCCTTCTCCTTTAATTCCTTCCCCTTCTGTCTTTCTCCGGCATATGACCACAGATGTTGCGCCGACTGAACGAAGCTTTCCTCATTCAGGCCCGTTTTCTCAGACGCTTTGGGCTCCCACAATCAATATTTCACAAAGGTTACAACAGTGAGATACGTCGGGTTCACAGGAGTGTGTATTACGTTCATGGCGCAGAATTTGATGGATAGATATGCAAATTCTTCGTCATGTATTCTCTGGTATAAGAAAGAAAAAGCGAATTGGTAACGTGTTCCACATTTTGTAAAGCAAACGATAAAAAAAAAGATCGAGAGCAAAAAATAAATGAGTGAATGAAGGAAGGAAAGGAAGAAAAGAAGGAAGGAAGAAGAAGGAAGCTCTGTTAAACTATTACTAGGCTTCTAAAACTACCCATGAAAAGCGTCCAGTCTCCTACAGTCCGTATTATCAAACGCTCTTTTTCACATTCATGGTACAGAAGAAGAGTTAAACAACCACCAGGGCCATTAAACTACCCCTGAAAATGACTGAAACGCCTACGAAAGCCTTTTAAAATATGTGTAATTGGGCGCCGAAAGGTTTGAGAATACGGGTCCTGGGCTCTCACAACCAATACTTTCCAAGGCTACGCAGGAGATTAGTCGGGTTTTTCAATTAAGAGTGTTTATCACGTTCATGGGGCAGAGGCCTTGTCAAGCTATCACGAGCCTCATAAAACTACCCACGGATGTACCCTCAACCTCTACGGAAGCCTTATCAAGTACAGGTGTATAAGCCCCGATGTGTTTGAGAACATAGGCCCCAGTCAGCATGTTCTTACCTGGCTGACACTTCTTTCGTAACCAACCTCAAGAAGTTTACCTGTGCCGTGAGACAAGCTGATATTTTTTTTCTTTTTCCTGCTTCAGAGAATTTACCGACTTCATAAAAAAAAACTAATGCAACCGAATCAGCAGACCATCTTCCCCTTTTTTTTTTACGGTAAATGAAGCAGCTCAAGGGTGAAAATAGATAAATGAAAAAAAACAAAACGCTAACACTACTATTACAAAGTAGAGACGAATGGCCAAGAGAGATCAATTCCGGTGTTATTTATTTATTTTTTTGTTTACTGGATCATTTTTACGCTGAATAAATAACTAAACTAAAGATTGAAACTTGAACTGCGTTATAAACATGAAATTCCACCTAAATAACCGATGTATCAAGTCCCACAACGTAACCTACCCCAATATACAGCATACCTTTACTTTTTTTTTTTACCTGTGTTACCTGCGAGTTATTAGTGTTACGTGTGCGGCGGCGAGATTCAGACTGGCCAGCGGTGTATTGTGTGGAGGGCCTGTCATTATCACGCTCATTATCATCATCATCCTCATCATTAGCGTCATTACCCTCATCATCCTGGCCGCACGGGGGATGGTGCGGCCCAGCGGCGGGGACGTGGGGAAGGAACGTTATGTGGAAAGTATAAATAATTGTCATCATTATCATTCCTCTTCTTCCTGCTCCTCCTTTACTTCCTTGTCCTCCTTTCCGTTGGGGACTCCGCCATCTCCTTGTTTTGATTCTAGTTCTTGTTCTTCTTTTCTTCTTGTTTTTCTTATTCTTCTTCCTTCTTCTTTCTCTTTCTCCCCATTCTCCTCCTCCTCTTCCTGTCCCTTTACTTCCTTCTTCTTTTCTCTAGGATTCCTTCTTTTCTTGCTCCTTCTTATCTGTTTTCCGTCCTCTTTCTCCTTCTCTTCCGGGTTCTTTGCTTCCTTCTCCTTTCCTTTGTGACTCCTCCTCCTTCCCTTTCTTTTCTCTATCGTTTCCCGTCCTCCTTCAACTCTTTCTCTTCCTCTTCTCCCTGCATGTCCTGGCTTCTTGGGCATTATCGTTTTCTTCCTCAATCTCCTCCCCGTTCTTCTTCCTGCCTTTCGCCTCCACTTTCTTTTCTTTGACCTCCTCCTCGTCTTGCTATTCTTCGTTTATCCCTTCCTCCTCTTCGTCCTCATCCTTCCTGTCATCATCCACTCTGCTCCACCTCCTCCTCCTCCTCCACCACCACCACCACACAAAACGACCCTAGTGTCAATTATCAGCCCTAACTTTGCATTAACTCAATTGGCTTTTTGTTAATTGTCTTTTTCTATCTCACTCTACAGCGGCTTTGAAACTGAGACTTTTCCAGTTGAGAGAGAGAGAGAGAGAGAGAGAGAGAGAGAGAGAGAGTTTATATTTTATTAAGCTAGTATTGATTTCATGCTCAGTAAATCGCAACGTGGTCTAATGCGCCAATCTACCGGTGAAAACATGCCACTATCGACCATGTTTACTCTCTCTCTCTCTCTCTCTCTCTCTCTCTCTCTCTCTCTCTCTCTCTCATTCGTACACTAATATCCCTAAGTATGTATACCAACACACATGGATACGTACACACAATCAGTATTGAGTTTCCTGCTAGTCATTCATACATACATATATACATACAAACAAACATACATACATACATCACCTCGTACGCACACACGTGGCGTTTGACGTATGATCCAGAAAAAAAGAAAATCAATAAGCCATGAATGTTGTGTGTGTGTGTGTGTGTGTGTGTGTGTGTGTGTGTGTGTGTGTGTGTGTGTTACCAAATATCGTCCTTTCGTGATTTATTCCAGTAATATTTTTTGTATGTTTGTGTATTTTCGTATTTTCGTGACTGTGTATGTGTGTGTGTGTGTGTGTGTGTGTGTGTGTGTGTGTGTGTGTGTGTGTGTGTGTGTGTGTGTGTGTGTGTGTGTGTGTGTGTGTTTGTGTCCGTGGGCTAATGTTTGTTTGTTTGTTTTTGCTCCCCAGAACACAGGCCGGAGCAAGACATCTGCTCACTACCTCACGGTGAGCATCATCATCACCATCATCATCATCATCATCATCATCATCATCATCATCTTCACCAACATTAACATTCCTTTTTAGCATCATTATTTACATCTCTCCCTCATTTTACATTATCCTCATTATCATTATCATCACTTTTATCATCATCAGCAGTATTATAAATGTTTTCATCATAATATTTTTCCTTCATACCACCGTTGCTACACCTTTTCATCACCACCCACCACCACTTATACCACCACCACCACCACTGCCATCACTCACCCCAACCACTGCCTGTCATCATCACCACCACCACTTATACCACCACCATTACCACCCCCCACCACCACCACTCACCACCAACTCTCGTATTGGTCTCTCTAGTCCTCTTTTGACACCCTGGTACCCGTGTGTTGTTGTTGTTTTTGTTGTTGTTGTTGTTCTCGGCATATTCTTATTTTTAGTTACGATTTTGTTGCTGTTGTTGTTGTTGATGTTATTTTCGGTTCTTGTGTTTGTTGTGTTGTTTCTAGATATTGTTTTTGTTACTTTCGTTTTTTATTATCGGTATTGTTGTTGTTATTGTTGACGTTGTTTTCGATCTTTCTTGTTTTTGTTGTTTGTTGTTGCTATCGTTTTTTGTTTTCGGTCTTTCTTGTTATTTTTGTTGTTATTTTTGTTGTTGCAGTATGTGTTCCTATTTACAACATGGTAACACATATTTTACTTTGCTATACCAATGTTTATATTTTTTTTCGTAGCAAATAGTAATACTCTTTCCACGGAAACTCTCTATGATAATTCACCGCCTCTTTCATAATATTTCGGCGCATAATCCCTTTATTTATAAGCACGTAGCAATTTATGTCCTCTTTTTCTGCGTCTAAAACTATACTATTTATATCTTTTCCCTGACTGGCTTCTGCTGCTGAGTCTTTTGATGTGCCAGGAATAAACTTCACTTTTTTATGCTTTACGTGCACCATGGTATCCTCCGTCACTTCATTCGTGTGTTAGTAAGTATATATTTTTCCTTTTTTCTCTTATTTATTTAACTTGAAGGATGGACGTGGCTGACCATCAATAAATCGTTCTCACCGCTTTACCTGTGTGGCTGTGCGCCGTCCCCTTCTCACCTACTTACTTCCCTCCCTACTTACCTTGCTGCCTGCCTACCTACCTTTGTCTGGCCATTGATTGCAGGTAAAATCCTCCGCCCTTCCTTCCTTCGTTCCTTATCTCCCATCCTGACCCCCTTTCTCTCCTTTCCTCCTTTTTTCCTTACCTTCCTTCCTCTACCTTTACCTACTTATCTACCTACCTACCTGCCAGCCTACCTACCTTTTGTCCCGCCATTGATTGCAGGTAGAATCTTCCTTCCTTCCTTCCTTCCTTCGGTCCTTATCTCCCATCTTGACCCCCTTTCTCTCCTTTCCTCCTTCATTCCTTACCTTCCTTCCTCTACCTTTACCTACCTATCTACCTACCTACCTGCCTACCTGCCTGCCTTTGTCCCGTCATCGATTGCAGGTAGACTCGTGTGACTGTAAATGGCCGAGAGGAAAAATATTTACCAACCTTTACCTAATTCCTTTTTTTTTTTTTTTTTTTTTTTTTACTGTATATCTGTCTTTTTAGCACGGTACTTTCACTTTCCTACCTGCTCACCTTCCTACCTCTACCTAATCCCTGCTGTTTTACCTGCCTATTTACTGTACCTGTCGTCTTGCCTACCTTCCTATTCACCTACCAATTTGCCTGCTGAGTTAGCTACTTCTACTTTTCTACCTGCTTACCACTCTACCTTTGCCTGATTTCTACTTTACCTTATTACTGCACCTGTCTTCTTATCTACATTTCTACTCACCTACTAATTTGCCTACTGAGCCAACTACGTCTACTTACCTTCGTGCTATCTTACCTAATTCCTACTTTTTATCTACCTTCTGTACTTGTCTACTTACCTACCTACTTCCTACTCACCTCGTATCCTCCTACTTCCTACTTACCTGTCTACTTACCATACCTACTTACCTTCCTACTCACCTCCTGCTTTCTGCTTCTTATCTTCCTGCCTATTTACCTACTTTTCTGCTCACCTATAACGTATAACTTGCCTACTGAGTTACCTAATACCTACCTAACCTGCTCTTACCTACCCACCTGCCTGTGTACACCTGAACCTACTTATCTATGTAGCACCATTGATTACAGGTAGGTTGATTGGAGGGGCGTGGAGGGAGTGTGAGGGTACTGAGCGAGAGGGGAGGGAGGGAGAGAGGGAGGGAATGAAGTGCCGAATCTGACACCTGTGACTGAGTGCCTTAAATATTACCTGTGTGTGCTGTTGTATGTGTTGTTGTTGTTGTTGTTGTTGTTGTTGTTGTTGTTGTTGTTGTTGTTGTTGTTGCTGTTGCCTCGGTTCTAGTTGGCACATTTCTTTGGATTTTCTGTCATAGTTTTCCTACTTTTACTTCTTCTTCTATTTCTTCTTCTTCATCTTCTTCTTTTTCTTCATATTTTTTGTTATTATTATTGTTGTTATTATTTTCTTTTTATTACTATTCGTTTTTTTTAATATTATTTACTCCTTGTTGCTTACTATCGCAGCCCCATCTCTGGTATTACAACAACAACAACAACAATACTACTACTACTACTACTACTACTACTACTACTACTACTACTACTACTACTACTACTACTACTACTACTACTACTACTACTACTACTACTACTACTACTACCACCACCACCACCACTACTACTACTACTACTACTACTACTACTACTACTACCACCACCACCACCACTACTACTACTACTACTACTACTACTACTACTACTACTACTACTACTACTACTACTACTACTCTTGCCGGTGTCCATCTTTCACTGTGTCCTGCTGCAGAAATTAAGTAGCTCAGTTGAAGGTCGAATACGTTGCATTTTTATCACCCAGTATTGCTCCTGTTTATATTTTGCTTTGTTTATTTTTCTCCTCTCCTCTCTCTTCCCTTCTCTTTTTCTCTTCTCCTCTCTTCTCTTCTTTTCTCCCCTTTTCTCTCTTCTCCCCTTTTCTCTCATCTCTTCTTTTATTTTTCTCTTCTCTTTTTCTCTCAATTGATCCTTTTTTTCTTCTTTTATTTTTCTCTTCTTTTATTCCACCCTCTCCTATTTTCTCTTCATTTCTCTTCTCTTCGCTCTCTCTATCTTCATATCTATCTTTCTCTATCTCTGTTGAGTTCTGTGTTTTGTATATTATTCATTCAGGTCCTGGTAGTTAAACAGAAGGGTAGGCAATGTTAGAATGCTTGTGTTAGATTAATTCAGATTCAACCAAGACTTAGGCGAGGATTGCTTTGCTGACAGAGTGGTGGAGTGGTGGAACAGGCTAGACAATCGTGTGGTGAGTGACCCCTCTTTCGGCCACCTCTTTGGATTCTTTTTAGGAGCAGCGAGTAGCGGGCTTTTTATTATTATTATTGTTTCCTTTTTATTGTGCCCTTGAGCTGTCTCCTTTGTTGCAAAAAAAAAAGATACGATAGATAGCTTCAGGAAATGGTTAGATAACTTAATGGATGGGTGGCTATGTGACGATAAGTGTTGATAGGTTTACAGAAGCTGCCGGGTGTAAACTTTCCTGTCTCTTGTAAACTCGTGGTGCTCTAATGTTCTTAAGCTTTGTATCCTAATTCTAACATTTATCTTTTATTCATCTGCTGGTCGTGTTTCTATTGTTTGGAAATGTTTTTTTTCATACATATCTATTACACACACACACACACACACACACACACACACACAGCCTAGCGTTCAGTCACGTGACCCACACTTCACCTCCCCTATATCTATACATTCACTGATTGGCATAGTCTATATGATCTATTTTTCACTTATTTTTTCTTTATAATTGTATACCTGTAAATTCACTCACTCTTCACTCAATTTCCTAGACATATTTTTTTTTCACTTGTTTTCTTACTGCCACACCTATTTTTTCTTTACTTTTTTTCGTGTTTATTTCCATTTTTTTTCTTCTGTTTTTACTTGTTCTATCTTCGTTTTTTTTTTTCTCAGTTCTCATTTGTTTAATTTATATTCTTCACCTTTTTTCTGTTTTCTGGACATGTATCTTATTCTCACTATATTATTTTTTCCTTTACGTCTGCACATTCACTCATCCTGTGCTCCACTTTCAGAATATTTATTTGTCTATTTTTCACTTGATGTTCGTTTTCTGTTGAGTCTTGTTTAGTTCTTCCCATTTTTTACTGGCACATCTATTTCTTCTTTACTTTGTTTCGTGTTTTTTCAAAGTTATTTTTCTGTTTTTACTTGTTCTGTCTACGATTTTGCTCACTTCTCATTCGTTTAATTTATATTCCTCTCTTCTTTCTCATTTTTTGCAGGCTCATTTATTTCTTCTTTGCCACTTTTTGTTTTATTTTCTCTTTTGTTCTGTTTTTTTTTTTTTTTTTTACCTTTCCCTATTATTTATATCTACATACTTCTCACTTAATATTCGTTTAATGTTTAAGCTTATTTTTTTTCATTTTTACAGTTATTTATTTATTTCTTGCTTCATTTTCGTTTTATTTTTCAGTGATTTCTCCTTTTTTTTTTCGTTACCTTTACCTGTTATCTCTATTCTCACTTCATATTCGTTTAACTCATATTCTTGTTTTTCTTATTCACATTTTTTAACATTACATTTATTTATTATTTTGTCCTTGTCCGTGTTTTCTCTCTATTTCCTTCTGATTTTCGTCACCTCTCTTCCTGATATATCCGTTTCTCAATTTAAGTTCATGTACAATCTTATTTTTCTTCTTCCTCTATTTTTTACTGGTACATTATTCATTCTTTGCTCCTCCGTGTTTTCTCTATTTACAGTCTTTTTTATGTCAGCTTCGTTATTTCTACGTATTTCTCATTTCATATAATTTTGTTTTTCTTTTTCTTCCCATTTTTTTACGGGTACATTTATTTATTCTTTACTTCCTTTTCGTGTTATTTTCTTTGTCTTCGTCACTTTTTCTTGTTATATCTATTTCTAAGCCTATATTCGTGTGATTTATATTTTTGTTTTTCTTCTTCTCTCATTTCTTCTTTCATTTAATTGTGCATTCATTTTATCCTTGGTCCATTCTCGTGTTTTCTCCTCTGTACTTTTATCTCCTTTTCGTCGCCTTCATCCGTCCATTCCATTCATCAACGCCTCACACCTCGCTCCGCCATGCTCTGTGAGGCGTTGGGATTCTTCTTAAATGCATTCTTCCTCGTCTTCTCTGACAAGGCAAAATGTTTTCTTGTCTGTCCTCTGATGTTCCATTTTTAGCTTCCTCTCTATTATTTACATTCTCGGTCTTTCCTGTTTCGTTCATGTTTTAATTTTCCTCTCGTGTCTATTTATCTTCATCCTTGGTCTTCTCTGTCACTTGTTCCTATTCATTTATTCATTGTTTGTTTTGTTTTTGTTATATTTTTAAACATTTTTGGTCATTTTTGTTTCGTAATTTTTTTTTAATCAACATTTTTTTTGCTTTCTCGTATAACTTTTTTATTATATTTATCTGTTTGTCTATTTTTCTTTCTTTATTTGATATTGTTGTTGTTTTATTGTTGTTGTTGTTGTTGTTATTATTATTAATGTTCCTTCTACGTTCTTGTTCATTTGTATTTCTTCTTCTACTTCTTCTTCTTCTTCTTCTTCTTCTTCTTCTTCTTCTTCTTCTTCTTCTTCTTCTTCTTCTTCTTCTTCTTCTGCTTCCCTCCCCCTCCTCCTTTTCTTTTCTTCTTTATACCTTCCTCCTCCTCCTCCTCCTCCTCCTCCTCCTCCTCCTCCTCCTCCTCCTCCTCCTCCTCCTCTTTTGTCCCTAACTTTCCACCTTCCTTCCCTCACCTTTCCTCCCTGGACCATTAACCTGGGAGGCGTCTTTGTCCAGGTGCCACTGACTAATTTTTGGGAGGAGTAAACCTGAACCTCTCTCTTCTTTATCCTCTTCCCTTTCTCTTTCCTCTTGCTTCCGTCTTTCTTCGTTTTCCTTTCTTTTTTCTTTTCTTTTTCGTTTTCTGTGTTTTCTACCTTCATCCTTCCTTTTCCCATTGTTTTTATCCTTTCGGTAATACCTTCCATTTCTCTTCCTTCATTCCTTCTTCTTTTTCCCCTTTTCTTTTCGTTTTTAGTGTCTGTATTCCTGTTTTCTAATTTCATCTTTACTTTTTGTTTTTCTTTTCTCTCTTATCACCTTCATTTTCTCCTCTTTTCCGTTTTTCTTTTCTTTTTTCTTCCTTTTCAGTGTTTTCATCCCCGTTTTTATCTCCCTCCTTTTTCCTTGCTCCTGTTTTTTTTCTCCTTTCTCTTAATTAGTCTTTCGTTGTTAATTTTTCCCTTCCTTTGCAGTTTCTTCATCCACGATTTTTCCCTCATCTTTCATTTTCTTTTCCTTTCTTCCTTTCTCTTACCTCATTTCTTTCCTTCCTATTACTTTCTCTCTTTTTTCCCATCTCTTCTTCACTTTACCTCCTTCCTTTTTTTTCCCTCCTTTCCTTTTCCCCTTCCTTCCTGTTCCTTCCTGCTATTTTTCCTTTTATTTTTTCCCTCTCTTCCCGTCTCTTCCTCCTTCCCTCTTTCTCTTCTATTCTTTCTGTTTCTTCTTCCTTCCTCTTTCCTCTCTCCTTCTTTCCATCCCTCTACTCTCCCTTTATTTCTCTTCAATCCCCTTGCCTCTTTGCTCCTTCCCTTTCTCTTCTACCTTCCTCTTCTCTCCTTCAACGACATGTGAGAAAATGAATGCGTCTCTCTCTCTCTCTCTCTCTCTCTCTCTCTCTCTCTCTCTCTCTCTCTCTCTCTCTCTCTCTCTCTCTCTCTCTCTCTCTCTCTCTCTCTCTCTCTCTCTCTCTCTCTCTCTCTCTCTCTCTCTCTCTCTCCTTTTCTTTCCCTTTCTTCCTCTTATTCCTCTCTCCTTACACACTTTCCTTCCTCTCGTTTTCCATCCCTTGCCTCATCTTTATTTTTTCCTTCTCCCTCCCGTCTCCCCCTCCTTCCTCCCTCCTCCTACCTCCTTCTTTCCTACTGTCCTTCCTTCCTCCACTCCCTTTTTCCCTCTCCCTCCGTAACCGGTTCGCCCAAGGATTTCTCTCTCCTTTATTAAGTCTCTCTCTCTCTCTCTCTCTCTCTCTCTCTCTCTCTCTCTCTCTCTCTCTCTCTCTCTCTCTCTCTCTCTCTCTCTCTCTCTCTCTCTCTCTCTCTCTCTCTCTCTCTCTCTCTCTCTCTCTCTCTCTCTCTCTCTCTCTCTCTCTCTCTCTCTCTCTCTCTCTCTCTCACAGCAATGCATCGATGCAGCAAATAAAGCGAACAGAATGTTGGGCTTCATTAAAAGAAACTTTTTATTTAAGAATAAAGATGTAATACTCCCGCTCTACAACAGTTTAGTCAGACCCCACTTGGAATATGCGGTACAGTTTTGGTCTCCCCACCATGCAAAGGATATTGCTAAATTAGAAGGTGTTCAGCGTCGGGCAACGAAAATGATCCCTTCCTTGCGCAACAAATCCTACGAAGAAAGGCTTTCTAACCTTAACATGTTCTCTCTTGAGAAACGTCGCCTCCGAGGAAAACTGAATGAACTTAATGGTTTCACGAATGTAGACAGATCAACATTGTTTATGATCGATGACACTTTGCGCACGAGGAACAATGGCGTAAAACTCAGATGTAGACAAGTAAATTCAGACTGCACCAAATTTTTCTTCACCAACGTTGTAGTGCGAGAATGGAATAAGCTCCCACCATCAGTGGTCCAGTGTAACACGATTGACTCCTTCAAAAATAAGCTCGACCGTCACTTCCTTCAACTTAATATCAACTAGAGTAGAAGTGCAACGTTTTGGAGTCTTCTGATTAATGTAAAATCACTTAGGTTTAAGGACAGACCACCAAGTCTGGACCATGTGGTCTGTGTGGTCTGATTTTCTATGTAAATCTATGTAAATCTCTCTCTCTCTCTCTCTCTCTCTCTCTCTCTCTCTCTCTCTCTCTCTCTCTCTCTCTCTCTCTCTCTCTCTCTCTCTCTCTCTCTCTCTCTCTCTCTCTCTCTCTCTCTCTCATATCTCCATTTTCTTCCTTTCTCTTGTCTCTTGCATTATTTGTGTTCCCCTTTTCTTCTCTTATTAATATTTCTCCTCCTCCTCCCTTTCCTCCTCCTCCTCCACACACACACACACACACACACACACACACACACACACGCGACCTTTCTCTTGTCCATGAAGTTTTTTTTATATCTTTATTTTTTTTTCTTTGATTATGCGCTTGTTTGAAACTTTTGCTCATCTTCCTTCCATGTTTTTTCCTCTCGTTTTCTTTCTTCCTTTATTTTTCTTTCTTTATCCCTTTCTTTCTTTATCCCTTTCTTTCTTTCTTCCTTTCTTTCTTTCTTTCTCTTTCTGTATGTGTGTGTGTGTGTGTGTGTGTGTGTGTGTGTGTGTGTGTGTGTGTGTGTTACCTCGGATTTGTTTTGCTATTTTTAACATTATAACTTTGACATAAATAAATAGACTTGCTTATTGTTGTCTTGGTTGTTTGTTATTGTTGTGGTTGTTGTTACTGTTGATGATGGTAATGGTGGTAGTGGTGGTGGGGGTGATGATGATGGTAGTAGTGGTGTTGATGGTAATGGTGGTGGTGGTCGTGGTAGCGATGATGATGGTGGTGGTGGTGGTATTGATGATGGTGGTGGTGGTGATGGTGGTCGTGGTTGTGGTAGTGATGATGGTAGTGGTGATGATGGAGGTGGTGGTGGTGGTGGTCGTGGTGGTGGTGGTAATGATGATGGTGGTGGTGAAGGTCGTGGTTGCTGCGTTGGTAATATTATTGTTTTATTGCAGTGATGAGTCAACACGTGCGCGCGCGCGCCTGAAGAGAGAGAGAGATTGATTTTCCTCTCGTTTCAACTTTTTACTCGATTGGCAAAGAAATAAAGAGAACTAAGGAAAGGCAGTAAGAGAGAGAGAGAGAAATAAGAACAAATGACAAAGAATAAATTATAAGGTGGAGTGAAAGGTTATGCTGAGAGGAAAGTGAAAGGTACAGAGAAGGAGGAGAAGGAGGAGGAGGCAGAGAAGGAGGAGAGGGAGGTGGAGGAAGGAGAGGGGCGGATTGTGAGGTGAGAAAAAGTGAAATGGCAACGAAAGGGAAAAGAACAATATTAACTCGTATTTTTTTTTATTTGTTTATTGTTTTGAAGAGCTGGAGGAGGAGGAGCCAGGGAAGGAGGAGAAGGAGAAGGAGATGGAGGAAGGAGAGGGGCGGATTGTTCGGTGAGAAAAAGTGAAATGGCAAGGAATAGGAAAAGAATAATATTAACTCGTATTTTTTTATTTGTTTATTGTTTTGAAGAGCTGGAGGAGGAGAACAAACAAAAGAGGAAAGTAATATGAAGTGTGAAAAGTAACCAAGATTATTTTTGTTTTTGTTTTCCTGCAATTTGTTTCTTTTCTTCATATATTTTTCCTTGAGCTCTTCGGCAGAACTTTTTTTTTTTTTTTTTTTTTTTTTTTTGCATCGGTCCAATTCCGTTCCCAAATCAAGTCACATTCCTGATGCAGAGAAAAAAGGAAAAGAAATATAAAGTAGGAAAACTAACAACAATATTTTCGTGTCTTTTCCTTCAGTTTCTTTCTTTCCTTCACATTTATTTTCCCAATCTTTTCGCAGGGACCTTTTATTTTTATTTTTTTACTTTAGTCCAATTCCGTTCCAAAATCAAGTCCACATTCCAGATCCAGACAAGGAAAAAGGGAGACAAGGAATTTGAGGTCTTAATAAAAACACGGCGAGGGAAACAATTAGCTGATTAAGAAAAAGATAAAAAAAAGGGAAGGGGGGCAAATCGGAACAAAGGAAGAAGACACAGCGTGACAAATAACAGGAGGAACGACAAGACAGGTGATGGAGGGGACGAGACAGAACGGAAGGACGAGTTTGGACAAAAGGAGAAAAAAAAAGATGCATGACTAATGTTACGGGAAAATGACAGGTGGAAGCAGGGAAAAATACGAGGACAAGGAAAGATGATAAATGGAACAAGAGAGAATGGAAATAAAGGAGAGGAGAGGAGAGGAGAGCAAGGAGATGAAGAATATATGAAGTAAAGGAGATAAATGATGCTGATAATAAGGGAAAGTGACGATAATGGAGGGAAAGGCAGAGAATGGGAATAATAGAGAGGAGAGGAGGATTAGGAAGAGGAGGCTATACGGAGAAAATAATAGATAGGGAAAGAGAAGAAAAATGATGATGAGGAGGAGAAGGAGGAGGAGGGGAAGGAGAGATAATGTACGAAAGAGAGGTATGAGATAATGGATAGGATAGGAGGACAAGAAAGGGAAGAACATATGGAGGAAAGAAGAGAAATAGGATGATGAAAATAAGGAGGAAAAGATGAAAAGGAAGGAAGAAAGGAAGACAAGAAAAGGGAGGATAAGAGAGATAATATAAATAGGTAGGAAGGGAGACTAGACATTTGAGAAGATAAAAAAAATGAGAAAAATAATAGGGAAGGATAGAGGAGAAAAAGGAAAAGGGAGATGGGAAAACAAAGAAATGGAAAGGAGGAAAAAAATGTAGTTGAGAGGACAGAATAGACGACAAAGAAAATGGAAGAAAAGGGAGAGAGAATGAGATGAGAGAATAGATAAATTAGATAAAAGGAAAAAAATGTAGAAAAGAGAAGATGAAAGGAAAAGATAGATAAGAGAACAGAGAAATGAGGATGCAGAAATCACAGTGAAGAGGACAGAGAAGATGAGAAAGAAAACAATGGAAGAAAATAAAGGAAACAAAAGCAGAAGAAAAAGTGGCGAGAGAATAGAGAAATGAGATGAAAGGAAAAAAAAAGTGAAAGGAAAGAGTTAAAAGACCAGAAAAACAAGGAGACAAAAGTGAGAGTGAAGAGGACAGAAATGATGATGAGGAAAGACACGAGAGGACAGGTGAGGACTTGAAGAGACAGGTGGCACGATTAATGATCCGGCCCCACCTTCCTCACCTGAGATAACGAAGCCAGTTACAGGTACACATACACACCGGCGTCTGGGGCACCGTGATTGGGTGACAGGTGTGTGTGTGTGTGTGTGTGTGTGTGTGTGTGTGTGTGTGTGTGTGTGTGTGTGTGTGTGTGTGTTATAATTACTCTGCACTATTAGGTATTCTGTCTTGCTTACTTTTCTCTCTCTCTCTCTCTCTCTCTCTCTCTCTCTCTCTCTCTCTCTCTCTCTCTCTCTCTCTCTCTCTCTCTCTCTCTCTCTCTCTCTCTCGTGAGGTGTGTGTGCGTGCGTGTGTGTACATATTTGTCCAGTCAAGACTGAGCACAAGTATAAACACGCACATGGTCTCACACACACACACACACACACACACACACACATTCACACAACGAGAGAGAGAGAGAGAGAGAGAGAGAGAGAGAGAGAGAGAGAGAGATAACGCCAGTATCGGCAGAGGGATCAGGGGTGAGGGGGGGAGTGACTATTGTGTTCTCGGGTTCTCAATCAGGAGACCAACTGGAGCGCTGACATCATTCCTAAAGCCGTGACGTCACTGTTGGAAGCATGACGTCAGAAGCGTTAAAAAAATATTGAGAAGCTTATCTATGTAGGACAGAACGCATCACCTGTCATTTTTATCATTGTTATTATCATTCCTATTCTTCTTTTTCTTTTTCTTCTTCTTTTTGTTATAAGTCTCATTCTAATTCTTCGTTTTCTTCTTCTTTTCTTATTATTTTTATCATAGAACGCATCACCTGTCATTATTATCATTATTATTATCAATCCTATTCTTCTTTTTGTTTTTCTTCTTCTTCTTGTTAAATTCTCATTCTAATTCCTCGTTTGCTTCTTATTTTCTTCTTATTTTTTTTATCATAGAACGCATCACCTGTCATTATTACCATTATCATTATCATTCCTCTCCTATTTCTCATTATCATTATTCTCATTTTCACTCTTCTTTTTATTTTATTTTTCTTCTTGTTTTTATCAGGTAGAGAGGGAGGGGTACGGACACTACAAGCTACCTGTTCATAAGCTCCCCTTAAACACCTGAGGCTCCGAGATATAGAAAATGAAAGTGAGACCAATGAGAGATAGATAGATAGAGGACGAGATGATATAGACGTTGTAAAAGTAGAGGGACATAAGGGTGAGGTAAAAAAAATGCCCCGTGTCCGCCGCTTAGTTACCTGTCGTCAGTTTAATTAACCTTTGTTGGTATCGATTTGTTTACCTGTTTCTCACCTGCTCCATCTGGCGACAGGAACTGTACTATTTTATTTGACTTTAACTATTTACCTTTTTTTAACTTCAACTATTCACCTTGTTTTATGTACCTTCCGACAGCCTAATAACCCTTTCATGTGTAGCGAATTACCTGTTTTTCAACTTCACTCTACCGGTAGCAACTGTATTTTATTTAACTTTAACTATTTAACTTCTTTTGCTTCATCCATTTAACTGTTTTTTTTTTCTTGTGTACCTGTCCGTCATCTACACTATTATTATATGTATTCTGTCTTGCTTACTTTTACCACTCTCTCTCTCTCTCTCTCTCTCTCTCTCTCTCTCTCTCTCTCTCTCTCTCTCTCTCTCTCTCTCTCTCTCTCTCTCTCTCTCTCTCTCTCTCTCTCTCTCTCTCTCTCTCTCTCTCTCTCTCTCTCTCTCTCTCTCTCTCTCTCTCTCTCTCTCTCTCTCTCTCTCTCTCTTTCTCTTTCTCTCTCTCTCTCTCTCTCTCTCTCTCTCTCTCTCTCTCTCTCTCTCTCTCTCTCTCTCTCTCTCTCTCTCTCTCTTTTTAAACTGACGAAAACTATGTACACAACATATTTGTTTTTGCCGACGACACTTTATGCGATCGTTCGAGTAGCATATGTTTCACTGTGCACTTTTCAGGGCTTAAAATGTCACTTTTTTCTTGTGCATTATTTCAAAAGCCCTTTACACTTGTTCACTGTGTATTTAGCATCACTAGTGGTATGGGGCATGTTCTTCGCCACCTGTGAGCAGCCACTTTTACCTGCTGGATGGACATTTCCTTCACTGTTGGCCCTGCTGCAGTGAATGTGTTCCACTGGCGGGACACCCTGGAGGTGAAGGTTCTCTCTCTCTCTCTCTCTCTCTCTCTCTCTCTCTCTCTCTCTCTCTCTCTCTCTCTCTCTCTCTCTCTCTCTCTCTCTCTCTCTCTCTCTCTCTCTCTCTCTCTCTCTCTCTCTCTCTCTCTCTCTCTCTCTCTCTCTCTCTCTCTCTCTCTCTCTCTCTCTCTCTCTCTCTCTCTCTCTCTCTCTCTCTCTCTCTCTCTCTCTCTCTCTCTCTCTCTCTCTCTCTCTCTCTCTCTCTCTCTCTCTCTCTCTCTATCTCTCTCTCTCTCTCTCTCTCTCTCTCTCTCTCTCTCTCTCTCTCTCTCTCTCTCTCTCTCGTACCGAATTACCTGTTTTTCACCTGTTCCATTGGTCGGCAGCATTTTATAACTTTTTTTACGGTAGAGGCGACAAGAGGATGATAATGAAAAGATAAGCTTACAAAATACCGCCCCTTTGAAAAGACTAGCGGCTGATGGCAGAGAAGATTATACCACGTTTAGTTTTTTGCCTCTTCCTTACCTGCTGCACCTGTCATCAGCGTAATTGAACTTTTATCTAGTGTTAAATGTTTGCATGTCTGTTTTGTGCGTGTTTGGTGTGTGTGTGTGTGTGTGTGTGTGTGTGTGTGTGTGTGTGTGTGTGTGTGTGTGTGTGTGTGTGTGTGTTGCTCATCTTTACCGTTTCTTTTTTTCTTCTTTCTTTTTTTCATTATATTTTCATCTAATTATTTACTTATGATTTGTGTGTGTGCGCGTGCGTGTGTTTGTGTGGGTAGGGGGGTGGGGTAATTAAGTGTAAATCGTGTAATCAAAGTTTTTCCTGCCCTTAATCTGCCTCACCTGCCGCTGGCTTAATTAAGGTTTATCTTGCAATCAACGCCCTCACCGGCCCCTAATCTGCCTCACCTGCCGCCAGCATAATTAAGCTGAATCTTGTAATAAACGCTTTTACTTATTCCATACTTGCCCGACCTTTTAGCAGCATTTATATCATCTTATTCTCAACGTCTTTACCTGTATAACCTGTTCCATCTGTCAGTATTTTGGTCCATCTTGTAATCAACTTCTTTACCTGCCTCTAATCTGCCTCACCTGCCATGATCATTAGCTTATTTTTTAATCAACGCCGCCCTTACCAGTCTTACCTGCCCCGCTTGTCATTTTAATTAAGCTTAATCTTGTTTACAAAATTTAAATTATCCCTAACTTCCCCTACCTGCCAGCATAATTAATCCTAATCTTGTAATCAACGCCGCCCTTACCTGTCCCTTACCTGCCCCACCTGTCATCATAATTAAGCTTAATCTTGTTTACAAAGTTTTAATTATCCCTAACTTGACCTACCTGCCAACATAATTAATCCTAATCTTGTAATCAACGCCGCCCTTACCTGTCTTTTACGAGCCCCACCTGTCTGCGTTTAATTTTCATCTTGTAATCAACGAACTTACTTGTCCCTAATCCGCTCTACCTGTCAGCGTAATAAATCTTCATCGTGTAGTCAACCTCTATCTATCCCTTACCTGCCCTTCCTGTCAGCATAATTAATCTTCATCTCTAACCAACAAACTTACCTGTCCCTAACTTGCTCCCCCTGTCAGCATAATTAAGCGTTATCTTGTTTACAACTGTTTAATTGCCTCTTCCTGTCAGCATAAATAAGTTTTATCATGTAATCAACGCCGCCTTTACCGGTTTCGTGCTTGCCCCACCTGTCAGCATTATTGATCTTTTTCTTGTTTATTTTCTTGTTCTTTTATAACGTTCTTGCACTTTCATTTTTTTTTCTCTATTTGATCGGTATTTTCCAACATCTCGTTTTTTATCTTATTTTAAATTTTTCATTTCTAAGGGAGGACAAAGTATTTTTTTTTTTTTAATGGCTGTGTCCACGTTGTATAACTTGGTGTGCGTCCTTGGTCTGTGTACGTCCTTGGTCTGTACGTCCTTGGTCTGTACGTCCTTGGTCCCTAAATGGAACAAGAGATAGAAGGACGCGGCGGACTAGAAAATAATAGCCATGCGGAGGAAATCTGATTGACATGGAAATCAACGTCACAAGTTAATGAAATAGGAACGAACTCTGCGATTTTTCAATACATATCGCAATAAGTTATTAAATCTGAACCGAAAAACTATGAATATAAATGCATGTATTAATAAACACACAAACACACACACACACACACACACACACACACACACACACACACACACACACACACACACACACACCAGTCAGCAATACGTGTCACTTTTCTAAGCTAAATATATAGAGTCAGGCTTTTGAAACACTTGTTATGTAAATACTTCCCCCCCCCCCCCCTCTCTCTCTCTCTCTCTCTCTCTCTCTCTCTCTCTCTCTCTCTCTCTCTCTCTCTCTCTCTCTCTCTCTCTCTCTCTCTCTCTCTCTCTCTCTCTCTCTCTCTCTCTCTCTCTCTCTCTCTCTCTCTCTCTCTCTCTCTCTCTCTCTCTCTCTCTCTCTCTCTCTCTCTCTCTCTCTCTCTCATATCATCATCATCTCATAATTTTAACATCTGAATCTAAACTAAGTAGTCCTGATCACTTATATGGCTCCGCTGTGATAATTAAAGGGATCCAATAGTCTTAAGAGGGATCCACACCTATTTCTTGGAAGTGGCGAATAATGGGAGGATGGGGACAGGAAAGGTTAGGTGGCCTCGTTGGTGGTAGTATATGGTTATCGTTTTTGTAGTAGTTGCAGTAGTAGTAGTAGTAGTAGTAGTAGTAGTAGTAGTAGTAGTAGTAGAAGATTTAGTTCCTTCTTGTTTCCTCTTTTTCTTTGCTTTTCTTTCTCAAAATCAAATTAATGTCTATGTAATTATTAGCTTAGATTTCTTGCCATTTTGTGTTTTTCCAGGTTTTCGTTTTCCTTCATTCCCGCCTTTCTTTATCCTCCTTTTCCCCCTTTTTTTTCCTCCTCTTTTCCTTCTTTACTTCTTTTTCACACCAATACTTATATGGCAACGTATCTTTACTTCTTTATTTCCTTTCCGTGTGCGTTATGTCAGAGGGAGGCGGCGGAAATTGCAGAGCCGTAAATTGCAGGGACGAAGAGCAGAGTACATTGGTGGTGGCGGTGATTGCAGGAACACAGGCGTAAAGGGGATGGGTTGCGGTGATATCCGTATTATGACAGTGGTGGCGGTGGTGATGATGGAGGTGAAAGTAACAGTGATGATGATAGGGAAGGAGGATTACGTGAAGGTGGTGCTGGTGATGACAGCGGTGGTGGTGATCGAGGTATTGATAGAGAGTGGAAATGGTGGTGGTGGTGTTGTTGGTGGTGGTGGTTCCGATAATTGTGGTGAGGATATTAGTGTAGGTGATGAGTGTAGATGTTGGTGTGGTGGTGATTGTGGTGTTAGTGAAGATGGTGGGGAACTGAAGGTGTAGTGGTGGTGGTGATGATAGTGGTGGTGATAAGTCTTTGATAATGCGACAGCTAACAATGAAGACCGAGAGAGAGCAAATCTTCGCCCCGTCAGTCAAGTCACGAATTCAGACACACCCAGAAGAGAGGGTTGATGAGAGACTTTATAAAGCAATTAATGGGCAAGGAGAGAGAGAGAGAGTATACAAACTCTCCTGAAGTAGGCGCTGAGAGTGGCACAAGAGGCTGTCGTTTCTAAGTTTTTTGAGAAGTGGTCCATAAATTTTAAGACACAATTGTCTGGTCGTTAAATTAAAGGGTTGTTAAGTGGTTGTATGGCAAGGGGAAGGGGGGAGATGGAAGGGCGTATAGGGGGGGAGGGGGGGAGGGGAGGGTTAAGGGGTGTCAATCAAAGGGTTGGTTTTACTTCCTTATTGGCATTATTATTACGATATTATTGTTATTGTTGTCGTTGTCGTTGTTTATAATTCGAAGTGTCAATTTTACTTTCATGTTATTATTTCATCATTGTCATCGTTATTTTCCTCCTCCTCCTCATCACCATCATCATCGTCATCGTCAATCGTCCTTCACTCATATTTGCTAAGTCACTTTCACTTATTTATTTTTTTACTTTCAACTCCCCATCACCTCTGCAGTCTCTCTCTCTCTCTCTCTCTCTCTCTCTCTCTCTCTCTCTCTCTCTCTCTCTCTCTCTCTCTCTCTCTCTCTCTCTCTCTCTCTCTCTCTCTCTCTCTCTCTCTCTCTCTCTCTCTCTCTCTCTCTCTCTCTCTCTCTCTCTCTCTCTCTCTCTCTCTCTCTCTCTCTTTTTTTCTCTCCCTCTCTCCACTCCCCCTTCACTTTACATTCCCTTTGCAACCTTCGCACCGTCACCTTCACTCACCTTTGTACTCTCCTCCCTATTCCTCTCTCTTCCACACCCACTGACCTAACATCTCTCTTCCCTATTTCTCTTTCTTCACTCTTTGCCCTGACATCTACTCCTTGGTACTCTCTCTCCCTTCAACCTTGCATTTCTCTTTTATTTTCCTCCGCTGTACTTTTCTCTCTTTTCCTCCTTTACTTTACTCCTCCTTCCTCTCTCCTTTACTTATTTTTTCCTCTCCTTTCTTTTCTCTCTTCTGCTTTGTATCTCCCACCTTTTCTTTTCCTTATTTTTCTTTTCTTCTCTCTCTCATTTCTATTCTTGATCTTTAGCTTCAGGTCATATTTATTTCTTCCTCTGGTGTCATATCTATTAAGGTCTCTGTGTCTTCGTCTTTCTGTATTTTCCTCTCTTCATCTTCCCTTCCTTTTCCTCATATATCCATCTTTTCCCTCGCCTCTTCGTGTTTTCTCTCATCTCACCTGATTTTTTTCTTTCTCTTCCTTCCTTCTTTTCTTTATCTTTATTTTCGCTATTTAACTTATTCTCTTGATTCCCAAAATTACCTCATTCTTATCTGTATTTCTTCTCCTCAATTTGTTTTCTTTTTTCACTTTTTATGTCTTGTCTTCCGTGGTCGTCTTTTTTTACTCCTTTTTTTTCTTCATTTATCGATTCCCCGCCATTTTCCTTTCCTTCCTCTTCATTATTATTCTCAATCTTTTGTTTCAATTCTCAATTTTTGCCTCTCGTGTGACATTCCCTGAAAATTTTGTCTCTGCTTTCTTTTCTTTTCTTCATTTTTTTTCGTTCTCTATCTCTATATTTTGTTTTAACTTTCAACGTAGTTTCTGCCATTTCTTGTATTCTCTGCTCCTTTTCTGTCTCCTGCCTCTGCTCTGTCTGGCTCCTCCGACCTTTCTCTCTTATACAATTCTCCATCTCAGTAATTGCCCTCACTCTTATTTCTATCTACTTATCCTACTTATCTGACTCTTCCTCCCTCATATTCTCTGCCTAAATAAAAGTAAAAAATAATAATAATGATAATGATAATAATGATAATAATAATAATAACAATAATAATAATGATAATAAATAGTAATAATAATAATAATAATTATAATAATAATAATAATAATAATAATAATAATAATAATAATGATAATAATGATAATAATATAACGATAAGAATTATATTATGACTTTAATAATAATAATGGTTCGGAGTTAATATGTTAATTTAATAAGTGTAATTGCTTTGTCTATGAGCATGAGTTATTATTATTATCATTATCATCATCATCATCATCATCATCATCATCACCATTATTATTATTATTATTATTATTATTATTATTATTATTATTATTATTATTATTATTATTATTATCAACACCATTTTTTTGTTCTACTTTTCCTCACTTCATTTCTTTTGTTCGTTTGTTTTCCTCGTTCTGTTTTGTTACACTTTTTCTGTTCTATCTATCTCCTTTTTCACCCCATTTTTTTCTCTTTCCCCGATCATAACTTATTTTTCTCTTTCTCTTCCTCTCCCCCATATTTGCGTAGGTATTTTTCCGTTCCATTTTTCGCTCTGTCCTTTCTCCTGTTTTTATCATGGTTTTCTCTTTCCCTTTTTTCCTTTCCCTTCCGGCTGGACTTTTTTTTCGTTCAATCTTCCACACACGATTTTTTTTTTCCTTTTATGATCCTATATTTCTTGTTTTCCCTGACGCTCATTTTAAATCTAATTTCCTTGTTTTCTCGCCTGAATGTGTTTGTCCTCCTGTTGCCTTGTTTTTGTTGTTGTTTTTTTGCTTTCTTCCATCCACTCTTTCTTTCTTCTCTTGTTTTCCATTTCCTCTCCCTTCCTCCTCTGGGAATTGCATTTTCTTTTCTTTTTAACTTTACTTTGCACCGTCTTTTTCCTCTTCCTCTTCCTTCATCTTCCTCTTGCTCTGGTTCCAAAATATATTCCTCCACTTCCTCTTGTTTTATTTATTTCTCTCCCTCTTCTCTCCTCCTTCACTTTTCCTTCGTTTTTCATAACTTTTTCTTGTATTTTATTTTTTTATTTTCTTCCTCTCCCTGTTTTCTTCTCACGCTTCAGTTTGTCTCCTCCTTTTATCTTCTATTTTCTTCGCTTCGTCTCTTCCTGCTTTTACCTTCGACATCTAAGTGAGTTTTGTCTTTTTTTCCTTTCTTTCTTCCCCTATTTTTATCTCTCCCAACTTCCTTTCTCCATCTTAATCACTCTCTCTCTCTCTCTCTCTCTCTCTCTCTCTCTCTCTCTCTCTCTCTCTCTCTCTCTCTCTCTCTCTCTCTCTCTCTCTCTCTCTCTCTCTCTCTCTCTCTCTCTTTTATTGCCTTCTTCCTTTTCTCTCCGTGAATAGAAAGATTATTCCACTATTTCAATTAAAGACGTGGGAGATTCTTAACCCTTCTCCTCCTCCTCCTCCTCCTCCTCCTCCTCCTCCTCCTCCTCCTCCTCCTCCTCCTCCTCCTCCCACTTTTTCCCCCCTTCTTTATTGTCCTCGTGATCTCTCTCTCTCTCTCTCTCTCTCTCTCTCTCTCTCTCTCTCTCTCTCTCTCTCTCTCTCTCTCTCTCTCTCTCTCTCTCTCTCTCTCTCTCTCTCTCTCTCTCTCTCTCTCTCTCTCTCTCTCTCTCTCTCTCTCTCTCTCTCTCTCTCTCTCTCTCTTTTCCGTCATCATTTTCTCCTTTAATCTTTCTCTTTTCCTTTTTTATTTCCTCTTTACTCTTTCCTCCTTTTATCTTTTTTCTTTCATCGTGATTTCTTACCCTCCTTCCTGCTTACCTTTTTCCATTAGATCTTATTGATGACTTTTCTCCCTCCCTCCTTCCCTCCCTCTCCTCCATGACTCTCTCAATCTTTTTTTTTCCCCTCCCTCTCTTTTATCTTCTCTTCATTATCCATTACTTCCTCCGTCACACCCTTCTCTGACCTTCTTCCTCCTCCCACTTTCCTTCTTCCCTTTCCTTTCTTCGTCCTTCCTCCTCCTCCTCCTCCTCCTCCTTTCGTCCCTTTTCACTTCCTCTTCCATTATCTTTCATCTCCAATTCTCTTTGTAAATCCTTATTTTTCTGTTTGACCTTCGTTAGCTCTTCCTTAATTTGCCCTCCTTCGTTTCTCTTCCTCTTTCGTATTCGTGTCAATATCATTTTCTATTCCTTTGATTGTTCGCCATTTTGCTTATTCGCTTGCTTTTTTTTTTATTGACATTTCTTCTTCATTTCTTTCCTCTTCACTAATTTGCCTCTTCTCTCTCTTTCGTATTCGTCTATTTCATTCTATATTCCATTAATTATTCACTTTGTCTCTTATTCTCTTGCTTCTTATTATTACTGCATCTCTATTTACATTTCTTTTCTTCTGTTTGTTTCCTTTTTCTTCAATTTTGCGTCTTCTTTCTCTTCCTAATTCATCTTTATTTCACTTTTATTCCTTTAATTATTCGCCATTATGCTTTTTCTCTTGCTTCATATTATTACTCCATTTTTATTGACGTTTCTCCTTTTCCATTTTTCTTTTTCTTCTTATTTGCGTCTTCTTTCTCCTCTTTATTTTTCCTTTTTTTCCTTATTTTATCGATTATCCGCCATTTTACTTATTCTCCTGCTTCTTAATATTTCTCCATTTCTCTTTACATTTCTTCTCTTCTCTGCGTTCTTTTTTTTCCTATTTGTGTCTTTCTCTTCTTTTCTTTTCTTTATTTTTATTTTCGCTATTTTACTTATTCTCTTGCTTCCCAAAATTACCTCATTCTTATTTGTATTTCTTCTCAATTTATTTTCTTTTTTCACCTTTTATGTCTTGTCTTCCGTGGTCGTCTTTTTTTACTTTTTTTTTCTTCATTTATCGATTCCCCGCCATTTTTCTTCCTTCCCTGCTTCCTCTCCCGCCTCCCTGCGTCCATTTTTCATCGTTATCTATCGGTCTCTTCACTCCCTCCTATTTTATCTTTATTTTTGTTTTCTTGTTCTTCGTCCTAGTTTTCTTTCCAGTCGATTTATATTTCACTTTTATTTCTGTGCATATTTCTTTTTCCATATTTATTCTTTTCCTCTCCTTTTCCACCTCTCTTCTCTCTTCCACTTTTATCCTTCTTGCTATCCTTCCTCTTTTCTACCTGTTTCTTTCCACCGACATATTTTCATACTCACATTTTCCTTCTTTCCTCTCTTGCACCTTCCTTCTCATTACTTCATTTCCTTTCCCTGAGATTAGTTTACCCTTTTCCTTCCCTTTACCTCATTTTCTTTCTCCCACTTATTTTTCTCTATTTTTTTTACTTCTCTCCTATCAGTTATAATCTCATTCCTATTTCATATGTCTGTTTCCTTCCTCTACCTGCCTCTTTTTTTCCCTTTTTCCTTCCCTTTACTTCCCCGTTTTTCTCTTCTTCTTTTATCCTACTCGCTATTTTTCCTTCTCTTCTATATATCTATCTAACGACCCACTTACTGTCAGCCGTACATTTCCTATCCTCTCATCTTCCTCATTATTTCATTTCCTTTCCTCGAGACTAGTTCACCCTTTTCCTTTTCCTTTCCTCTCCTTTTCTTTCGCTCTACCACTTTTTCCCTCCTCCTTCTCCTCCTCCCTTTTCCCCTATCAGTTCTTATCTCATTTCTGTTTCTATGCGCGTTTTCTTTCCTTTACTTACTTCCACTTCTTCTTTTCCTTTCCTCTCACTTTCTCTTCCACCTTTATCTTTCTCCCCATCCTCCCTTCTCTCCTTCTCTTCATCTGTACATCTCCTCTCCTCTCTTCCACCCTCCCTCTCCTCATGCCTTCATTTCCTTTCCTTAAGACCAGTTTTACCTTTCACTTTTCCTTTCCTTTTCTATTCTTTTCCTCCCTACTTATTCCCTCTTCTTCTATCCTTCTCTTCTACCTGTTCCTATCTTACAGCCTACTTTTATTCGCATATTTTTTTCTCTCCTCTCTTTTACCTTCCTTCTCCTCATTGATTTATTTCCTTTACTTTTACTTTCCTCTCCCTTCTTTTTCTCATCCACATTTACCCTTCTTCCCATCCTCCCTTCTACTCTTCTTACTCACTTTCTTTCATCTGCACATATTCTCTCCTCTTCTCTCCTTTCTTTTGCCTTCCTAACCATTACTTCATTTCCTTTATTCTCCCTTTTCTCTTCCTTTCCTCTCTTCCACTTTTACCTTTCTCCCTATCCTCCCTTCTCGTTTCCTTCTCACCCATTTTCTCTCATTGGTATATTTCCTCTCCTCCTCTTTTTTGCCTTCCTAACCATTGCTTCATTTCCTATACTTTCCCTTTCCTCTTCCTTTTCTCTCTTCCACTTTTACCTTTCTCCCTATCCTCCCTTCTCACCCACTTTCTCTCATTCGCACATTTCCTCTCCTCTCTCTTCCGCCTTCCTCGTCGTTCTCATTACCGCGCGTCGACACAGGATGAATAAGACATATGCTCCAGAAGGAATATAAGAGTGCAAAAAAGAGAGACCCGAAAAAGCCGGCACCCTGTTGATAGTTAGAAAATAATTTATCGCCGGTATGCTGTTGGTAATTAAGAGTAGGCCAGTGGTGGTGATGGGGGGGGGGGGGGGTAGCGATGGAAAGGGAGGTTAAAAAATGAAGGGCAGGAGGGGGGAAGAGCTGCGGGGAAAGAGAGGGAGGGAGATAAATAGTGGAGAAGGGAGAGTTATGTAGTGGCAGGTTAGGTTAGGAAGGAGAGAGGAACGGGGATAGGCCAGGAGAGGGGAAGGGTAGCTATGGAAAGGGAGTTGAAAAAAGGAAGGGGAGGAGGAGGTGCTACTGGAATAGGGACGGAGGGAGATGAAGAGTAGAGAAGGGGATAGGGGAGAAGGGGAGCGATGGAAAGGGAGTTGAAAAAAAAAGGAAGGGGAGGAGGAGGTGCTACTGGAATAGGGACGGAGGGAGATGAAGAGTGAAGAGGGGATGGGAGCGATGGAAGAGTTAAATGGGAAAGGGAGGAGAGAGGGTGCTACAGAAGAAGGGTGGGAAGTTACAGGTTTGAAGAAGAGAAATAGCTAAGGGAAGCGATGGAGAGGGAGGAAGAAAAAAAAAAGGAGGGAGGGGGCGCCACGGAGGAGAGGAGGAAGGGAGAAACAGGATAGAGAAGGGAGAAGTAATGGGATTTTAGGTTAGGAAGAAGGAGTAAGAGATAAGGGGAGAGGGTGAAGAAAGCGATGGGAAGGGAGGAGGAAAGAAAAGGAAGGAAGGGGTGAGGGAGTGTTGCTGGAGAAGAGAGAGAGGGAAATAAATGAAGGAGAAGAGAGAAGTGGCAGGTTAGATTAGGAAGAAAGAAAGGAAGAAGGAGAAAGAGAAGGAGATGGAGGGAAGAATTGGAGGCAGATTAGGTTAGTAAGAAATAGAAAGAGATAATGGGATAGGAAGGGAGAAAGGGAGGAGAAAAGAGAAGTGGCAGGTTAGATTAGGAAGAAAAGAAGGAAGAAGGAGACAGAGAAGAAGGAGATGGAGGGAAGAATTGGAGGCAGATTAGGTTAGTAAGAAATAGAAAGAGATAATGGGATAGGAAGGGAGAAAGGGAAGAAGGAAATGAAGGAAGTATAGGAAAAGGGAATAGGAAGAGAAGATAAAGAGGGGGAGAGGAAGAAAGGAGAGTTAAACGGAACTGGATATTGAAGGTTGCGATATAAAAATAGTCCAGAGAATTGGGTTAAAGAAGGGGAAGAGGAGGGGAAGGAAAGGCGAGGGAGAGGAGGGAGAGAGGGGAGGACATGAGCATTAGCGTATCAGAGTTCTTACGGAAGGGGAAAAGGCGAAAGGGAAGATGGCGAGGTTGGAAAAGGGGAAATGGGGAAAGGAAAACGGAAATTATAGGGACAAAAATAAACAATAGGAAATTAGTGCAAATAATGGAGTAAAGAAGACGAAGAGAATGGAAGACTAATGAAGATGGGAAAGGAGAAAAGGTAAAGGGGAAAAAGAAATCAATAACTAAGGAGAGAAGAGGCGGAAAGGGGAAAGTTAGCGAAAATGAAAAGAATAAGAAAAGAAAGATAGTTATGGAGGATGGAAGACGAAGAAGAGGAGACTAAGGGAGAAAAGAGAGAGAAAAGAAAAGGAAAACAAAACAAGAGGACGAAGAAAATAAGCCAGTGAACATGAAAAGAATAAGAGAAGAAAGGTAGTTATGGAGGATGGAAGACGAAGAAGAGGAGACTAAGGGAGAAAAGAAGGGAGAAATGAAAAGGAAAACAAAACAAATTATAAAAGGGGACGAAGAAAATAAGGTAGTGAACATAAAAAAGAATAAGAAAAGAAGGATAATTATGGAGGAAGGAAGACGAAGAAGAGGAGACTAAGGGAGAAAAGAGGGAGAAATGAAAAGGAAAACATAACTAATTATAAAAGAGGACGAAGAAAATGAAAGAATGTAAGGGAGAGCAAAAGAGAGAGAGAGAAGAAGGGGGCAAGATGAGGTGAAGAAGGTGTGAAAGGGATTGGGGTGGGGGGGCAGGCTTAAGCAGGTGTGTCAGGGCTACAATGGGATCAGGTGTGGCGTAGGTAACTGGGGGAGGTAAGGGGCCCCGCATCCCCCTGACAGGTGTAGGCTACAGGCAATCACCTTAATGAAGCTGCCGCCCAGGTGAAGGTGAAGCAGGGGAGGAGGAGGAGGAGGAGGAGGAGGAGGAAGAAGGGAACGGACGTAAAAACAAGTGGAGAAAGAACAGAGGAAAAATAAGAAATGGGAGAATGAGTCAATTGTTCGTATCATTACTACTGCTACTACCACTACTACTACTACTACTACTACTACTATTACTACTACTACTACTACTACTACTCTACTACTACTACTATCAGCCACCCTATCACCACCTTTCCCATTCGTCATTTTTAACTTTTTATCCTTTATTTTATTTTTATTCTCCTTGTCTTATTCCTTCCTTTTTTTTCCTTCTACCTGCATTTGCAAGTCTCGATCCATCCTTAAAGCCGTATATTTCGCTAGTGCGGGTGGGAGCACACACACACACACACACACACACACACACACACACACACGCACACACTCCGGTAGCTCAATCGGTTAGAGCGCTGCGCTGAAAAGTCACATTTGCCTACGTTCTTACACACCTTTGATTAACTCACCTCGTCCATCTCCTATTGTCTAATCACCCTTATTAATCACCTTCACCTGCAACCACACACCTTTAATTAATCATCATCTCCATCCTCTCCATCTCCCATCTCCAATTATTTATTCACCCCTAATCACCTACACCTCCTCGTTTTTTTTTTTTTTTTTTATTGTGTCAGAGCAGCGTTTAGTGGGCTTTTTTTTTTTTTTCCACCCTTGAGCTGCCTCCCTTGCTATAAAAAAACACGTTAATTAATCCACTTCCCCCATCTCCAGTCATTAATTCAAGTTTAATTATTTTTACCTACGCTCCCATACACTTAATTAACCCACCTCATCCATCTCTAATCATTAAATCATCCTTAATCACCCATACACATTAATTAACCAAACTCGTCCATCTCCAGTCCTCAAACCACCTTTAATCACCTTTACTTATGCCCCGACACACCTTTAATTAACTCATTTTACCCATCTGCAATCATTAACTACTGCTTAAGCACCTTTACCAGTCCCAGTTACATTTATCTATGCTTCCTTAACCCTTAATTGACCACCTCATCTATCTTCAATCATTAATTCACCCCTGATTACCTCTACGTACTCCCCACACCTTTAATTAACCCACCTCATCTCTTCTTCCTCAGGGTTCGGAGAACTTGGCGCTCAGGCTCAAGGACTCAGCCGTCACGTCACAAGGAGCCTCTTCCTCCAGGACAGCAGCGGGCGCGAGCGAGGGGGCTTCCGCAGGGGGCGCCGTGGTGCCCTCCCTGTTTCTGGACGAGGAGGCGTACATAGCGGCCGCCACCCTGGCCCCCGGGAAGGACGCCTACAGCAGGAATAAGTTCAACCAGGCGGAGAGTGACAAGCTGGCGTCCAACCGAGCCATTCCCGACACCAGGCATTTTACGTGAGTGGGCTGTTTTGTTATTTTTTGTCTTGTTTTATCTTATCTTTTTGATCTTTTCTATCATATCTATTTTCTGCTGTATTTTTATCTTATTGTTATTTCGTCTTTTGTGTGTTTTACGTGTGAGGGTTCCAGGGTATTGTTATTTATTTTATTTCATTTTGTTATTTCTATCATTATTTTTTGTCACGTTTATTTTTCATCTTGTTTTTATTGTTGTTCATCTTTTTTGTGCTTGTAGTGTGTGTGTGTGTGTGTGCGTGTGTTTTATGTGTTTGTGAGTGTTCCAGCGTTGTTGTTGTTGTGAGAAGTTTGTGTTTGTTTTTCCTTGATTTTTTTTTTTTTTTTTTTCATACTTGTTTCATGTTGTCGTTCTGGCTTTTTTTTCCTGTATGTTTATTTTTTCGTGTATCCTTCTCTTTCTTATTTTTTTTGCTATGTCTGTGAATGTTTTTTTTTACTCACATTTCTTTCTCACTCTTTCTGTCTCTTTCTCTTTCTTTCTTTCTTTCTCTCTCTCTCTCTCTCTCTTTCTTTCTTTCTTTCTTTCTCTCTCTCTCTCTTTCTTTCTTTCTTTCTTTTCTCTCTCTCTCTCTCTCTCTCTCTCTCTCTCTCTCTCTCTCTCTCTCTCTCTCTCTCTCTCTCTCTCTCTCTCTCTCTCTCTCTCTCTCTCTCTCTCTCTCTCTCTCTCTCTCTCTCTCTCTCTCTCTCTCTCTCTCTCTCTCTCTCTCTCTCTCCCCCTCCCTCCCTCCCTCCCTCTCCTTCCCCCCCTCGCGCCTCCCTCTCGTTCCTTCCAACTTGCGCCAGCGAAACAGAATTAAAGGACGGGTTAAAAGTAAGTTACGCCGCTCCAGGTCACGTGGGACAAAATTAGGCAGAAAGTGTAGGTAATTAGAACACCTGCGAAAGGGAGCCGAGGTGCGTCGACCCCGGGTAAACAAGGGGAGGGTCTGGGCTTGAAGATATATTGTGTTATTTTTGTTTTGTTTTTGTTTTCAAGGAGACGCAGAATAGCACCAAGACAGTGTTAGTTATTGTGTTTTTGGATGAAGGAGACAGAGTACAGCACTAGACCAATGTTGGTAATGTCGGCTTCTTCTTTATTATCATTGTTGTTGTTTTGGGTTGTCTGTTTTAATATATATACTTTTTCCTTTTTGTTTCCACTTATATCGATGCTGTCAGGTTTTTTTACGTGGCATTCTTAGTACCATGAGTAGTAGTAGTAGTAGTAGTAGTAGTAGTAGTAATAGTATCAGTATCTCTTTTTGGCCACTCCTCTCTAATCTATTCAGGAGCAGTAAGTAGCGGGCTTTTTTGTTTTCATTATTGTTTTCCTTTTTTTTACGCCCTTGAACTGTCTCCTCTGCTGTAAACAAAAATAGTATTAGTATTGGTATTGCTATTATTTATATTTTTCCCCTATTACTTTCTCTTTCTTACTTTTCTCCCCCTTTTTCTAGCGCCATGTCAATTAATTATTACGTGGAATATTGTAATTATCATTATCTTTTATCATTAGTCTATTTTCATTATTTCAGTCATATTACATAATTCTCCCCCCCCCCCCCACACACACCTGTTTCCACGTCCAATATTTTTTTTACTCAATTTGGGTCCTTATCTACTTTTAATCAGCTGAATATTCTAGTAGCACATAGATTTTTTTTCCCTACCCCTCCCGCCCTGCATCCACTCACCTGTTCCCTTATTAAGTATTCATGGCACCTGCAGCCCGCTCCGCCAACTCCACCTCCACGTCCTGCCCTCCTCCACCCGCTCCACTTTCTTCCCCCCCCCCCCCCCCTCTCTCTCTCTCTCTCTCTCTCTCTCTCTCTCTCTCTCTCTCTCTCTCTCTCTCTCTCTCTCTCTCTCTCTCTCTCTCTGCCCCCCCCCCCCAAAAAAAAAAAAAAAAAGCTGCTTCCTCTTACCTCCACTTTATTTCCTCTTCCTCTCACGCACTCGCTTCCACCTCCATTCCTCCTCTCGTTTCTCCTTTCTCTCTCTCTCTCTCTCTCTCTCTCTCTCTCTCTCTCTCTCTCTCTCTCTCTCTCTCTCTCTCTCTATCTCTCTCTCTCTCTCTCTCTCTCTCTCTCTCTCTCTCTCTCTCTCTCTCTCTCTCTCTCTCTCCTCCCTCTCTCTCCAGTCTGTTCTTTCCTCCTTAATCCGTGTTTTTTACCTCTTGCTCTCCCTCCTCCTCCTCCTCCTCCTCCTCCTCCTACCTCCTTCTTACCTTCCGCTTCCTCCATCTTTATTTTGCTTCCTCCTTATTCCCCTTATTCGTATGTGAGATTGGGAGAAATGGGGGAAGGGGGGTTGATTCTCTTTTCGTGTTATATTGATTTTGAGAGAGAGAGAGAGAGAGAGAGAGAGAGAGAGAGATAATTAAGTCACTGTTACTAAGTGGGTCTCTCTCTCTCTCTCTCTCTCTCTCTCTCTCTCTCTCTCTCTCTCTCTCTCTCTCTCTCTCTCTCTCTCTCTCTCTCTCACTGTAAGCAACGACCAAAGTGATAACTAAGTTCCTGCGTCCTTTAAAAACTGGCACATGCACGCATGCACAAACAAACACGTACACACACACACACACACACACACACACACACACACACACACACACACACACACACACACACACACACACACATTTGTTCTTTTAATTAAATGATACAAACTCTAACACCATCACAACTACAACAAGAACAACAACAACAACTACTACTACTACTATTACTACTACTACTACTACTACTACAACTACTTTGTTCCTATGTGCGTGTTTGTCTGTTTCGGTCTGTCTTTTTTTCTATGTATCGACCCTACAACCTATTACCTACCTGCCAATCTAGCCTCTTACCAATCGTGTTGCCTTAATTCGAGGCGTTCTGGCCCTCGAAAAAAAATGCCAGATTATCTGGAAAGCATAATTTGGTACAGAAAAGTGGGTCTACTATAAAAAAAAATGTTTTGCTTATTCCAATGTAATTCAAAACAAAGCTATGAATATTAAGAACAATTTTCTTCACTAATCTTTGATTCACTAGCGGTATTATGGTAAATGAAACTATGAATCTTCGGTTGCACCGCTGTAGAATTTAAGACCTGTTTTATGGTCTACAAAAAACTCCTGTACTATCAGTTTTAGGCACTTGATACACTAAAGCAATTAATAAATCACGAACACAGGCTTTACTTGTTCATTATGTATTTATACCTTGGAGGAATTTTTATACGACTTGGCATTCTAAACCAAAACACCAAAAAAAAAAAAAAAAATCCTTTTGACCTGTATCGGTTTTCATCGGCTCATCACCATCTCTTCTGGTACAAACTCCCCTCTCTGCCTCTCATAGTTGCTACATTCTACAATTAGGTGTTCCACTGTTTCTTTCTCCCCAGTGTCCTAGACAGCTACAGCCCTTTGTGTTGATAAGTCTTGGTGAGAGTGAGTTCGGCCCCTCAGCGGCTCCTTTCGGTACTGTGCTGGTTTCTGCCTTTTAGATATCTCTTTACCACGAGTTCTACTGGCTAGATTCTGTTCGGTACTTTCCAGATTAAACATAAGTCTTCGTGGAATCTATTAGAAAAATGGTTCAAGCTATACATGCGTCAGGAGATTAGAAAAAAATGCTAGAATGGTGTAAGGTTAGGTGCGAGTATTTAGCTTGTAATAACTGAATGGTAGAGTGTTTCTCACCACTTCCCATGAAAAATGTTAGCATAAACACTTGGGATCAATGTCTTGTAGACTATAGGCACAGTGCATCATGATTTATCACGTGAGCGATTTTAAGTGTGCGAGTCCTCATCCCTTCAACAGGAGTTGACTCAGTTTTAATTAAAGTAGCTAGCGATCACTGGCAATTTTGGGGGGGCCAGAACGCTTCTAATTAATGGCTTTTTACTTTTCTACCTCTTTCCCATCCATCTATTCATTACTCCACATACGGCCTATTTCCTCAAGTGTCTAACTATACTTTTCTACCTTATTTTTCAGTTACCTACCTTACTTACCTTTCTACCCACCTTCCACCTCCCTCCCTACCTACCTACCAACCTATTCAGCTAGCTACATACCTATCTGTATCTATCTACCTACCTACCTACCTACTTACCTACCTACTTACCCACCTGTATCTACCTGTGCACCGTGCCACAGGTGGCGTGACCACATGTCCCTTGGCGCAGCGAGAGAGAGAGAGAGAGAGAGAGAGAGAGAGAGAGAGAGAGACACACACACACACACACACACACACACACACACACACACACACACACACACACACACACACACACACACACACACACACACACACACACACACACACACACACACACACACACACACACACACGCACACACACAGAATGGCACCTGTCACTTTTAACCTGACCCTTTCCTTCCTCACCTTTCCTCTATCTCTACCTCTCTCCCCTCACATCACCTGCCCGTCTTCCCTTCCTCCCCTCACCCTTATTTGGTAACACTGACCCTACACGTGCCTCACCTGAACACACATCATTAGTGCTACCTGACCTCTGCCACCACCACCACCACCACCCTCACCATCACCACTATTCAGAGAGGGGAGAGAGAGGGGAAGGGTTTGATTTGACCACTTGTGATTCCCCTCTTCCTTCCCCCTTCCCCCCCTTCTTCCTCCTCCTCCTCCTCCTCCTCCTCCTCCTCCTCCCCTTCCTTACTTCCTGTATCTCTTTCGTCCTTTCCTTCCGGTCATCCTCCTTCTCCTCCTCCTCGCCGTCCACCATCAGAAAGGGAAGAAGGGAAGAGGAGAAAGAAGTATCACATTATCCCTTCTCTTAAGTTCCTCTCCCTTCTTCTTCTTCTTCTAATTCTTCTCTCTCTCATTGTCTCTTCTTACCCTGTCTCTTCCTTTCTCCTCTTCCCTTTCTCTCTCTCTCTCTCTCTCTCTCTGTCTCTCTCGCTCTCTCTCTCTCTCTCTCTCTCTCTCTCTCTCTCTCTCTCTCTCTCTCTCTCTCTCTCTCTCTCTCTCTCTCTCTCTCTCTCTCTCTCTCTCTCTCTCTCTCTCTCTCTCTCTCTCTCTCTCTCTCTCTCTCTCTCTCTCTCTCTCTCTCTCTCTCTCTCTCTCTCTCTCTCTCTCTCTTGCTCGCTCTCTCGTGTCATGTCGGTTACGTCTTATCCTCCCCTCCTCCTCCTCCTCCTCCTTCAGTTCAAATTTATTTCTTGATATCGCACATCTTTCTTCCTACTTCTTTCACACCCACATACTCCAACCCACCCATCCACACACACACACACACACACACACACACACACACCAAAGTGCTTTCATCTGCTCTGCGGACACCAAGTGACTGTCGAGCAGATTAAATCACCAGTGCGGGCAACCTCGTAATGGGCCAAGAGGCTTTATATTGCCTGCATTTTCATGTTTCCTCCTCCTCCTCCTCCTCCTCTTCTTCCTCTTCGTCAAATAAACGCAGCTTTAAACTTATTTGAGTTTTCTGAACCGTGCACTTGATAGGGGGATAGACGGACACACAGACACAGACACATAAGTAATACCAGTAATGTTATCCGCATAATTTATATATTTTTTCAGCTCGAGGGCTGCAATTTTATTATTATTATTATTATTATTATTATTATTATTATTATTATTATTATTATTATTATTATTATTATTATTATTATTATTATTATTATTATTATTATTATTATTATTATTATTATTATTATTATTATTATTATTATTATTATTATTATTATTATTATTGACAGACGGATACACACACACACACACACACACACACACACACACACACACACACACACACACACACACACACACACACAGACATACAGGCAAACAGGCGGACACATTTACAAGATAATTAATAATACATGTGAAAATGAAAACGAGAAACAGTGAGACCAACTTGAACACTGATAAAAAAAAAGGGAGAAAGAATTATAAAAAAAAGAAATAGAACGAGTTGGTCACGATTTAGTATGTTATGAAATCAATGGGAAACACCAAGAGAGATGAGCACAATAAGTGATAAACATGTTATTAGGCAAAAGGAAGCGTATCCGGTGTTGGTAAGAATAAGAGAGAGAGAGAGAGAGAGAGAGAGAGAGAGAATGATTAACCCTTTTCCTTTTCACCCTTTGGCATTCTACATTTTGATCTTCCATTATTTTCCTATTTATCTTTACCTCCATCATCATCATTATCATCATCATTATCATCATTTCAATCATCATTATCACCATCGTCATTCTCGTCATCATTATTATTTTCTCGTCCATCTTTTCATCCTCATTTATCATATATTTTCTGTTTCTTTCCCTATCACCATCACTATCATCATCATCACCACCATCATCATCATCATCATCACTTTCACTTTCACCATTGTTTTCATTTTTTTTATTCCTTTTATCTTTTATTTTAATTCATTTTTCCTCTCATTACACTCTTTACCGTTTCCACTCTGCTCTTGTCTAATCTTTCGCTTCCTCTCCCTTTATTATCCTCTCTTCGTTTTTATATGTTCGCCTTTGTAGTGTAGTATCTTTTTCCTCTTCCTCCTCCTCATGCTGCTCCTCCTCCTCCTCCCCTCTCAGTCTCATCTTGCTTCCTCTTTCTTCTCTTCCGGATATTAAAAGTGTATGATTTTGTTGTATTTTTTTTATTTTCTTCTATCTTCTGCTTCTTCTTCTTCTCCCTCCTCTTGTTTCTGCTCCTGGTTCTCCTCCTTTTGAATTCTCTTCCTCTTCCTCCTCCTCTTCCTCGTAATTTCTAATAGCAAAGAAGTTGAAATGAAAAGTTTGATGACTCTCCTCTCTCTCTCTCTCTCTCTCTCTCTCTCTCTCTCTCACAAAAAAAAATATGTATATACGTTTGACTTCACTTCCTCTCCCTCCTATCTTCTCTTCCTTCCTCCCTCCCTCTTCCTCCCTCCCTTTCCCCCCCCCTCCTCCCTCCCTCTTATCCTTCCTTCCATTTATCCTTCTCTCCAAACTTTTTCAGCATCCATAAATTTTACTCCTCTTCCTCCTACTCCTCCTCCTCCTCCTCCTCCTCCTCCTCTTCCTCCGAGTCATTTTTCTTCGTTTATTTTAGTGTGCTTTCTTTATTCTTCTCTCTCTCTCTCTCTCTCTCTCTCTCTCTCTCTCTCTCTCTCTCTCTCTCTCTCTCTCTCTCTCTCTCTCTCTCTCTCTCTCTCTCTCTCTCTCTCTCTCTCTCTCTCTCTCTCTCTCTCTCTCTCTCTCTCTCTCTCTCTCTCTCTCTCTCTCTCTCTCTCTCTCTCTCTCTCTCTCTCTCTCTCTCTCTCTCTCTCTCTCTCTCTCTCGCTCGCTCCTGTCATGTCGGTTACGTCTTATCCACCCTCCTCCTCCTCCTCCTCCTCCTCCTCCTCCTCCTTCAGTTCAAATTTATTTCTTGATATCGCACATCTTTCTTCCTACTTCTTTCACACACACACACACACACACACACACACACATGTCCTCCCGGCTATGTATCAACACACAAGACAGCACTAATGAGCCTGTCTGAAGCACCTTGGCCAGGCAGGTGTGTGAGGCGACAGGTGGTGCTGACAGACGGGACAATGCTGAGCGGGTGAGCGTCAGCAGCAGCCTCACTGACAGACGGACGAGTAGATGTGACTCAGCTGGGATGCGGATTGTGGCTTGTTTTGCGCCTCTTCTATTCTTCTATTCCTTTTATTCCTTCACTTTCTTCTCCTGATTTTTTTCTTCTAACTTTTACTTCATTTTCTTCATTATATTCCACTTCTCTTTTTCTTTTTTGTCTTGTATTATTATTATTCTGGTGTGTATTAATTTTTTCCCTCTTTGCATCCTTCCTCTCCTCTTCCTTCTCCGTCCTTTCTTTTTCGTCTTGTATTATTCTTATTCCTATCCTCCTCGTCTATCTTGTATTGCCTTTCTTTTTTTCATCATCCGCTTTCTCCTACTTCTTCATCTTCCTCCTTTTATTCCATCCTTGTCTTCTTCTCTTCTCGTATTATTTTCTTTTCCTCCTTTATGTATTGTATCTATTTCCTTTTTTATCATCTTCCTCATTCTATTTTATCCTTCTACTTTATCATACTTTTCTTATTCTCCTTTACCTTCTCGTATTTTTCATCTCCTTCTCCGTCTTATGTCACCTATACTGTTTATCATTCCCTTCCTCTTATTCTTCTTCCCCTCATATTCTTCTTGCTCTTCCTTATCTTCCTCCTCCTCCTCCTCTTCCACCTTTTGCTTTCCTCCTCCGTCATTTCTTCTTGAGTCCTTGTCAGTCTCTTTCTCTATCTGTCTCTGTCTCTCTCTCTCTCTCTCTCTCTCTCTCTCTCTCTGTCTCTCTCTCTCTCTCTCTCTCTCTCTCTCTCTCTCTCTCTCTCTCTCTCTCTCTCTCTCTCTCTCTCTCTCTCTCTCTCTCTCTCTCTCTCTCTCTCTCTCTCTCTCTCTCTCTCTCTCTCTCTCTCTCTCTCTCTCTCTCTCTCTCTCTCTCTCTCTCTCTCTCTCTCTCTCGACTAAAACACTCACTGGTCTTAAAACATTTCATAGGTAAACACACCCCTTTTCCTCTTTCGCAGCAGCTTTTCTGGGCCAAACATCTTTCAGCGGGTAGAAGGCAGCAGGGAGACAGGTCGCGCACAATATACCCCCCGACGCTGAAGAGGCTCGAGACAGACTCAGCCGCTGCAGCAAACTGACGAGGAAAGTTAAGAATCTCAAGCGCCGTGCAAAAGTTCAATTCACGGCTCGTCAGGCGGCTAAGTGACAGAACGAGGAGGAAAGAGTGGAGCGGAGTGCCGGAGAATTGCAAGGGTGGATGGTAGTGTGATAGGTAGGGAAGGTGGAGGTAGAATTGCGATAGGAAGAACATTGAAAGGAAAGGAGATTGGAAGTAAGGAAGGAAGAGCATGGAAAGAAAAGGGGATTTGAAAGAAAGAAACGTGAGGAAAGAATAGATGGGCAAGGAAGAAAGAGTAGTGCAAAGATGGAGTGGGAAGAGGAAAAAAAGGTGAAAAGGCTGAGGTAGAAGGAAGAATATCGAAGGAAAAGAAGATCAGAAGGGAAGAAACTAAAAAAAAAAAGAATAGTTATGGGAGGAAACGGTGCAAAGATAGAATGTGAGGAGAAAAAAAAAGAAGAGATGAAGGTAAAAGGAACGAGGAAGGGAAAGAAGAGTAATAAAAGGAAAGGAACGTGAGGAAGAATTAGATAAAAGGAGCGACAGAGAGAGAGAGAGAGAGAGAGAGAGAGAGAGAGAGAGAGAGAGAGAGATAGGAACGGGTTAACAAGGAGAGAGGAGGAGGAGACAAGAGAGATAGATAAATTTAGATAGATAATGAGCAAGATAGAGAAGAAAAGAGGTTGAAGGAAGTACATGGAAAAAAAAAAAAGGATGGGAAAGGAAGAAACGTGATGAAGGAATATGTGTGTGAGGAAAAAATGCGAAGACAGGGTAGGAGGAAAAAAAGAAGCACTAGAAGAAAAGAGGTTGAAGGAAATACATGGAAAGGAAAGATAACGAGAAAGGGAGAAACGTGAGAAAGGAAGTTATTTGAGGAAAAGTGCGAAGATAGGGTAGAAGGAAAAAAGAAGCGGTAGAGGATAAGAGGTAGAAGGAAGAACATCAAATCAAAAGAGGAATGAAAGGGAATAAACATGAGGTATAGATAGTTATATGATGAAGATATGCTTAAAATAAACTGGCAGAAGAAAAATAAAAGAGGTGGAGGTGGAAGGAAAAACATGGAAGGAATGGAGGAGTAAAAGGAAATAAACGTAGAGAAGAAGTAATTGTGAGGGGAAGGAATGCAAAAATAGAATGTTAGGAGGGAAGAAAAGAGAAGAGGTTTAAGTTAAAGAAGGAACATCGAAGGAAAAGAGGAATAAGAGGGAATACACGTGTGGCAGGAATAGCTTTTTTTTTTTTTTTTTTTTTTTTTTTTAAAGCAGAGGAGACAATTCAAGGGCGTAAAAAAAATGAAAAATAATGAAAAAAACAGACCGCTATGAAAAAAAAGACCGCTGTGTAAGGAAGAAGTGCAAAGATAAGTAGGAGGAAAAGAAGAGGTGGAGGTAGAAGGAACGAGGTAGAAAGAACATGGAACAAAAGAGGATAGAAAGAGAAGACACCTGACCAAGGAATAGTTAGTATGCAGGCAAGAAGTGCAAAGATGGAATGAAAGGAGGGAGAAAAGGGAGGAGAAGCTTATGAATAAAAGAAGACTTTGGAACGAACGCAAAGTGATTCTGTGAGGAGGAATATCGGTGAGGTGAGGAAGGCGTGGGGAGGTGGAGCAAAAGGAGGAGAATCATTTGTGAGAGGAAAATTTGTTGAATGGGAAAAGAAAGTGTAACCAATGAGGAAAATACCCTAAATAGAAAAGATAATGGAAGAGGAAAATATTATGAGGAAAAGCTGCAGAGATAAAGAGGAAGAGCAAGAGGATCATTTGTAAAAAAAGTTATTACGAAGGGGAAGGTAGGCAAGGAAGAAAATAATCAACGAAGAAAGGATACTAGAAGAGGAAAAATTATAAGGTAAGCCTGCAGAGATAAAGTTATAAGAAAAAAAGAGAAGGAGAATTAGGAGAATTATCAGTAGATGGGAAAAGAAGAGATAGCCAAGGAGAAAGATGCCCTAAATAGAAAAGATAGAAGAGGAAACGAATAGAAAAGCTGCAAATATGGAGGAAGAGGAAGAGAAGTAGCAATTAAAGGAAGATTATAACATGGGGAAAAGATATTGAGGGAAAAATATACCCACTGAAAGGAAGAAAAAATAATGTACTAGAAAAGGGAAAAAATATAAGGAAAAAACCGCAAGGATAGAGTTCAAGGAAAGGAAGAGGAAGAGGAGTACTGGAAGAAAGATTACTGCACCGAGAATATAAAAAAGGAACTAAGAAAAAATAACCCAGAGAATGAAAAGGTACCAGAAAACGTCCAGAACTGAAAGGATATCAACGAGAGGGAAGAGTTCTAGGAAGGAGATGTAAAGGAGGAACACGAGGAGGAGGAAAATTAGACTCAGGTGCCCAAGAAAAAAATAATAATCGACACGAGCAACGAAAGTAAACCCAAGAAAGGAGATACTAACGAATATGCTGGACTGACACGAAGTTACCATGACTGTAAAGATTCTGAGGCAAAGGAGAGATGATGTATAGTGAGGAAGAGGTGGAGAAATATAAGTAGGATAATAAAGTCACTCAAGGAAGGCAAAGGAAAAGGGAAGTTAGTTATATAAAAGTGGTGAAATAACAATGATATGAAAAAGGTGTGAAGCAGCAGAGGAGAGATGGAAGGTGAGGACGAGGTGGAAAAACATTAATAAATGAAAATAAAAAAAAATAGTAACACAAGCAAAGTAAACGGAGGCAAAAAAGAAATAAGAAGACGTTTGGTGATATAAAAGAGTGGGGTGAAATAATAAGTTTGTGGAGAGTCCTGAGGCAAAGGCAGGAGGGATAGAGAGTGAGGAGGAGGTGGAGAAATATAAGTAGGAGAATAAATAGTCACTCAAGATAGGTAAAGGAGAAGAGAAGTTGGTGATTTAAAAGTGAAGTAAAAAAACGAGTAATGTGATGATTTTGAGGCAGAGGAAGAAGCTGAGGATGAGGTGGGGAAACAGAAAGTAGAGTAGAAGAAAAAAATAGTTGTTTAATGGAGGTAAAGGAAAAGATATATTGGTGATATGATAGGGTGAACTAAAATAATGAAGATTTTGATGTGGTGTAAGGCAGAGGAGGAGGAATGGAGGATGAGAATGAGGTGTAGAAATTTAAGTAGAAAAATAAATAGTCACTAAAGGAAGGTAAAGAAGAAGAGAAGTTTGGTGATATAAAAGTGAAGTGAAATTACGAGGACTGTGATGGTTCTGCGGTAAAGGAGAAAGGATGGAAGGCTAAGACGAGGTGAAGAAACATATGTGGGAAATTAAATAGCTCCACAAGTAAAGTAAACAAAGGTGAAGGAGACGAGAGATTGTTGATTGAAAAAAGTGAAGTGGTTCTGCGGTAAAGGAGAAACGATGGAAGGCTAAGACAAGGTGAAGAAGCATAAGTGGGAAAATAGATAGTTCCACAAGTAAAGTATTTAAAGGTAAAGGAGACGAGAGATTGTTGATAGAAAAGAATGAAGTGATATAATGAGGATTTGGAAGAGACGAGAGATTGTTGATAGAAAAGAATGAAGTGATATAATGAGGATTTGGAAGGGTTGTGAGGCAAAGGAGGAGGGATGGAAGAGACGAGAGATTGTTGATAGAAAAGAGTGAAGTGATATAATGAGGATTTGGAAGGGTTGTGAGGCAGAGGAGGAGGGATGGAAGAGACGAGAGATTGTTGATAGAAAAGAGTGAAATGATATAATGAGGATTTGAAAGGATTGTGAGGCAGAGGAGGAGGGATGGAGGATGAGAAAGGTGGAGCTATATAAGGACGAGAATAAATATTTCCCAAGCAAAGTAAACAAAGGTAAATGAAAAGAGAGTTTGGTGATATAGAAGAATGAAGTGGAATGCGAGGATTTGGAAGGATTGTTATGATTCTGAGGCAAAGGAAGAGGGTGAGGACGAGATGGAGAAACATTAAGTAAGAAAATAAATAGTCACCCAAGGAAGGTAAGCGAAGCCAAGGAAAAAGAGAGATTATTGATGCAGAAGAATGAGGTGAATTGACGAGAAATTTTAAAAGTTTGAGGCCGAGGAGAAAGTAGGTGGAGGCTGAGTACAAAGTGGAGAAACATAACGTCACTCTCATAAAATAATCGCCTAAGTCATTTTCATAGATTTCCAGATTTTTCTTTACATCAATTATTCAACATGTGACGCCCTTTTTTGTGTAGTTTCCTTCGTCATTCATGGTTTGAGTGTTCTTGAATTAGGTCGGTATTCTCAAACGCTTCCGCCTCTCACATCACCTATTTCCAAAGGCTGAAAAGGAGATCCATCGCATGCTGCTGAGTGTTATTTAAGGTTGATTGTATAGAAGAATGATCAAACTACCAGAAGGGTCATAAAACTATCCCTGTAAATGACCAAAACTCCTACGAAAGCCTTGTCAAATGTGTGTTCTGGACGCCGAAATGTTCAAGAATGTGACCCTTAGCCTCTTCATTTCTGCCTAAATCTTAAGGCAAATGAGATAATGGCGGTTCTTTTTCGGATTTCCTGAGAGTAGAAAAAAAATTGAATTAGGCGGTTTGTTTACGAAGGTGACGATAAGTAGGAAGATAAATCGTCACTGAAGGAGGATAAGAGAGAGAGAGAGAGAGAGAGAGAGAGAGAGAGAGATTGTTGATATAATAAAGTGAGAGAGTGAAAATTAAGAAGGCATGAGAGAAAACGGAGAAAGGGTGGGAATTGAGGATGAATCAAAGAAGCATAAGTCGGAAAATAAGTGCTCATGGAAAGTAAAATAAAAGAGAAGCTGATAAATATAAGAGAGTGAAATAACGATGTTTTGGAAGTGGTGTGAGGCAGAGGAGGAAGGGTGGGGCGTGAGGAAGAGGTGGGGATGTATAACCCGGAAAAAGAAATGGTTACACAAGGAAGATAAGCGCTGTGAAAGAGGGCGTTAATGAATGTTATAAAAACGAGAGGAAATAAACGAGTGAAAGGAAGTCATTCAGAAGCGTTGAGAGGATGGAGAGGAAACACATGGAGTAGAAAAAAAGAAAGTTGATTAAATACTGAAGGAAAACGAAGGGAAGAACACTGATGGTTGATTCGAAAGAAGGAAAAGGAGAATTATGAGGAAAGGATGCAAGAGGAGCAGGAGGAGGAGGAGGAGGAGGAGCAGGAGTATAAGCAGGAAGGAGAATCTATACTCGTTGAAAAGCAGAGCAAAACTAAACAGAGCAAAAAGTGAAAAGTGTGCGAAGAGGAGGAAGAGTAGAAAGAAAAAGAACAAGAAGAAAAGAAAAGAAGAAGAAAAAGTAGAAGAAGAGGAGGAGGAGGAGAAACAGGAAAAGGAGGGACAAGACAAAGAGCACCACCGGGATGATAAGGAGAAAACAAAACTACTGTAACACAAAGAAAAACTAATCTCCCAAGCAGAGAGTGACGATAGAGCGATTACATAAGCAGGAAATCCGCTGGATGAAGTGTCGTCAGGAGCACCGGGGGAAGAGACTGATACACTGGAGGGAGAGAGCGCTGGGCCAGGGAAGGGGTAGGTGAAGGCGGTGGTGGGGAGTCTGACTGGTGTGAGATGGAATAGAGGTGCAAGAGAAGGAGGTGTGCTGGTGATTAGTATTGTAAGGAAGAGAAGGATGAGATGGAATATAAATGAAATGGACGGAAATGTGATGGTGTTTAGTGTGATCAGGAAGTTGGTTTATGATAGAATTAAAGGGCAATAGGAGGAGATAAGTTCGTAGGTGTTTGATATTATAATGAAGAAGAGCATGAGGCAGGGAAAGGTTCGTTGGTTCGAGATGGAATATAAATGAAATAGACGGAAATGTGATGGTGTTTAGTGTGATCAGGAAGTTGGTTTACGATAGAATTAAAGGGCAATAGGAGGAGATATGTTCGTAGGTGTTTGATATTGTAATGAAGAAGAGCATGGGTCAGGGGAAGGTTCGTTGGTTTGAGATGGAATATAAATGAAATAGACGGAAATGTGTTGGTGTTTAGTGTGATCAGGAAGTTGGTTTACGATAGAATTAAAGGGCAATAGGAGGAGATATGTTCGTAGGTGTTTGATATTATAATGAAGAAGAGCATGAGTCAGGGAAAGGTTCGTTGGTTCGAGATGGAATATAAATGAAATAGACGGAAATGTGTTGGTGTTTAGTGTGATCAGGAAGTTGGTTTACGATAGAATTAAAGGACAATAGGAGGAGATAAGTTCGTAGGTGTTTAATATCATAAGGAAGTAGAGGATAAGTCAGGGAAAGGCTTGCTGGTTGGAGATGGAATAAAAGTGCAATAGAAAGTTATATAGAAGAATTATGAGGATGCTAGTTAGTAGTTAATGAGACTGGCATGGAACGCAAAGCTAAAAGTAGGAAAGAAAGAGGAAAAAGTAAAAAAGAAAGGTAGAAAAAAAAGAGGAAGAGGTCAGTGGAGTTAGCGGAAGTCTGGCTGGTTTAAGATTGAATAAAAGTGGAGTAAAGAGTCATTCACAAGAGTTACGAGGAGATAAAAGTAAATGAGAAAGAGGAAAAGTTCAAAGATAGAAATAAAAAAGAAAGAGGAAGAGGTCAGTGGATTTAGTATAGAATTTGCCTGGTTAGAGAGATCAATAGAGATGCAAGAGATAAAAATTCAAGAGTTGTGGGGATGGAGTGTAAATATGAAAGTAGGAAAAAAAGAGGAAAAGGTCAAAGATAGAAATAAAAAAGAAAGAGGAAGAGGTCAGTGGATTTAGTATAGAATTTGCCTGGTTAGAGAGATCAATTGAGATTCAAGAGATAGAAATTCACAAGAGTTACGAGGAGATAAAAGTAAATGAGAAAGAGGAAAAGTTCAAAGATAGAAATAAAAAAGAAAGAGGAAGAGGTCAGTGGATTTAGTGTAGAATTTGCCTGGTTAGAGAGATCAATAGAAATTCAAGAGTTGTGGGGATGAAGTGTAAACATGAAAGTAGGAAAAAAAGAGGAAAAGGTCAAAGATAAAAGTAAGAATCGAAGAGGCAGAGGTCAGGACAGTTAGTGGAAGTCCGAGTGGTTTTAAATTGAACAAAAGTGCAGTAGACTTGTAAGGAGAGAAGACAAACATGAAAGTAGGAAGGAATGAGGAAGGGGTCAACGATAAAAGAATAAAAGAAAGAGGGGAAGAGGTCGGTGGAGTTAGGGGAAGTCTGGCAATAAACGTACAATAGAGAGTCATACAGAGGCGTTATGAGGATGGGGCGCAGACATAAAAAAGTGGTGAAAAAAAGTTGGTTATATACGGAAGGAAAACGAAGGGCAAGGGAACACTTCTGGGTGATTCGAAAGAAGGAAAATAAGAGCTATGAGGAGTGTTTGTTATCGTAAGCAAGCAGAAAGTAGGAAAAAAGTTTGTCACACAGGGAAGTAAAACGAAGGGAAAGAGAACACTGCTGATTAATTAGAAAAAAAAGGAGGAAAAGAGCTATAAAGAGGTTTAGGATCATAAGGAAAGAGAAAACAGGAAAGAACGTTGGCCACACAGGGAAGGGAAACAAAGGGAAAGAGAGCATTATTGGTTGATTCGAGAGAAGGGGAAGCAAGAACTATTAGGATATTTACTATTATAGGGAAGGAGAGCGTGAGGGATGTTGATACAGCAAACCTAAAGAGATCCACAGAACAGCATCAACAAGCAAAAGAAAACGATGGCAAGACAGGCGGAGACACAAACTTAGACATTTCCCTCCGCTCAAATACGACAATGAAGAAAAGAATTAAGAGCAGGAAAGAGTTTGGTGTGAAGATAATGACAACGCAGTGAAGGAAGACAAACTTAAAGAAGAATAAGAGATAAAATAATAAGATAATGAGTGTTGGCTTCAAAGGGAATAAAAGAATCGTGCCGGAGAGAATAACAGACACATAGAGAAAGGAAAGATGCGTGTTTTCAGCAAATGACCGGAGGCTTGGGAGTGTGAAAAAGAAGGAAACACTATTATTACTATTGGCACCATTACTACTACTACTACTACTACTACTACTACTACTACTACTTTTAACACTATTACTACTATTAACACTTCATTGGACATCCGCCAGCTCTGAACACAAAGGGCACACAAAGAAAGGGAACCTGCAAGTCTTCAGTAACTGGTAATTTGCTGAGGACTGAGAACGAAAAAAGGAAAAAATATATTAATACACTCAGGAAAAACACGACTCCACTTGCAACGTCCAAGGTCTGAGTGTATCCATCTCCACCATTACGTCATTTCCTCTACAATACAAGACATTCATTAATAAGACCAGCAAGGGACCGGACATTAGTGAGAGCAATATATCTATTCAGAGCAAGGCTTCTATAGAGAGGGTGCAGGAATATGGCCAACGAGGGACTGGGGATCCATTACGGGGCACAATTTATCGCTAAGAGCAAGGATGCGGTAACTCGGGGCACAAAAACCTCGTCACACCACATTTGAGACGCACTGTGATTTACGGCGTTGGGTTTGTAAAGCAGAACCAGTTGCACATGAAAGGTAACCGCGAGACCCCACACCGGAGCGTTCAAGGAGACATTACAGTAAAGAGATAACGAAGGATGAAAAAAATGGAGCTGACAGAATGAGGAAAAGTGGAACTGCCAAACTTGAGAATAGAAAGACGAACTCCCAGAACGAAGAAAAAAAATCGTACTCCCAGAATAAAGAAGTCGTATTCCCAGAATGAAGAAAAAACTCGTACTGCCAAAATGAAAAAAAAATCGTACTGCCAGAATGAAGAAAAAAAGTCGTACTGCAAGAATGAAGAAAAAAAGTCGTACCACCAGAATGAAGAAAAAAAGTCGTACTGCCAGAATGAAGAAAAAACTCGTACTGCCAAAATGAAAAAAATTCGTGCTGCCAGAATGAAGAAAAAAAGTCGTACTGCCAGAATGAAGAAAAAAGTCGTACTGCCAGAATGAAGAAAAAAGTCGTACTGCCAGAATGAAGAAAAAAGTCGTACTGCCAGAATGAAGAAAAAAGTCGTACTGCCCGAATGAGAGAAAAACGAACTGCAGAATTTACAGAATTATAAAAAAAAGACGAACTCCCAGAATGAAAAGGAAAGTCGAAATGCCAGAATGAGAAAAAAGTTGAAGTACTAGAACGAGAAAAACGTCCCCTTGCCAGAGTACCACAGAGAGGAACCTGTTTAGCAGCAAAGGTGATCCCGACCCCCGCATGAGGCTTCAAGGCCACACCAGAACTTGATTTGAGGAGGAAACGTCAGAGCTGCTGTTGGTTTGGTGTCGTGATGCGAGGAGGGATTTTTTTTCACAGTCAAGGAAAATAAAGCAGGATAATGACTGTTGGATTAAAAGAGAATGAAAGAATTGTGTCAAAGAACCAATTAATAAGAGTGTTAATAAAGAAGGAATATGTACAACCACTTTATTAGCACTTCAAACTTAAGTGAAAAAATATACACGAACTCCAAACGTTCAGAAACTGGTTATTCCCAGAGAACTGAGAAAAGATATTAATGCAACATGGGAAAACCTGAATCCGCTTGAAACGTCAGAGATCTGTGTATAGTTACCTTCACCATTATATTATTTCCTCCACAATACGACAAAACACCCATTAATAAGATCAGCAGGGGACCGGACATGGTAAGCGCACCGAAACGCAGTCATAGGAAGCAACAAAACAAAGGTGGCATTGAACCTCCGCCACAAACTCTGCAAGGAATGGACGGAAGAACTCGCCCCGCCCTTAACGATGAGACATGATGGATGCCTTGGGGTAGAAAATATTACCAAGCTGGAATTGTTGGAACCAAGACAAAGACCAACACTTTGTCATCCATTTTACATTAGGGTTTATGTCTGCAAGAAGTGGATGGAACACCTTGTCCTATACCCACAACGAGGAGGCATGATAGATGGAGTTAGAAAATATTGCCAAGTTGGAAATATTGAAACCAAGAAGATATACACTTTGTCATCCATTTTACATCAGGGTTTTCGTCTGCAAGAAGTGGATGGAATACCTTCTCCTATACCCACAACGAGGAGGCACGATAAATGGAGTGAGTTAGAAAATATTGCCAAGTTGGAAATGTTGAAACCAAGGCGACTTACTCTTTGTCATCTGTATTACATTAGGATTTGTATGCAGACATGATTGATAGAGAGGGACGGAAAGTAATACCAAGCTGGAATTCCTGAAACCAAGGAGACTTACACTTTGTCATTTATTTCACATTAGGGTCTTTATCCATTTATTCCGATTTATGCAGTAATATTTTGGCGGCAGGGGAGTCTGGCGAGGGATCAGAGCAGAAACGTCAGTAAAGAAAACCGATGGCGAGCTTCAAAATATGCGAAACAATTTTTTTTTCTTTTTTTCTTTTTTTTAAGATTATTGAACCTTTTGAGACTTGCCACGAGCTCCCTTTACCGCAGCACCGTCAGGCGTTTAGATGATACATACATAAAGGAAAAAAAAAAAACATACAGGGTTAAGAGATGAACTATACACCTGTTTCTGTATGGCGTTAATAAACACAAAAAAATGAGAAAACATACATACAAAACAAAAAACAAACATATAAAGACAAATACACACAAAAACAAACACATACAAAAAAAAAAACCACCCACAGAAACAAACTCACATACAAAAACAAACATGCAAAAACAAACACATGGAAAAACTCGGCCAGCTTTTATATTTATTTATTTATTTATTTATTTATTTTTGTTTGTTTGTTTGTTTTTCGTTTCTAGTTTTTCCCTTGAACTGTTTTAATTTGCTGCAAACACACACACACACACACACACACACACACACACACACACACACACACACACACACACACACACACACACACACACACACATACCAAACTCCTCCCAACAAAGACAAACACACACACACACAAACACTAAAATAAACAGCAACGAAAAACAAACATATAAATATAAACTTACAAATGCAAACACATACAAAAACAAGGACACATACAAAAACAAACACACACACTAACAAAGACATACCAAGCTCCTCGGTCCACGTAACGGCTTGGCCCCAAACAACCGCCCAAAATTTCTCCGCCCCGTATAAGCCAGAGGGAAGTGCCTGTACCATGGGTGACCCCGCTCTCTCTCTCTCTCTCTCTCTCTCTCTCTCTCTCTCTCTCTCTCTCTCTCTCTCTCTCTCTCTCTCTCTCTCTCTCTCTCTCTCTCTCTCTCTCTCTCTCTCTCTCTCTCTCTCTCTCTCTCTCTCTCTCTCTCTCTCTCTCTCTCTCACTCTCTCTCTCTCTCTCTCTCTCTCTCTCTCTCTCTCTCTCTCTCTCTCTCTCTCTCTCTCTCTCTCTCTCTCTCTCTCTCTATCTCTCTCTCTCTCTCTCTCTCTCTCTCTCTCTCTCTCTCTCTCTCTCTCTCTCTCTCTCTCTCTCTCTCTCTCTCTCTCTCTCTCTCTCTCTCTCTCTCTCTCTGTTGTTTATCGCCTAGATTTATTGGTTTACCGTTTTCTTTGGGGTGAATAGCTTTGTGTGTGGTACGTTTTCTTCTTTTTTCTTTATCCTACTTACCCAAATACTTACCCACCTGCCTACCTATCTAACTAACGTCTACCTACCAACCTAACTAGCTATCTAACTAACTAATTAACTACCTTCTTATTTCCCTACCTACTTACTTGCTTACCTACCTACCTACCTATATACATACATACATACATACATTCCTATCTACCCACCTACCTACCTGCATATCCTCTTACCTGGCGCCCTAGCTTTCTTTTTTCAACCCTTCTACCTATTTAATAATCTACCCATATATTCCCCCCACGTACACACACACACACACACACACACACACACACACACACACACACACACACACACACACACGCACATACACATACGGCTCGTACCCTATCGCACCCTATACATTCTTAATACCCCAATGTCCTCTGTAGTGAACACTCTCTCTCTCTCTCTCTCTCTCTCGTTACTATGTTTAATTTATTTTTAAACTTAATTCCTCATATTTCTCGTAACCAGTTTTATTTAATTATTATCCTGTAATTATTCATGATTATAGCTCGTCTTAATCATATAATCAGTGCTATGTAAACATAATCCCTTAATTACGGATGTATGAATGTAATTGTCTGAGTAATTATCTGTGGCTCCTAATTATCTTGTCATCAACTCACATGTCTAACCCACCACAGGGGCAAGGGCAATGCAACGGAGATGAGCACAGAGGTCACGCGCAGCTATTATTTAACTTTTATTTGCTCTGGTTTCCTCATTCCTGCAACTATTCCATGCTTATCGTTTTCTTCTATATTGTATGCCTCCTATTTATCTTTACCTATCACTCATTCCCACTCCTCCCTTTCCTCTCACTTCCTTATCCTAAAAATCTATCAGCTGTGTTACCTGACCTTACCTTTGTTCACCTGTCCGTCTCTCCGCCAGGTGTCGCAAGAAGCAGTGGCGGACCGACCTACCGCCCACTTCCGTCATCATCACCTTCCACAACGAAGCGCGCTCCACCCTCCTCCGCACCGTCGTCAGGTACGTCAACACCTCCCTCACCTTTGCTACACCTTGATACTCCACTTCCTATAAAAACACATCAATTTGTCCCCTCTTGTCCCCACTCCTCCTCCCTTTCCTGTAGCTCCCTCACCCTTCAAATAACTCCTTCCACTCCTCCCTGTCCACTTCACGTCAACATTTCGGGTCTTCCCAACTTAACCTCCATTTGCTATACCTCCCTTACCATAAAATCATTCCCCATATCCCATTCCTTCTCCCTTTTCCTTTACGTCCCTTACCATAAAAACGTTCCCCATATCGTTTCGTTCCCACTTGTTCCCATTCCTCCTCCCTTTTCCTATACGTTCCTTACCATAAATCACTCCTCCCCACACCAATTCGTCCCCCCTTGTTCCCATTCCTCCTCCCTTCCCTCTAACTCCCGTACCCTTAAAATCACTCCACCCCATTCCACCTCCCTTCCCTCTAACTCCCGTACCCTTAAAATCACTCCATCCCATTCCTCCTCCTTTCCTCTAACGTTCCTACCATAAATCACTCCTCCCATTCCACCTCCGTCCTCTAACTCCCGTTAAAAACTCTCACCCATTCCACCTCCCTTCCCTCTAACTCCCGTACCCTTAAAATCACTCCACCCCATTCCACCTCCCTTTCCTCTAACTCCCGTACCCTTAAAATCACTCCACCCCATTCCACCTCCCTTCCCTCTAACTCCCGTACCCTTAAAATCACTCCACCCCATTCCACCTCCCTTTCCTCTAACTCCCGTACCCTTAAAATCACTCCATCCCATTCCACCTCCCTTCCCTCTAACTCCCGTACCCTTAAAATAACTCGACCCCATTCCACCTCCCTTCCCTCTAACTCCCGTACCCTTAAAATCACTCCACCCCATTCCACCTCCCTTCCCTCTAACTCCCGTACCCTTAAAATCACTCCACCCCATTCCACCTCCCTTCCCTCTAACTCCCGTACCCTTAAAATCACTCCACCCCATTCCACCTCCCTTTCCTCTAACTCCCGTACCCTTAAAATCACTCCACCCCATTCCACCTCCCTTCCCTCTAACTCCCGTACCCTTAAAATCACTCCACCCCATTCCACCTCCCTTTCCTCTAACTCCCGTACCCTTAAAATCACTCCACCCCATTCCACCTCCCTTCCCTCTAACTCCCGTACCCTTAAAATCACTCCACCCCATTCCTCCTCCCTTCCCTCTAACTCCCGTACCCTTAAAATCACTCCACCCCATTCCACCTCCCTTTCCTCTAACTCCCGTACCCTTAAAATCACTCCACCCCATTCCTCCTCCCTTTCATCTACCTCTCTTATCTTAAAAATCTATCGTCTGTGTGACTGTATTCTCTTCTCCTTTTCATTTTGTCTCCTCTTTTATTATTTCACTCATTACTGTTTTTTTTTCTTATTATCCCCAAAATCTTTCACTTGTTTTACTTTTCCTCGTTTTTCGCTCTCATCTTTTTTTATTACTTCACTAATTTTGTACCTCATGTTCTCCCAACCTTTGCTTGTTTTTCGCCTTTCCCTCGCCTTACCTTAACTTGCCTCCTCACCCCACCTTCATTTCTTTCTTTTCGTCTTTCTTTGCACTTTATTATGTCTCTTCTCTTCTTATTTTCTTTTCTCATGTTCTCCCAACCTTTGCTTGTTTTTCGCCTTTCCCTCGCCTTACATTAACTTACCTCCTCACTCCACCTTCATTTCTTTCTTTTCGTCTTTCTTTGCACTTAATTATGTCTCTTCTCTTCTTATTTTCCTTTTTCAGCCGTCCCACACGCTGTTTTTCAATCAACTTGCTTCATCTTTTCCCCCCCCCCCCTTTTTTTTTTTTTGCTAATCCTTGCTATCCTGTGGCCTTCCCCTTTGGTTTCTTTGTCTTCATCATCATTATCTTCATCATTGTTGTCTTCTAATCTTCTTTTCCTTCTCTCCTCCTCTTCCTCCTCTTCCTCCTCGTCCTTCAGCCTCCACCTCTCACCACTAATCTCTTTTACACCTTTGTTTCTCTTCCTCCCGCCCGCCTGCTCCCCTCTTTACCTCCTTCCTTTCACCTTTCCTTTCACGCGCCTTCACCTGTCCCTCACGCACCGCCCACCTGTCCACACACACCTCTCGACTCTTTTCTTTAACTTTTCTCACCTTTCCCGGTTCCCGCGAGACTTCCCTGACCTCCTCCATGCGTTGAGGACTTTTGCTTTTCTTTTATAGTTTCTTTTGTGTATTACTTCGCTACTACTTCTATTACTACTACTACTACTACTACTACTACTACTACTACTACTACTACCACTACTTCTACTACCCATTGCTGTCCTTGTCTTTTTTTCTCCTTCTCCATTGTCCTATTTTTTATTCACGTTCATTTTTCTGCTTCCAGCCTCGTGTGTGTGTGTGTGTGTGTGTGTGTGTGTGTGTGTGTGTAACCTCTCTCTCTCTCTCTCTCTCTCTCTCTCTCTCTCTCTCTCTCTCTCTCTCTCTTGTTACCTCTCTTTAACCTTATTTCTTTGTTATTCTTCGTCACCTTCTCTTCTTCCATTTCTTCTCTCTTACTCTCCTTTACCTCTTGTTTTATTTTCCTTTTAAACACCTCATTCTTCTGTTGACCTCCTTTCCTTTCTCTCCGTCTCCATTTTCCTCTTTCTCCTCCTCCTCCTTTCATTCCCCTCTCATTATTCCATACTCATGCTCATCTTTCCTTCCATTCACTCTCTCCTCCAGTATCTATTCTCCTCACTCCTCCCCTCTTCCTCTCCTCCCTCTCTCTCCCCTCCCCTCCTCCCTCCCCGCCATCTCATTAATCCTTTGTCCTCGTAGATACAGTGAAGCTCGCCCTTTGTTACGCTTCCTTTATCTCTCATTACTCGGCGCAGTATTAGGGATCAATTGGAAATGAAGGCTATATAGGTCTCTCTCTCTCTCTCTCTCTCTCTCTCTCTCTCTCTCTCTCTCTCTCTCTCTCTCTCTCTCGCTTTCACACAATTTACTTTTTCTTTTTCTATGGTTACCTTCTTAATTATTTACCTTTTCACGCACCTACCTACCTGCTTACCTAAATACCTACCTAACCTTTCTACCTTTCTAATTACCCATGAACCGACTTACCTATCCACGTTTCTACCTATATTCCTACCTACATACCTACCTACCTACCTACCTGTCTACTTATCAACCTATCTATATATTTACATCTATTTCCTCGTTTGTCTTATACCGTCCATCTATATATATCTTGGCATCACGTGGGAATGTCTAAACGATTGGAGTCTATTTTAATCTTGATAATATAATGGGTCGTTGAAGAGCTAATAAATAAGATGAATGAATGGATGGAAAAAGTGAAGAGAGAGAGAGTAATAATGGGTAATTAACGAGGGCCTGGCCTGAAGATGAAGATGAAAGGCGAAAGTGAAGCGTGTGTAATGGGAGGCAGAGGAGAAAATGAGACGGAGGAAGGTGATATATTAGAGGGCACAGGAGAGAGAGAGAGAGAGAGAGAGAGAGAGAGAGAGAGAGAGAGAGAGAGAGAGAGAGAGAGAGAGAGAGAGAATCAGAATCAGAATCAGAATGCTTTATTCCATTAAAGTACAATGTACAATGGCTTTTCTCTTAATTACTAAATACTTTACATGTAGTACAGATATCATATATAAGACTTTCTTTAACTAATCTTTTATCTTAATTACTAAATATTTACATGGGATATCATATATAGGAACTTGCTAGATATAATACATATGTACGAGATAAGTGTATATTATGTCCTTCACGCGTTCTTTAGCAAAAGCCTCCTTGAAGAGCGTGAATAGTTAGGGCTTTCTTGAAGCTCGTGAGTGACGGGAGTTCTTTTATATTAGGGGGGAGCTTGTTCCATGCTCTTGGTCCACTTACTAATAGTGACCGCGCACCATTGTCTGTTCTCACTCTTGGGATAAATAGGTCTCCGTTTTGTCTCGTTACAAGTTCGTTAATTTGTGTTACATATGGTAAGTTTAGTAGCCACTCAGGATAATATTTATGGGTCACTTTATACACCATTATGCACTGATCGAATTTCACTTTTTCTTTCATCTTTATCCACTTTAGTTCTTGTAACACAGGAGTAGCACGGCCGCGTCTTTTGTAGCCCCCAGCAGCAACTTTGGCAGCGAAGTTTTGCAGTTTTTGCACTCGCTGCATGAGGGTCTCATTGGTGTTGCCCCATATTTTTAGTCCGTAATTGATTAGACTTAACACTAGTGTCTTGATAACAATCACTCTGGTGTCCTTATCAAATATGTCCTTAATTCTGTTGATGAACATTATAACCCCTATTACTTTTTTGTTGAGTTGATGTATGTGTGTGTCGAACGTCATGTACTTGTCAAAGTAAACACCCAATATTTTAACATGTTTGCTTATTGGTATATCACGTCCGTCAAAGTTGATGGTCATATCATCTGGTAAGCTCGATAACAGTTGCCGTGTGCCGATAAATATAAATTGTGTTTTGTTAGAATTCAACATAAGGCCACTTTTTAGGAAGTAAGTCTTGGCATTCGACAGTGTTACTTTAGCTCTGGTTATTAGCTGGTCTATGTTATTAATGTTGTCACTGTGGATAAACTGTGTCATCTGCGTACTGAACCAGTATACAGTCGCTGATGTGATCTGAGATATCATTAACAAAAATAGTAAAAAGAATAGGGCCAAGGATAGAGCCTTGTGGGACTCCATGTGTTATTAAGGATTTGGGTGATATGTGATTGTTTAGCCGGACTGATTGAGTTCTGTTTGATAGGTAGTCTTGGATCCAGAAAGGGTCTATACGTAGTTTAAGGCATCGCTGCAGTAAAATGTCGTGGTTAACACTGTCGAATGCCTTCGATAAGTCACATAAAGTTATCAGAGTAATTATCTTGTTATCTAGGTTACTATATACATTATTGGATATTACTGTGAGAGCAGTTTCAGTAGATAGCTCCGGCCTGAATCCGTGTTGAGAGTTAGAAAGTAAAGCATTCCCTTCTAGGTGGTCAGAAAGTTGCTTAGCTACAATTTTTTCTAAGACCTTTGATATCACAGGGAGGAGAGATATAGGTCTGTAATTGGAGTTGATATTGCTATCCCCTCCTTTAAAAATCGGGACAACAATGGCATGTTTCCATGGGGTGGGAAATTTACCTGTAACTATTGAGGTGTTGAATATGCATGTTAGGTAGAAGGCTGTAACAAAAAGGCTGTCTTTTATGAAATTTAAAGAAATGCCATCGCTACCTACAGCTTTGGTCTCCTTTAGTTTGGATATCGTTAGAATTACAGTCTCAACATCAACTGGTTTAGGTCTGAAGAAGTTATTTGTGTCTAAGTTATCAATAGTGTCATGAGTTACTCGTACGTTGTCTGAGTTAGTATTATTGTTAGTAGAGTCATTTTTGCACCTCTCAAAAGTTTCTCTTCCTACGTTAGCAAAGTAGTTGTTAAAATCCTCCGCCTTGTCATTAATATCTTCGTTAGTGATGATGTTGTTATTAGGTTTATTGTTAGGCACTATACCTCTAATGTTACTCCACATTTGTGACGAGTTACCTTTACTTTGGCGGAATTTATCATGATAGTATGTCGTTTTTGCCTTGTGAAGCAGAGAGAGAGAGAGAGAGAGAGAGAGAAGGTAAACATAAGGTGGAAAGTTTTATCAATTTTGCTTCGGCGTTCTGATTACTGGTGAACGAAAGCATGTGTGTGTGTGTGTGTGTGTGTGTGTGTGTGTGTGTGTGTGTGTGTGTGTGTGTGTGTCAGGTCTCTCATCAACACCAACTCGTTTTCCTCACTAAGTCACGTTGTTTGGCTCTTGCTGGATCGTGGAGCGGATTGTTTGGTGGACGCGAGGTAGTGGTTGGTGAAGCGGAGACAAACACAGAAGTCTTGTTATGCGCGTGTGTAAAAAAAAAAAAAAAAAAAAAAAAAATCCGTGAAGCTAATGTTATGTAAAGGTAAGACAAATATTTACACAGTGATCGTGCTTTGCGATTTGAGTGAGAATTTTTGAAGAGAGAAAGGAGAGAAGAGAAGAGGAGAGAAGGTAAAAGATGAGAAGAGAGAAGGAATTGTGATGAAAATAATGGACAAAAAAGCAAATGTATACTAGACCCACCTACTTAAAGTAAAAATAAAAACTTTCGAATAATGTTACTTGCAACAAAAACAATAACAAAGGTATGCTGGACTTGCCTACTTAAAATAAAATAAAAAATACTTGGATTAACGTGCTGGGAATAAAAAAACAAAACATGCCAGAGCTACCTTCTTGAAGTGATCGTGCTTTGCGATTTGTGTGAGAATTCTTGAAGAGAGAGAGAAAGGAGAGAAGACAAGAGGAGAGAAGATAAAAGCTGAGAAGAGAGAAGGAACTGTGATGAAGAGATTAGAATAAAAATCAAATGTATACTTGACCCACCTACTTAAAATATAAATAAAATAAAAACTTTCGAATAACGTTACTTGGAACGAAAACAACAACAAAAGTATGCTAGACTTTCCTACTTAAATAAAAAGATACTTGGATTAACCTACTGGAAATAAAAATAAAAATAAATCATGCTAACACTACCTACTTTAAAGGCTGACGTGGAAGCAGATGGAGAGATGAAATCGGAGCCTTTGCCAGAACAGAGAGATGGAGGACAATAACCTCAGACAGAGATAGCTAGAGCGCATTGGGTAAGACCTTCATATATAACTGCAGTGAACTAGTAATGACGATGATGATGATGATGATAATGATGATGAATAGAGAGAAACCAATGCAGCGTGTCGGTAAGCTCTCGTAGTTATTAAAGAAATTATTATGACACTTAAGAGAAGGGGGAGAGGAAGAGGGGGAGGGAGAGGGTGTAGGGGAGAGAGGGAAAGAGAATAGAGACATCAGAACAACTAAGGAACCTACACCATACAAATGTACACGCCTGCTGTCCTTCCTTCTCCCTCACCTGTACCTTCGCCACTAACCCACTTCCTCTTCT